>NC_048599.1:77106053-77421628 GCF_003668045.3 Cricetulus griseus | reverse complement strand
AGATAAACAGTTTAAATCGACCCATAACCCCTAATGAGATAGAAGCAGTAATCAAAAACCTCCCAACCAAAAAAAGCCCAGGGCCAGATGGCTTCACTGCAGAATTCTACCAGAAATTCAAACAAGAGCTAATTCCAGTACTCCTCAAACTGTTCCGCACAATAGAAGCAGATGGGATATTGCCAAACTCTTTCTATGAGGCTACAATCACTTTGATACCCAAGCCACACAAAGATATGACTAAGAAAGAGAACTACAGACCGATATCCCTCATGAACATCATGCTAAAATACTCAATAAAATATTGGCCAACCGAATCCAAGAACATATCAGAAAAATCATCCACCATGATCAAGTAGGCTTCATCCCAGGGATGCAAGGATGGTTCAACATATGAAAATCCATCAATGTAATCCACCATATAAACAAACTGAAAAAGAAAAACCACATGATCATCTCGCTAGATGCTGAAAAAGCCTTTGACAAAATCCAACATCCCTTCATGATAAAGATCTTGGAGAGAACAGGAATAACATGAACATATCTAAACATGATAAACGCAATATACACCAAACCAATAGACAACATTAAAATAAATGGAGAGAAACTCAAAGCATTTCCTCTAAAATCAGGAACAAGACAAGGCTGTCCACTCTCTCCATATCTCTTCAATATTGTACTTGAAGTTCTGGCTATAGCAATAAGACAAGAAAAGGGAATCAAAGGGATACAAATTGGAAAGGATGAAGTAAAACTTTCACTATTTGCAGACGACATGATAGTCTACATTAGTGACCCGAAAAACTCTACCAGGGAACTCCTACGGCTGATAAACACCTTCAGCAATGTAGCAGGATACAAAATTAACTCAAAAAAATCAGTAGCCCTACTATATACAGATGATAAATCCAATGAGAAAGAAATCAGGGAAACATCACTTTTCACAATATCCACAAGCAACATAAAATATCTTGGGGTAACACTAATCAAAAAAGTGAAAGATCTGTACAATAAAAACTTTGAGACTTTAAAGAAAGAAATTAGATACCAGAAAATGGAAAGATCTCCCATGCTCTTGGATAGGTAGAATTAAAATAGTAAAAATGGCAATCCTGCCAAAAGCAAACTACAGATTCAATGCAATCCCCATCAAAATCCCAACACAGTCTTTCACAGACATTGAAAGAACAATACTCAACTTTATATGAAAAAATAAAAAGCCCAGGATAGCCAAAACAACTCTTTACAATACAGGATCTTCTGGAGGCATCACCATCCCTTACTTCAAGCTCTACTACAGAGCCATAGTTCTGAAAACAGCTTGGTATTGGCACAAAAATAGAATGATAGACCAATGGAATCAAATTGAAAACCCTGATATTGACCCACGCACCTATGGATACCTTATTTTTGACAAAGGTGCTAAATCTATACAATGGAAAAAAGATAGCATCTTCAACAAATGGTGCTGGTACAATTGGATTCAGACATGCAGAAAGTGCAGATAGATCCATACCTGTCACCATGCACAAAACTTAAGTGCAAATGGAACAAAGATCTCAGCATAAATCCAGCCACACTGAATCTTCTAGAAGAGAAAGTGGGAACTACCCTTGGACAAATTGGCACAGGAGACCACTTCCTGAACATTACGCCAGTAGCACAGACACTGATGTCTGCAATTAATAAATGGGACCTCCTGAAACTGAAAAGCTTCTGCAAGGCAAAGGAAACAGTCAGTAGGATAAAATGACCACCCACAGAATGGTAAAAGATCTTCACCGATCCCACATCTGACAGAGGACTGATTTCCAAAATATATAAGAAGCTCAAGAAGCTAGCCACCAAAACACCAAACACTGAAATTAAAAAGTGGGGTGCAGAACTAAATAGGGAATTCTCAACAGAGGAATCTGAAATGGCTGAAAGACACTTAATAAAGTGCTGAAAATCATTGGCCATCAGAGAAATGCAACTCAAAACAACTCTGAGATACCATGTCACACCTGTCAGAATGGCTAAAATAAAAAATACCAATGACAATCTATGCTGGAACACTCCTCCATTGCTGGTGGGAGTGCGAAATTGTAAGACCACTCTGGAAATCAGTATGGCAGTTGCTCAGAAAAATGGGAATCAGTCTACCTCAAGATTCAGCCATTCCTCTCTTGGGTATATACCCAAATACTGCATGTCCAGACAACAAGGACATATGTTCAACCATGTTCATAGCAGCATTGTTTGTAATAGCCAGAACCTGGAAGCAACCTAGATGCCCCTCAACTGAAGAATGGATTGAGAAAATGTGGTACATCTATACAATGGAGTACTACTCAGCAGAAAAAAGCAATGGAATCTTGAAATTCGCAGGCAAATGGATGGAACTAGAGGAAACCATCCTGAGTGAGGTAACCCAGTCACAAAAAGACAAACATGGTATGTACTCACTGATATATGAATTTTAGACATAGAGCAAAGGATTACCAGTATATAATGCTCTTCACCAAAGAAACTAGGAAACATGAAGGACTCTAAGTGATAAATGGTCCCCAGGAATGGAAGTGGCATGAACTCCCGAACTAATTGGGGGCATGAGGGTGGGGTGAAAGGAGCTGCTACAATAAGAGCAAGAGAAGGGGAGAAGAGGAAAAGGAGGGGCAGAAACATTGAGTTGGGGGAAGAATAGAGGAAAGAGAGCAAGATGAGAGATACGATATCAGAGGGAGCCACTATAGGCCCGAGTAGGGTTCTGGAACCAGGGAGATCTCCAGAGACCTACAAGGATGACACGATCTGACAATCAATCCAGGCAACGGTGGAGAAGATAACCTAAAAGCCCTCCCCCTAAAATGAGGTTGATGACTTCTCTTTATGCCATCCTAGAGCCCTCATCCAGTGGCTGATGGAAACAGAGACAGACATCCACAGATATACAATGAGCTGAAATCGGGAATTTAGTTGAAGAGAGGGAGGAATGAAGAACCAGGTCTGTACCAGGTTGGAGAAACCCACAGGAACAGTTGACCTGAACAAGGGAGAGCACATCGATCCCAGATGCTGTCCGGGAGGCCTGTACAAGACTGATCCAGACCTCCGAACATGGATGTCAATAAGGAGGCCTCTGCACTCTAGGGAGCCTCTGGTGTTGGATTAGTATTTTTCCCTGGTGCAAGAAGGGACTTTGAGAGCCCATCCCATATGAAGGGTTACACTCTGGCCCTGGACACATGGGGAAGGGCCCAGGACCAGCATAGGAAGACTTGGTGGACTTTGCAGAGCCCCAGTTGAGGGCCCTACCCTGCCTGGGGAGTGGTGGGTGGATGGGGTGGGGGGTAGACTGGGGGAGGAGGGCTGGGGGTGAGGGGAGGGAGAGGGAGAAGGGACTTGAAATAAGCTTGTTCCCTAACTAGAACTAATAAAATAATAAAAAAATAAAGTCTCAGCACTAGAAGGTGGAGGAAAGAATTCCTGAACTTAAAAACAAGATGCAGGAGCTGGAATAATCCAAGGTCAAAGAAAATATATAAGACATGTGGGGGACTGGCAAGATGGCTGGAGGTTAAGAGCACTGCCTCTTCCTCCAGAGGACCCGAATTCAATTCCCAGAAACCACATGGTGTTTCTCAGTCCTGTATAATGAGATCTTGTGCCCTTTTGATGTACAGGCATACATACAGGCAGAACACTGTATACATGATAAATAAACATTTAAAAATAAAAAAATAAAAAAAGCATTTTGTTGTTTTCTAATGATTTATTCGCATTTAGTTATGTGGTTTGTCTATAAGAGAGTATTTTTATGAGTGTGCAGGTACCCACAGAGATTAGAAAATGGAGTTGAATTCTCTACATCTGGAGTTACAGGTAGTCATGAGACATAAATATAGGTACTAGGAACCAAGCTCCTGTTCTCTGAAAATGCAAGTACACTCAAGCTCCCAGTATTCTCCCCAGTCTCCACTATTGATATTAGGTCCATTAGACTTTGAAGTGCTCATTATACAGTTGACTTGTGAAAGTTTGTTACAATTTGAATGTACTCTCAATTTTCCTTTCTCCCTTTCCATTCTTTTTTGTTTCCTTCTTTGTCCTTCTTTCCTCTTCCCTCCATTCTCTTCATTTACTCCTTTGTTTTCTGTCCTTCTAGTTCTTTTATTCTTGAAAAATTTATTCATGCAGCTCAGAATCAGATGTGCCTCCACATCCAGGAGGAAAAGAACATTAAGTATGAGGTCTGGAGATTCACAGCAGTAAAGGTGCTTTATTATTATGATAGTCAGAAACACCTCTGCAAGTTTGATTTTGAAAAGCAAAGGATTATGGTGTATGGTGATGAACAAGCCTCAACATGAGGTTACATAAATGCCAGTTTGATGGGGGAAGTTCTTCTGTGTATGTCTTTATCTTATTGGTTGTTGAATAAAGTACTGTTGGCCAATGAAGCAACAAGTTAGGCAGGACTAGGAGTCGAGGAGGATAATGGAAAATGTAGTAAAAAGAAGTCTTGAGATACAGGCAGAAAGTGACATAGCATGCAGACACATACATAAGCAAGGCCAAGAAGGAAGCCCATTCTTTTTCTCTTCCTGCTGCTCTCTGCTCTGGAGCTGCCAATTGATCCCAGCAAGAGAAGATGCCAGCAGCTGGTAGTGTCTGATAAGATAAGTCTTTATGGTTGATAATTAACACTGAACTAGCAAGTAAGAAATCCTAGTCATTGGCCAAGCAGCATTTGTACCTAATATAAATCACTTTGTATTACCTGGGACTTTAACCTGGCATCGGGAAGAACTCAGGTGGCTTGGTTCTGGTGGCTTGGTGCAAAGACTTATCATAACACCAGTTGCTGGAGGTGGGATCAGAAACCAAGCAGAGTAAGGAGGATTGTTGAAATAAAATACTCACTGGGCTAGCAAATGACAAAGAACATATATTTAAACTGATCCAGACCCCCTGAATGTGGGTGTCAGTTTGGAGGCCTGGGAAATTTTTGGGGCCTCTGGTAATGGGTCAGTATTCTTCCCTAGTTTACAGATGGACTTTGGGAGCCTGTTCCACATAGAGGGCTACCCTCTCAGCCTAGATACATGGGGGAGGGCCAAGGCCCTGCTTCGGATCATAGGGATCATATGACAGACTTTGAAGATGTCCCATGAAGGCCTCACCCTCCGGTGAGCAGAAAGGGGAGGTTATAGGGAGTTGGTAGGGGGCAGGGGGGGGAGGAGGGGAGGGAGAGGGAACTGGGATTGATATGTAAAGCAAGATTGTTTCTAAATAAAAAAATATCGGTACTTAGAGTAGGCACTTTGTGGGATGTGGAAGAGAACAAGAGTGATAGTGGATTATTTTATAACCATGAAAAGGTAAATGGTGATCAGAACATTTACATAATACTGAGGGAAACAAATCCATTTGATTACTATGAGAGAAAGAAATTAGAAGACTAAAAGAAAATTTTGGTTTTGGAGTCTATTTAAGAGGGAGAGTGTAAATGAATTGACTCTTAAGAATCGATGGATGATAGATAATTGACATAAATAGATGATAGATACAGATAAATAGATGTCATCTATCAATCTACCTCTCTCTCTCTCTCTCCATATATATATATATTATATATATATATATATATATATATATGTCTCTCTATATTGGCATATATGTAGATAAATAGACTGAGCTTAGAGATATCAGTGAGTATATATATATATATATATAATATATATTATATATATATATTTTATAGCTGTCACATTAAAAGCCCAGAAAAGTTGTTTCTCTAGAGTACTGTCTTCAATTCATGTACAAATCTTTATTTCTAAGTGTTATTCTCCACTATAAGCTCAGAGGAGTACAGGGTTACATGAGTAGGCATGACAGAATAAAATATGTGTTGGACATCAACAATCTTATAAATTCTTTTATTTGCCAAATCTGTGACAATTCAGTGGGAAATGAGGTGCCAAATGTAATGAATTTAAATAAATAAAAATTCAAACCATGAGCCATTTAGTTGAAAATCAAAGACATAAAAGAATGGGAGAAGTATTTTATTATATTAATTAAATTTCTAATTTCATAACTACTGACAAAATTATAATAACAATGATTTAAAAATCATCATACTAAAAATTAATTCATCTAAGAAAATATATAATCAGTCTCATAGGACAGCTACATAGGTTTAAAGCAGTATATAGGTTTAAAGCAGTACACAGCAGAACACAGTACACTGGATGAAAGAAAAACCACAGATGACCCTTACTTCCAAGCAAGAAGGTTATTGAAGTAATTTAGCACCTGATAATGGACAATGGAAATCATGATAATCTTCCTACTAAACTTTAATAACTTGAATCAAAAATGAAAAAAACATTGAATTCAGTTAATAAGCAAAAATATTACCAATTTTAGCAAATGATAAACATTCCACCATGATTTTACCTGTTGATTCCTATTCCAGATGCAATAAATATCTTTGACCAGCAGGTGGTACAGGTGTTAAGGTTGTCTGCATGGCTTTTGACAGTTGTCGGTCAGTGAAGATAGTCGGGGCAGCAAGGGAACTGAGGTCACACAGGTGGCTGAGCTTAGCTGAGAGAGTATACAGCCTGGCGGCCTCAACTGCTGAAAGAGAAGTGGCTTTATGGTCACTGTGGCCAGGGTAAGCCATGGACTCTGATGAAACCTGAGACCTACTCCTGAGGATTACTGGTCTCGAGGGAAGGAGGCTTCCAAGCATGGGTAGGCCTCAGTCCAGGCCAGTCCCAGGCCGCACAGCTAGAAACTACAACAGTAAAACCATGAGGAGGCTATTACAAATTCTGATGTTATGAACATGGCTGGGCAGATGTCCTTGTTGTATGAGTGTGCTTCTTTGGGTATATGCCTAGGAGTGGAATTGCTGAATCTTGTGATAGACTGATTCCCATTTTCTTGAGGAGTCACCATACTGATTTCCAAAGTGGCTAGAAATTGGAAGTTGCCTAGATCCCCCTCTACCAAAGAATGGGTAGAGAAAATGTGGTTCATTTACACAATGGAGTGCTACTGAGCAGAAAAACAATGGAATCTTGAAATTTGCAGGCAAATGGATGGAACTAGAAGAAACCATCCTGAGTGAGGTAACCCAGTCACAAAAAGACAAACATGGTATGTACTCACTCATATGTGGATTTTAGACATAGAGTAAAGGATTACCAGCCTACAATCCACACTGCCAGAGAAACTAGTAAACAAGGAGGACCCTAAAAGAGACAAACATTGTACCCCAAAGAAGGGGAATGGTTCACCATCACCTGAGCAAATTGAGAGCATTGGAAGAGGGGGGAGGGAGCTATGAGAATGAGAAGGGAAGATGAGGAAGGATGCAGTGGTCATGAGGGAACAGAAAGATTGAGTCAGGTGTAGAATAGAAGAAAGGGTATGTGATAGGTTGGGTTTTAGTTGGGGGTGTTAGTGGAGGATGGGAGGGAGAAGGGAACTGGGATTGTCATGTAAATCAATCTTGCTTCTAATTCAAATGAAAAATGATAAAAAAAAAAGTGATGTATGGACTAAAGAGTATACTGTGTGACTCACTGTGTCACACTACAGCTTCCATGGTGAGATTTTTATTTTTTGGGGAGCACTGCAAGGGCAGAGGGCAGATACAAAGGTTCATGGAGATGAGTGGAATCAGGATGCATCATGTGAAATCCACAAAGAATCAATAAAAAGGGTTTTTAAAAGGAAGAATAAATTCATTTAATCTAAAACAAACAACAAAAAAAACATGGGGAGGTCTGGGAAACTCTGCCAGCTGGGTGGACTGTTCTGAGCAGCTCAGTGGCAGTGGGAAAGCACTTGTGTGGTACAGTGGGTTGGCTGCAAGCAGGGAGCACCTGGGGAGAGAGGGGCACTTTCCTGGCCAGCTAGTCTGATGTCCCAGTGGGACCTGCAGGCTCTCCCAAATAGGACCTAGGTTTATAATATCCTGCTCCTGACACCTGATAATATGGGAAATTACCAGTATGGAGCCAGGTAAAAATACAAGGGAATTTAATAGGGAAAAGATTTACTTACAGAGCAATCCAGCCAGCTGGCAGGGAAGCAGTAAGTACAGCTAGCTGAAGATGAAAGCAAACTAATTGCCCACCACGTGAGCATCCCTCACTCTTAAACCTTCCATACATCACCCTGACCACGCCCTTGCAGGTGTGGTCAGGCACACCTGTAACCAGCCCCTAGCAGGCATGGCTACAGCATTCCCTACATCTAACAAATTAGACTTCAAACTAAAAACAATCAAAAGATATGAAGATGGCCTTTTCATATTCATAGCAGGAAAAATCCATCAGGAAGAAGTATCAATTCTGAACATCTATGCTCTAAATAAAATGCACCCATGTTCATAAAAGAAACATTAGTAAAAGTCAAATTAAACATAAGACCTCACACAATTATATTGGGATACTTCAACAGCCCACTCTCACAACTAGACAGGACCACCAGACAGAAACTTAATAAAGAAACTAACAGAAGTTATGACCCAAATGGGTTTAACAGACATCTATTGAATATTCTATCCTAACACAAAATAATATATCTTCTTCTCAACACCACATGGAACCTTCTCTAAAATCAGCCACATACTTGAAACCATAGCAAATCTCAACAAGTACAAAAATTTTGGAAAAACCCCCTGTGTCTTATCAGACCATGATGCTTTAAAGTTAGAATTCAACAGCAATACAAATTGTAGAAACCCTGCATAAACATAGAAATTGAATGAGACACAATTGTACCATTCCTGGGTCAAGGAAGAAATAAAGGAAGAAATTAAAGACCTCCTAGAATTCAATGAAAATGGAAACAAAACATACCCAAATTCAAGGCACATTTTGAAAGCAGAAAAAAGAGGAAAGTTCATAGCATTAAGTGCCAACATGAAGAAAGTGAAGAATAGTCACACTAGAGAATTAACAACAAAACTGGAAGCTCTAGAAGAAAGAGAAGCATACTCACCCCAGAGGAGTAGAGGCCAAGAAATAATCAAACTGAGGGCTGAAATCAATAAATTTGAAACAAAGAAAACAATAAAAAGAATCAATGAAATGAACTGTTTTTTTTGAGAAAATCAACAAGATAGAAAAACCTGTATCCATACTAACCAGAAGGCAGAGAGAGAGAGAGAGAGAGAGAGAGAGAGAGAGAGAGAGAGAGAGACAGAATACAAATTAGCAAAATCAGAAATGAAAACCGGGACATAAGAATGGACACTGAGGAAATCCAGAGAATCATCAGGTCATACTTTGAAAATTTTGGTGTACTCAACCAAATTTGAAAATGTAAGGAAATGTGTAACAATAAATCTTTTCACCAAACTGTTAGAGCCCTGATGCCACATGGGTCCCGGAAATAGCACAGAGTCTTATATTAATTATCATGCTGCTGGCAAATGACTAGGATTTCTTATCTGTTAACTCTGTCTTAAGTATCAACCCTAATTGTCAATCTACATATTTTATAAAGAATTATATGATTGAGGACACAGCGGCATGGTTCCTCTATTGCCAGGCTCACATGGCAGCTCCCAGAGAAGAGAGGAAGTGGAAGAGAGCATTAAAATTTAGCAAGATTGAAAGAAAATGTTCTAACATCTATCTTATCTTTGTGTGTCTAAAGTCTTATATGTAGCTTATCTTTTATAACAACTAAAGAAAACTATAACCATAAAAATCTGTTTTCAACTCCATCAAAGACCACAGAAGGATTATATATAAACTCTAGAGCTGACAGAGACATCTTACGGCCTGGACAGTCACCCAAATTCCTCTGAAAAGTTGGGGCATTATTCTTTAGCCTATAAGCCACATTTTGTCTGGCTGACTTCTCAGTGAAGCAGGGTCCCTTCAGGACTGTTCATCTTGTTTTGTAAGTTCAGCAGTAAATTTCTTGCGGGTCCTGCATGTCCAGTTTAGACAGCAACAAAAAAGTTAAGGCAAGAGCAGTTTCTTGCCCAAATGGCTAATCTTGCCATGTTGAAAGCAAACTCCATGTTGAGTTTCTTTGATGCCCATCCTCCCTTCTGATGTAATTGGTGTGCCAGGAGCACTCTTTGTGAGTCTAAAGTCTTATATTTAGCTTATTTTTATAATAACTAAAAATACTATAACCATAACTGCCTTCAACTCCATCAAAGACCACAGCTAGATCATATATAAACTCTGGAATTGACAGAGACATCTCACTACCTAGACTGACACCCAAAGTTCCTCTGTAAAGTTGGGGCATCGATCTTCAGCCTTTAGGCTGTGATGGCTTGGCAGAAAGATCTGTTATCGCTATAACAGTGTGTCTGGCAGACTTCTTCATGAAGCAGGAACCGTTCAGGCTCATTTTGTTTTTCAAGTTCAGTAGTCCTGCATGTCCAGTTTATCAAACAGTCCAGGAAAGCACAGTTTATTGCCCAAATGACTGATCTTGCCATGTTGAAAGTAAACTCCATAATGAGCTTATTGGAAGCCCATCTTCCTCTCAGACATAATTAGTGTACCAGGAGCAGTTGTGTCTCACTGCCATTAAAAACCCTAAACCATTTAAAATGCCATATTCTGTAGGTCTTTGAAAGGTTTGAAGAATATCGACCCACAGGAGAAGAAAAACATTGGATACCATCAAAGTTGATCATGATTCGAGTTGAAAAAAATAACCTCTTGATGAGGAGAAATGACAGGTATATACCAAGGTATATCTCATAAACGGTATAGAAACCTCATGTATGAAAGGTAAGTGTTTTGTTTTTATCTCCACAGGAAAACTTACCTCCAGAAGTCAAGAGACACTGAATGGGTAGATACTTAAAGAAGACAAGGTAGCTATTACCATCACACAAAAGGAATGTTCCATATGGTCAAATATCTAATTATCTATCTATCTATCTATCTATCTATCTATATCTATATATCTATATATCTATATCTATATCTATATCTATATCTATATCTATATCTATATATATATATATATATAGATATATATATATATTTCTCTTTATTTCCTAGTCCTTGTTCAATTAAACCAATTCTGGCTTTACAGTTGGATTTGTCTTTCCTCCTCTAAATCCAAGCATGTTGTTAAAATGAACTTCAGAGTTTCTGTATTATATCAAGAAGACAATTGATGCAATACAGACTAGAAGAAAAATTGGGGTCTGTCATTTGTCTTTCCTTGGCTCTTTCTCTCAAGGTATACATTCCCTCATAATTTTTATTGTCCCATTGTTGCCTTTCCCAGTATGCATACATATACAAGTAAAAATTTATTTCCTAACATTTATGTTTGAGTCCCACAAAACCAATGAAGAACTGCCTGATAGGAATCCCTGAATTCTCCAGAAAGAAAATGGGCCACACTTCCTCCAGTACACTGGATCCAACTTGCTTCATTTCAACTGACATTCGGGCCAGAACTGACTTCAATCAACATAAGAACTTCAATCAAGATAAGGACTTCAACCTGGACCTCCAATCAAGCATCTCCCACCAGACAAGGACTGGATATAATCCATTCAAGATATTCACTACACTAACATTTTCTTCCTATAGGACAGCAAGAGGCTATTGTCCTCCCATTTCAGCAGGAAGTAGCTCGGAGAACACTACACACCCTTTCCCCACTGATAACACCTTGTTAGGGCTAGTTTCCTATTGTGTAAGGTTGGGTTTGGAAGAAGGTGTTCAAGCTTATACATATTTTTCAGATAACTTCAAAGTTTAGTTGGAATAGACATAGTTAAGATGTGACATTAGTAGATTATAACTTCTTGTAATTCATCTTTTATGATTGTTAATTATAGATAATTTACACTGTTACTATAAAACTGTTAAGTTTTAATCCTCATTTAGACTAAAAGGGAAATTGTAGGGGAAAATGCTGACCATCCCCACTTGGGGGCTGGCACAGGTGACATTGATCATGACCACTTGGGCAGAGTGGGATAGCATGTTTTTCAATGTCAGTGACACAAGTATTCATCTCTCCTTTTCCCTCTCCTGCCTAACCGAGTACTCTTATAAACTATATGTGGTCAATCTAGTTCTGACTCCATTGTGTTCCACTTTAACACTGAAGTGCTTAGAAGAGAAAGTGGAAAGTACCCTTGAAATAGTTCTTGCAGGAGAAAGCTTTCTGAACATGACACCATTAGCACAGACACTGAGATAAACTAATAATAAATGGGACCTCCTGAAACTGACATAGGCATAGGACACAATCAATAGGACAAGACAACAGCCCACAGAATAGGAACAGATATTCATCAAAGCCACATCTGACAGAGGGCTGATCTCCAAAACTTATAAAAAACTCAAGAAATTAGCCTCCAAATCACCAAAGATCCAACTAAAAGTGGAATACAGAACTAAATAGAGAATTCTCAATAGCGGAGTCTAAAATGGCTGATAGACTCATAAGAAAGTGCTCAACATCCATAGCCATGAGGGAAATGCAAATCAAAACAACTCTGAGATAGCATGTTACTCCTGTCAAAATGGCTAAAATAAAAAACACCAATGACATTTTATGCTGGAGAGGATGTTGAGAAAGGGGAATACTACTCCACTGCTGGTGGGAGTGCCAACTTGTACAGCCATTTTGAAAATCATGATGGATATTCCTGAAAAAAATTGAAATCAGTCTACCACAAGACCCAACAATTCCACTTTTAGGCATATACTCAAAAGATGCACATTTATACAAAAGGACAGCTGTTCAACCATGTTCATAGTAGCATTATTTTTAATATCCAGAAACTGGAAGCAACCTAGATGCCCTTCAACTGAAGAATGCATGGAGAAAATGTGGTACATTTACAAAATGGAGTACTACTCAGTGGGGAAAAACAATGGAATCTTGATATTTGCAAGCAAATGGATGGAACTAGAAGAAAACATTTTGAGCAAGGTAACCCAGCCACAAAAAGACAAACATGGTATGTGCTCACTCATATGTAGATTTTCGACATAAAGGATTACCAGCCTACAGTTCAGACTCCCACAGAAGCTAAGAAACAAGGAGGACCCAAAATGAGACATACATTATCTCCTGTAGAAGGGGAAAGGAACAAGGTCACCTCAGAAAATTGGGATCATGTAGGAAGGGGAGAGTGAGCTAGGAGAAAGAGAAGTGGGGAAGAAGTGGGAAGATGATGTAATGAGGGTACAGGAAGGTTGAGTCTGGGGAAGAATAGAGGAGAGCAAAATAAGAGATACCATAATGGAGTGAGCCATTATAGGTTTAAAGAGAAATATGGCACTAGGGAAATGTCCAGAGATCTACAAGGATGACACCATATAACAATCTAAGCAACAGTGGAGAGGGTCTTAAATGCCCTCCCCTGATAATGAGATTGATGACTAACTTATATGCCATCCTATAGCCTTAATCCAGCAGCTGTTGGAAGTAGAATCTAATACCCACACTGAACTAAACTGCAATCCAGTTGCAGAGAAGGAGTGATGAGCAACGAGGCCAAGAGCAGGCTGGTGAAACCCACAGAAACAGCTGACCTGAACAATGGGGAACTCATGGACCCAGACTGATAGTTGGGAAAGGAACATAGGACTGATCCCGACCCCCGAACATGGGTGTCAGTGAGGATGCCTTGGAAATCTATGGGGCCTCTGGTAGGAGTTCAGTATTAACCCCTAGGATAGGAATGGACTTTGGGAGTCCATTCCAAATAGAGGGATGCTTTCTCTGCCTAGACACATGGGGAGGGCTTAGACCCTGCTTCAAATGATATGACAGAATTTGAAGATCCTCATGGAAGGCCTCACCTTCCCTGGGGAGCAGCAAGATGATAGGATAGGGAGATAGTGTGGGGTAGTGGAAATATGGAGGCAAAGGGAACTGAGATTGACATATAAAACAATCTTGTTTCTAATTTAAATTTTAAAAAAGACTTGCTACACAGTAACAACCAGGCTTGATATTGCTAGCTACTCAGCACTAATGAAATTATGGTTGATCGTAGATGACCTAAAATCACCAATTTGCTAACCCAACAACCATTTACCAACTTTTGTTCTTATTGCATAAGTGTAGTGTATCTTTGTGGCAGAGTTATATAATGCAGTCCCAGTGAATATATCTACACTGCATTCCTGTACCAAAGGTCCAGCGATCGCTGCAGAACAGGGGGCAAAATGTTTGTAAATGAGAGGGCATTAGTGTGTTTGTAGGAGATTGTGTCTCCTAATAATTTTAGAATCAAAATCCACAAAGTCTCACCAATATGACTGCCCAAAACACGAGCTGAAGAAAGATAACAGCAATGAACATGCTAAAGTATATATCAAAAAGTCCATGGGATTTCAAGAAAGACTATAGACAACAGAGTAAATTTGAGAAGAAAAGTTAGTTTCTTCCAGGGAAGAGTACACCAGCTGTTTATCCAGGGCCAATTTGTCAGCCCTGAAAATATATATACAAATAACTTTCTGTGAACAAACAGTTTATATTTTGGCATAAATATCTGAATATGTATTTATGGTTATTTATGGATTTAGTTCTAAGAAAAAAAAAAAGAAGCCATGACATTGAAGGAAGTTGAGGAGGGCTGTATGGGAGAGTTTTGAAGGAGAATGGTAATAACAAAATGTTGTAATTATATTATAATCTAAAAAATTAAAAAAGTATAAGGCTTATTTAATTTTTGGCATAATCTTAAAGCTGTTGTAGGTCTTTATTTCTAAAAATCAGTAATTTAAATATTCCTAGATACTAAAATATAATGTGTTTTTCTTTGATCATTGTGAGAATTTTTCCAACATACTATTTATTAGATAAGAAAAAGTGGGCCATAAATTATCTAAAATTCCGCAATCTCTCTGATATCTCTATCTCTCCTTTTCCATCAACCAAACCTCCTCTTTCCCTGCTCTACAGTTAACAACTTTATGCATTGTCAATATGTGTTATTGTATAGCACTTACTTTGGATTTAATTTATTAAGCATCTACTATTATATTCACTGTGAAGTTAATTTTTATTAATGCTTTGGTTGGAGACAAGGTCTTATTTTGTATCCTTGGATGGCTTGAAGCTTAGTAGTAGGCCAGGCTAGTCAGAATCTCACAGAGCTATGCCTTCCTCTGAGTAGTGAGTGATAGAATTAATGGTGTTTACATAGCACTGTTTCAGGTGTTGTTTTGAATTGGGTCTCTTCAATTATTTTAATTATTATAAAGTAAATTATAATTCATACGAGGTTATGCCAATTTTATAAAATGCAAAGTCACATGAGTAGATGTATTCAACCAGAGAAGTTTATAAAGAATCAAAGCCTTAACATTTAGACTCATTTTATACATATGCACACACACACACACACACACACACACACACACACACACACACACACACATATATGTGTGTGTGTGTGTGTATAGATATATGTATATTTATATATGACTTTAGTAAAGTTTCAAAAAATTAGTTTTAAATCTTAAAATTATTTTCCCTCATTGCTCTCTTTCCTTCTCTCTATCTCCCCTCTCTCTGTGTTTGCATGTATATGTGAAAGTATGTATGTACATGCATGTATGTGTGTGTGCTTGTGAGTGCCTACAAGTGAGTATGTGCATATATGTGTTTATGTGTTGAGTGTGTGTTGGAGCACAAATCCTTAAAATTGGTTCATTCTACAGTGTGGATTCAAGTGACCAATCTCATGTCCTCATGGTGATCCAAAGTCTCAGGTACCCATCGAGCATCATATAGGCCTTCAAAAAGCTTTCTAAGAATTACTTTCACTTTGCATAATATGAGTAAACCTATATCCTATCAATGAAGCAGGATGTGATCATCACACCTCTATTCCTGTCATTTAAAATGAAGAGGCAGTAGAATTACCACAAAAAATGAGGCTATGCTTGGCTATATAGAAAAATCCTGTTTTGAAAGAAACCATAAGAATACTTAGTCAATAAGATCTTACTCAGTGAAACATTCAGAAGGGCCTATAAAGGCAATGTTTCCTTCTTTCTCTTCAGGACTTAATACATAAATATTCTGAGTATTCATGTGTCACTAATTATTTTTTTATTTTGCTTAATCTTAGCACCCCAGGTAAATTGTCAGATACTTGCATTTAGAAACATGTGTTGTATGCCAAGGGGACTGAAACACATTATAAATTTAATTTTCTTAGCCTATGTTACCTCTAGCATTGGTATATTTTACTTCAATGAGGTCTCTTAATTTGATTGACATGTAGTGTGGTAAATTGCCTTAGCTCTTGAATACATTTTCTTGATTGTAGCCTCAAGAATTTCACCCACTGATAAGTGAATATGCTTAGATTTTCAGATGTAAATAGTCATGTAATTAAAGCAACCTTCTGTTATCTGTATTTGTCAGTGACAAGAAATAGTGTTTTATTTAGTATTGGAGGTAAAATTTTTAATGCATTATTAATGCAATTTTCAGTCTGCTCAAGAATAGCAAAATGTATCCATTATATAGAATTTACCTTTTAGTTTGATCAAAAACTGATTGTGTTTAGTGAATATCAATTTTTAAAGAGTTACTAACTAAAAATCTTACCTTAAAATGTCCATATTAAAGACACCTAATCAATATGCTGAACTGATGCAGAATCACAATATGCTTGTACCACAAATCTCTTAGAAGACTATAAACTGTTAAGGACACTACAAAAAATAACTGTTTGCAATTTCTGTCCAGATGTGAAAAGGCACCACTGATGTTCCCCTTCATGGAGAGAGGATTTCCAAAGAGTCATACTCACTTAAATCATTTTTCCAAATATAAATTTAATAACGGTTGAGGAGATGAATCAGTGGGTAGGGCACTCAAAGGGAAAAAGCTGAGTGTTAAGTTCCATGTCAAGATCACTTCTAAGCCCAGATGTAGTATGAAGCTTCCAACTCCTAAAAGTAGATGGGAAGCCAAGATAAAAGAATTCCCAGAAACAAGCTCACCTGGACTATGCAAGCAACAAGAGAGCTGTCTTATACAAGCTGAAAGGCACAAACTGAACTACACAAACTGACCTTCATATGATGGTTGTGTTGCATGTGCACCCTCACTCACACAGGTTTGTACACACACACACACACACACACACACACACACACACACACACACACACACACACATTGAAATTTCTGTAACAGTATTCAAGAAATTCTGTAACAGGTTTTCTCAAAATAAGAGGTACTTCTCTCATTAGCTATCTGCCTGGGTGGTCATCCTCAGAATGTCTATTGATAACAGAAGCCCACTTATAAATATGCACATATGGAAATTATCTCTTCAATGGAAGACATCCTTCAGCTAGGATTCTATACTTCCAAAGAAAGCCAAAGGGTTAAGATATGTGTTGTTGCTAGGCAGTGGTGATGCATTCCTTTAATCCCAGAACTCAGCACATGGGATGCAGAGGCAGATGGATCTCTGTGAGTTATAGACCACCATAGTCTACAGAGTGAGTCTCAGGAAAGCCAGAACTACACAGATAAACACTGTCTCAAAAAAAATAAAGAAGTATCTGTTGATAATCATGTCTTACTCCCTGAAATCAAAATGACAATAAATTGGAAATATTTGAGTTTGTGTTAGACCATTTTTGTCCTAATATACTTAGTAATTTGTCAACTAATAGCAGTAACTCCGAACACAACTGAAATGTTTTATAGTCATCCACACCATCATATTTTCAGAGTACTGGAAAATAACACTATTTGTAAATAGAACCTGCTATAATTACAGAAAATACTCACACATGTCCATCATCAACACATACGGGGAAATAAGCTCTCAGCTTAAATCATAGAAATTTGTGTAACTTCAGTAACCTTTGCATATTGTTCATCATGATGTCACCTTTTCAATGTGTATTACACAGGATTTAGCTTTGAGATCTATCTTGCCTTGGGATTTACGTGCTGAAATAGAGGCCATGTGATACCATAATCAGAATTCACATTTTTTAGATTGATAAAAAATATTAATAGATATTTTTGATTTAAGGTTCATGATTTATTTTAAACAACAACTTGATAAAAAACCATTTTTTAGGGATAATTTGTAATACAAACAAAATTGTCAATAACAGATATAGTCAAAGGCAATAAGAATATTTTGACATTTTTAATGCTATTCCTATACCACTGTTATGATGCATGCATGGACAGGTCTACAATAAACTGTGTGTGGGTTTTGTGATGTGATTCTGTAAATGTACATTTAACAATACATATGTTATTGCTATTCTTAGTGCTTTTACTTTTAAGGACGGTATATTGAAGTACAATTTACATCAATAATCTGCCCATTTGAATATTAATCATTAAATATATTTTGACATTTATAAACAATATCCATGTTCCCATTAAGATAATTACAGAAACAGAAATGACCCAATCATTCTTCATATTTTTATTAGGTTGTAGGATCAGTTAATGTGAAGCTTACTTACCTATTCTTGAGGGCATGACTGCATTGTAAATAATGGAGACATGCTATGCAAGAGATCTGTAGAATTTGTTCATCTACCAAAACATTTATACTCATTGACCAATAGCAATCTCCATCCTCTAGCCTCTCAGTCTCTGCAAATATGGATATTCTCTGTTAATATGAGTTTGACTACTGAAGATAATTGAAATTGAATCATGCAATACTCTACTTCTGATGATTCTTTCATTCAGTGTAACATTTTCAGAAATGGCAAAATCATCTTTTTCCTCCTCCTCTTCCTCCTCCTTCTTCATCTTCTACCTTCTCTTCGTCTCCCTCCTCTTTTCTTTGCTTTCTTCTTTCTCTCCCATCTATCTCTGTTTCTGTCTCTCTCAATAAGCTATTTTTATTTTCTGGTTTTGAACTGGGGTTTTTCTTGACTCAAATTCCTAGGAAATAGAGGAGATTACAGTAGAATTATTGATATACAGTGTCATGTATCTTATAATGAGATGTAGTAGGCTATCAGCCATTCTAATACTGAATTATAGGTGTAGCCCTCCTATATGAAAACTAAATATTGTTCAATGCATCTATATAACATGTATTATCTATTCTTTTCTAAATGGACAAATCACAATTTCATTAAAATTTAAAAGCAGTCTTTATAATTTTTGTGGATTTTTTTGCTGTGATTTGATGTATGTTTTTTGCCTGTGTGTTTTCAGTGAGAAAGAAAATGTGAAGTTGTTGAGTAACTGGAAGAAATTGGGAGAAACAAGTGAATATGATAAAAATATATTATATAAAATGGTAAAAAACTAAAAATTCTTGAAAAGGTTAATTTTTTACCTGAGAACATATAATTTTCCACTTCCTGAGTTACTATTTTACATGAATATGTGTAACAGTTTATTCATGTGTATGTTACAATAAAGATCAATACAAACATAGAGTTTTAGTAATGTATGAAAAAGTGATTTTCAAAAACTTTACCAACAAACTTTCAAGCTTGCCTGAAATATTTAAATAATTTAGGTACTTAATGCATAGAAAATAATCAGATTATGATAGTATGGTAGGCGTACTCATTCTTCCTCTAATGTGAATTTGTTCTTTAAGAGTAAGTATGATCAATTATGAATATGACCTATGGGATTTATAGATCAGTAAATCTAAAATCCTGTCCTCATACTTTCACAGTCATACTTTTACCCACTTGGGCATCTTTAGATAAATAATATGAAAAAGCATATATTAAATGACCAGTGAAAGAAATATGACTATTTCTTAGACCAGTAATGTAATTCAGATACAATGTAGCCCAACAGCTAAATAATTACTCAAGTAACAAAATAGTGTGTGGATTTGTGACAGACCTTTAAACAATAAATGGAAACAACTCCCATTAATGGAGGCACATCATGTTTAGACTTGTATACATGCATTTATTTATTTATTTTTGTTTAATCATTTGGATAGTTATTAATCATAGTTGCATTTTCATTACTCACTGAGTTCCACAAGTGGGCTATTTCCTTTCTCTGCTCCAAATGTAAAATAAAATCAAGGGGAGTCTGAAGTAAAATAACAATTTATGTGTTTCATCTCTATTCAGACAAGCATTTTGTCATTTTCTTTCTAAACACCTTCAAAAACATTTTCATCTTCAATGATACTCAAGGTCATTGCATCTCTGCAGGCTGTTTGTGATGAGATTTTTCATGGGCCTGACAGCACAGAGCATAGCACTAAAGCTAAAACCTCACCAGCATCATTTGGAGTGTTAATTGGGAAGGACCTAACTGCCCTCGTGATTTCTGCTCTCTAGGAAGTGGTGACAGGATGTCCCTTCTTTCCTTCTGAAGACAGCTCAGCAGAAAAGCACTGAGGATCCAGTGAAGGAGGAAAATGCTGGTGTAAAAGGCTTTAAAATGTACCTGATTTTTGATGAGATGCTATCTCTTCTGAAAATTAGAGCAAATAATCTAAAAAAAATTGTGCTGGCTTATACAGTTTTTGTTGTGTCTTTATAAGAAACTCAAGAAGGAATACTCGGAAGTTTGGTTTGTTTGCTGTTTGGAAAAGTCTAAAGTAGTAAAAAAAAAAAATAGGACCTGGACCTGTTTAAAAAGGAAGTGTATGGCAATAAAATCAAAGGAAATTCATTTTTCTTTCAAAATATCTCTCCATATTCTGAAAATAATTAACTCTAATTAATGGTATATAAAGTGCCAATAATCACTGTTATATCTTTCCAAACCCTATTTAAGCATCTGTAAACCCTGTTAAAGGGTTTACTATTATCACAATTTTCCTGAGTAAGAGAGTATCACAGTGCAAGTAAATTTGTTATTCTTTATGCCATCACTAGTAGATGGTGGTGTAAGACAAGTTAGAATGATACCTATGAAGAATAAATACCTGTAGGTTTGCTAATGCGAAAATAGAATAGCAGTTAATGAAACTATTTTGACTTCCTTCCTTTAGCAAAACTTGCCTTAAACTTATGAATCTGATTTCCATTTTCCTGAGGAATCACCATACTGATTTCCACAGTGGCTGTACAAGTTGGCACTCCCACCAGCAGTGGAGGAGTGTTCCTCTTTCTCTACATCCTCTCCAGCATAAACTGTCATTGGTGTTTTTGATTTTAGCCATTCTAACAGGAGTAAGATGGTATCTCAGAGTTGTTTTGATTTGCATTTCCCTGATGGCTAAGGATGTTGAACACTTTCTTATGTGTCTTTCAGCCATTTTAGATTCCCCTATTGATAATTGTCTATTTCATGCTGTACCTTACTTTTTAATTGGATTATTTGGTGATTTGGAGACTAGCTTCTTTTCTTTGCAAATTTTGGAGATCAGCCCTCTGTCAGATGTGAGGTTGGTCAATATCTTTTCCTATTCTACGGGCTGTCCTTCTGTCTTATTGACTATGTCCTTTGCCTTACAGAAGCGTCTCAATTTTAGGAGGTCCCATTTATTAATTGTTGATCTCAGTGTCTCTTCCACTGGTGTAATATTCTGGAAGTGGTCTCCTGTACCAACTCATTCAAGAGTATTTTCTACTTTCTATTCTAATAAGTTAAGTATAGCTGGATTTATGTTGAGGTCTTTGACCCATTTGGACTTAAGCTTTGTGCATGGCGATAGACATGGATCTATCTTCAGTCTTCTATATGCCAGCATCCAGTCATGCCAGCACCATTTGTTGAAGATACTTTCTTTATTCCACTGTATAGCTTTAACTTCTTTGTCAAAAATCTGGTGTTTGTAGGTGTGTAGGCTAATATCAGGGTTTTAGCTCAATTCCCTTGGTCTATATGTGTATTTTTGTGCCAATTCTAAGCTGTTTTTGGGAATATAGCTCTGTAATAGAGCTTGAAATCATGAATGGTGATGCCTCTGGAAGTTCTTTTATTGTATAAGGTTGTTTTGACTATCATGGGTCTTTTGTTTTTCCATATAAAGTTTAGCATTGTTTTTTCAAGGTCTGTGAAGAACTGTGTTGGGACTCTGATGGGGATTGCATTCAATCTGTAGATTGCTTTTGGAAACATTGCCAGTTTTACTATGTTGATCCTACCTATCCAAGAACATGGGGGATCCTTCCATTTTTCTTGTGTCTTCTTTAATTTCTTTATTTAAGGACTCAAAATTCCTTTGATAAAGGTCATTCAATGTTTTGGTTAGCAATACCCCAAGGTATTTTGTGTTGTTTGTGGCTATTGTAAATGATGATGATATCTGTTCAACTATGTTCATAGCATCAATATTTGTCATAGCCAAAACCTGAAAGCAACTTAGATGCCCCTCAACTGAAGAATGGATAGAGAAAATGTGGTACATTTACACAATGGAGTACTACTCAGTGTCGGGGAAAAAAAAAAAAACAAAGGAAAAACAAAGGAATCTTGATATTCTCAGGCAAATGGATGGAACTAGAAGAAACCATTCTTAGCAAGGTAACCTAGTCACAAAAAAACACACATTGTATGCACTCACCCATATGTGCATTTTAGACATAGAATAAAGGATTACCAGCCTACAGTCCAAATTGCCAGAGAAGCTAGGAAACAAGGAGGATCCAAAGAGAGATATGCATGGTTCAGTGGAGATGGGCAAAGGTACAAGATTTCCTGATATGGTCTAGGTAGGGTGTTAGTTGGGTGGCAGGGGATGAGGGGAGGATGAGGGAGCTCTGATTGACATGTAAAATAATCTTTCTAATTAAAACAAAAATATTAAAAAAGAAATGTATGCCTCAATGTAGCTTAAATTTTTATTACAATTGTGTGTGTGTGTCTGTGGGTGTGTGGGTGTGTGTGGTATGTATGGATGTGTTGTTTTCTGTGTGGTCATGTGAGTTAGAATGCATGCAGACATATGTGAATATGCATATATAAGAAATTGCATGTGTATTTGTATGTGTGTGAAATCTAGAATTTGATGTAATGTCTTGTGACCTTTGTTACTCTCCAACTTATTTCTTGACACAAGTTCTCTCCCTGAACCTAGCATTCACACATTGGATAGATGTTAGCTCTGGACAGTATGGTATGGAAAATAGCTCATTTCCAAAACCCACATATACCAAGTGTTGGATTATAGGTGTAAGTGTCTTGTGTACTGGGAATCTGAGATCAAGTACCTGATTTGACAGGTACCAGACCTACTGAATTTTCTCTTCAGCCCATATTGTTGAAGTTCTGAAAGCTTTGGGCATAGTTTAAAGAATAGATTTTGTTGGAGTAAGAGACACTTAGGCTTTATTTTTTAATAAGGTAATTATTAATGTTTATTTAACTGATATAAAACATAATAACAGAAGAGCTGAATATACAATCTTTTACAGACATATAAACATTCACTGAAATTAACAAAGTGATAGACTGCTAGTAAAGTTTCACCAAATTCTGACACATCAAAATTACACTGAACATATTCTTTGACCACACATTAATACAGAAGTAATTATGCCAAAAGTTGATAAAAATTGTAAGTGCTGATCTCAATCTGTCATCAAAAATTATCTCAAATAAACTATATATTTAAATATGTAACAGAAAAATGTAGGATCTATGTAAACTTTGGCTGGTTAAACTTCCCTCTATAAGGCACAAAATAAATTTTGAAAACACACATTGGTCCTCATCAAAGTTTAAAACTTCTGCCTACTAAAAGGATAGCACATGGATATCTATGCCAGGCAAGAACAGAGATAGTTTCCAGGCATGTTTACTGTCACTTGTTCACAATGTCTAAAATATGAAACCAGACTGGGTGTCCATCAACAGAAAAATTAATTAAGAAAATGTGGTTGCTTAGTATTGAGGACATCTAATATTTCTAGAATTAGAAGTAAAGGCTATTACATATTACCAGAAGCAAGCAAATAAAAAGTAACCCTCAGTCCTTTAGAGGTAGGATATCAAGCTTATTGTAGCCCACTCCTGGGAATCCTGCATTTCAGGAGCTAAGGAAGATAATTGGTGAGGTTTTCAGACCACCTAAGATAGACTGAGAATTTGTCTCAAAAAAAAAAATATCAAGCCAGTCAGTGGGGGCACAGGCCTTTAACCCCAGCACTAAGGAGGCAGAGGCAGGCTCTGTGAGTTCAAGGCTTGCCTCATCTACAGAATGATTTCCAGGACAGGCTCCAAAGCTACACAGAGAAACCCTGTCTGGAAAAACAAAACAAAACAAACAAACAAAATCAACAAAATGTTTTACATCAACATGAAGAGTTGATTTCTGTATCACTGGCAACCAATCATTACTGAAACTAGTTGACACTAACCCCTTCCCAGTAAAATTAGTAAATCACCAAGATGTCATGTTCTTGCCTGTGAGAATGAAAACCCTTGAGTCTTCCATGAACTTTTCAGGTAAGTTTGATAGACATTTTTTTGTTTGTTTGTTTCATTACTGTGGAACTCTTCATACTAACCACTCACTGAATTACTCATCTTACAGAAATTCTCATCATGACTAAATCATGAATCATGGGGGAACCACAGCAAATGACAGGAAATTTACCTATAACATCACCCTAAAGTAAGACTTGGCAATTAGCTTCTTTCTGTTCGTCATGCCTTTCAGCTGCAAAAACTCGGTTGCCAAGGATCATTATTGTTTTTTCCTTCTTCCAGTGACAACACTATCTCTGTTCTAAACTTCAGTCTATGAATCAGCACCTTAGAAATAACACCCACATTTCAGTTGTTTTCACCTATTGTTCCAGTGGCAGTTTTTGTCTTTGTCCAAGAGATATCAAGGATACTAGTTTTCAGTGAACTGTTCACAGGATATCACCATTGCATCTGCTCAGCACTTTGACACTTATGCTTAAATTTAATAGAATGAAATAACTAATGATATTCTAATGAAAGAGTTTAGAACCTTAACAGCAATAAAAATTACCTTCTGAAAGTATCAAGGTAAATATTTAGTAGATAGTCAATATAAACTTGTTAACAAACTATTAGGTATATCTATCTGTCTACACACACATGTATGCACAAATATTAATTTTAGCTATGTTATATACATGTGCCCCAGCTGTATGCCATTTTGTAAATGACCTGTATATATAATTTCAAAAGGACAAAGCCAGAACATTTCCAGAGAGGTGTTTATTTGTTTGCTCGGATCCTAACTTCTAAAGGGCCCAGTAAGGGAGGCCATCTTTTATTATATCCAACATGGAAGAAAGTATTGTCATCTAGATATGGGGTGGGAGTAAGCAGGGGAATTTATCTTCTAAATTCACTAACATGATCTGCAGTAAACAGAATATGAGTCTGAAGAAAAGGCTTCCAAGCCAACCGAGAGAGTAATAAGACACTAAGGAACCATGGCTTCTTTTCAGACCTATAAATATTTCAGCTTTTTAAAACAGTAGTGTGTTGGTTGGGTGGGTGGTTAAGAAGTGAAGCTGAAGAAGCCACAAATAAAGGTCAGAAAAGAAACCCAGAGAAATACAAGCCATGACATTTATGCCTCAAAATATTTTCTAATCCATCCTCTTGGCATGTTAAAAGAGTATAAACATTTGCTTCATATGGAAGAAGAATTAAGTGGTTTCAATAACATGCTTTGAAAAATGAGAAGGGACATTGACAACATTTTTCTTGTAAGAATCCTATCATTGCTGACTACTAAAGAGATTGAGAAAATTATTCCTGATGGTCTTAAATTTTTATAGATGTTTCTAAAATGTTCATTTAGTTCACCTCTGGCAACAGATTGTGCAAAATGATTTATGAATGGAGCTGATTTCCATTCCTCTGATGGGTGCTTTATTCACTTAATGATCACTGGCAAGTGGCAGAGACCATAAAACTTCAAGTGTCACTAACAAGACTTCTTAGCTCTTACACTGTAAAATATAATGTGTGAGATTTACTTTGAAGATATAAACCATTTTTAAAGCTAAAAGGAAAAGGAACATACCTATGCCAACATGCAGTCTTTATTTTTTCTAGGTAAATACTTTAAAAATTAGGTGTTTCATACAAAAATTGGACTGTCATCATTAAAAATGATGGGAATGAGATCCAGAAAGAATTAAATACTAATGACAGATAATGTACTAATTTTATACAAATAGAAAATAAATTACTTGACAACTAAACATCACCTTCTGCAAAATTGTGTGGAAAAATAATTGAAATGACTAAGGAATTGGCACATCATTATTCTAACTAAAAATGAGTGTGGTACTGTACAATAGATGTTGTAGAGTTTATTTAGGTGCTGCTCCATGTATTTTAAGTGTTTATGTAATGTTAGCAATTTAGTGTTAGAATCCTTCTAATGTACCCTGAATACAGTTTTTCTGGTTTGTATTGGTGTTTTGGAAAATATGTTTAACTTCAATGGTCTGAGTGATGTTCAGGACAATATTCTTTTCCAAGTTGGTATTGATAGGCTGTGGCCAAATTTATCTCCTTATCAGGGATTCTTGGGAATACAGTGAGAAAGGCAAATGGTATGTATTATTCTTCAGTTTGACAAAGTATGACTTATTACCAAAGTTGGCCTTGTATCCCCTGACTCCTCAGATTTCTGAAAAGTGACAAGAATAGTAATGATTCAGTCACCTGGTCTAATTCTGTAAACCCAGGCCAGTAAATGAGACATGCCACGAATACAAAACAGATTATGGTGAACTACACATCACTCAAAATATTTAGCTACTGTCATAACAAACCCTCAGTACTAATAGAGATTTCATTTGTATAAAATTCAAAGTTCATGAATATCAGACCCACAGCTAACAAAGCTCATTTGGCAATGTTTTCTTCCATATGCCAGAGAATGGAGAATAACAAAGCAAAAATATCAATAAAAGATTTAGGGCAATAAAATGAACTTTTTGTGCCATACTCTTTTCAAAGAAAGCAAATCCTCCCACTATTTACCCCTGTCTTTTGTGGTGTTTATGTTAATGGTGATTGGTATATAGTTTTATGCCTCTTGCCATTTAAATAAAATATACTTTTTGGCACAATAACTGTTGAATATCTCTTGCAATAGATTATCATTCCTTAAGAAAATCATTTTCCTTCAATCATTTACTTTTTACAATGAGCACAAGTGATGAATTATAATATCTGATATTACCATATGTAATTTAATATGTGAATGCAATTAGATTTACAACTGATTTTCTTTGGAATTCTGTATAAGGCATCCAATTTTCTCTTAAATTTCAAAATACTTTCTATATTTAGACAAGTTTTCAAATACTGAAATATAATACTCATGTATTTTTAATACTAATGTGATCGTATTTTGATCATAGTCACAAAATTAAAGTTAATAATCAGGACAAATTTATTGGAAAGTGGCCTGTAGCAGGAAAATTAAAAGAACCCAGAAATTGATACTGGGGTTCAAGCTTCAAAATGAATTTCAGAAAAGCAGAGTAGTTGGCCATAATTCTAATCTCTGAATTATGCTAAAAGAACTGACCCATGAGCTCTCCTCAGCATAGCTGGAGAGTTCATGCTCCTGTCTTCAGTGTGACTGGAGATTGGATGCCAATAGTGAATACTGCAGAACCTGCTTCTATCTTTCATATTCCTTTAGGGCTGGGTTAAAAAGCATGTGGTGTTACTCTTTTAAATTTATTCGATCTTGTGTATCCCCAGGCAGCCTTGAACTCAGACAGATCCATCCTACTCTTAATCCCGAGTCCTGGGAATAAAAGTGTGTTTCATCACTTACTAACTTCTGGATATTGGGATTAGGTATGTGCCTGGCTTCTATGCTTGTCCTAACTTTGCTTTCTGAATCATTAGGCATTTAATAAATCACAAATAATATGCCACTACAGTTACCCAAACAATTTTGTGTGCTTATCATGTCTTTCCACAATTACAATTACATAATCAATTGGACAATATCTTTACCAGAAACAAAGCTTTTTTGAAGAAAATAATAGTACATCTTTTCCTAAAGTTTATTGTAAGCTGAAGGCCTAGAGCACAACATGACAATTTTGGGTATGACATTAATATAATTCAATATTGTGGGGATTATAACAAAAAACCAAGTACTAATTCATTTAATGACTTTCAAATGTAAATATATATTTTTTTACATTATAAGTGTTATGATCCTCTCATCCAAAATGTGGAAACTAAAATCAGCAAGATGCTGCAGCAATGAAGACATGTGTATCACAAGCCTGAGGGACCAAGTTTGACTATGGGCATCCATATAATGGAAAGAGAGAAGCAACTCCCACAACTTGTCCTCTGACTTCTACACACCCACACATATGCCATAACATTATTTCACTCACAACACACACACACACACACACACACACAAATGAACACAAATGCTTTTTAAAAAAATTGAACCATGGAAACTCTAGGAAAGGATCTGAACCATCTTAATTATGGCTGAAAAGAAATGAGTTTTGGTAAGGGGGTAATATTTAATATTGTGAACATGTAATATTTTTTGAGAAAAAACTATTTATTTTTTCTATCAGGTTACAGAATATAATGTAATAAAATATAGGAACACATTATGGAATGACTAAATCAGGATAACTACATATACATTACTTTATGCACTTATTTCTTTGTTTAAAAAATAAAACTTTTAACAGTCAAAGCTCTTCAGTTTGTGTAGTGTTTTATACAGAATAAAAATAAAATTATATTAGAAATGAATGTATTGAATTGTAAGATATAAGAGCCAGGAATATGGTAAAATAAATAGACTAATGAGTGTAAGGTCAGTCTACTGCAAGTTCATTGACCCATGTATTCATCTTAGCTAAATATGCAAATTATTTACTCATGCTGATGGGAAAGAATGACTCATAGAGAACATCAAAATTACCATCCAAAAGTAATTGAAAGATGATAACAAATAAAACCTAAGGGGAGTTATTGCTAATCAACCTGCTTGCCATGCAAGAAGTCTTCAGATACAAAAAAAGGTTAGGAATTTAAATTTATATAATAGATATTAAATAAAATTTACCATTCTTTTGTTAATTAATTCTAATAACTATTAGATTACAGAAAAATATCAAGCAATATAAAAGATAATAGAAGGCAAAATAAATAAAATCAGATGTATAAGAATAGGTAAGAAGGGATTGGGCTACTCCAGTATAGACAAACTTTCAAACCTGAAACATGATGCTGTCATTAAATCCAAGTAACTGGAAGGACACATAGCAAAATCTAAGGCAACCAGTTTGTAAAGTATAAAACAATTGTTGATGGATAGAATAAGAAATATAAACTTGTGCTAAAGCAAATTAAAAGCATATATGGTAGAATGTGTGAGAAGCATTTTTCCCTAAAGAACAGATGAAAATAAGAAAAATAAACCTCCCTGTGGAGCAGAAAGGATATGTGATAGGTAAGGTTTTAGTTGTGGAGGATGGGGAGGAGGGGAGGGAGAGGGAATTAGGATTGATGTTTAAAATAATCTTGTTTCTAATTCAAATAATAAAAGAGCATTGTTGTTAGAATTAGCATTGTTTTAGAAAACAATTAAGCCATATAAAGAACATAGTTGAAAACTATTGACTTAATTCAGGAGAAAGCATTTCTGTGGTCATTCAAATAGGTTTCCTACTTATATCAACCAAAAAATTCATGTCATTATTGTTTTTACCTCCACTTAATCCAAGCACAGACTTCACTTGAGTGCTATTTCAAGAATATATTTCAAGCATTTTAAAAGATTTATATTCATATTTGATTTTTTTTACTCAAAATCTGAGTTTTCAACTATCCAAGGAGAAAATTATTCAGCTGGACTTTTGTATGTCTTTCTTCTTTTAAAGTCACTATTTAATGTGTCATAATCTTGCCATATTTTCTTTGAAAAGGTTAACATTTAGTTACTAGTTTCTGATAAACTGCAAATGCTGTATTGATTCCATACTAACCTGTTTAATGAGCTGTACTAAGCCTAGCTCCTCTTGATCTCTATATTCTACAAGACGTTTATTTGTAAAGAGTCAGGTATACAGAAAATTATTGTGCTCTGCTCTTCTGGTATTATGATGTAATTATTGTTGCACTACATTTAATTCTCTGTTGTTAACACACTCTGATTAATTTAAATTTTTATTATATTAAAATTTCCCCAATATAAAAAATCTCTATTGTCAAATAGTATATTCTCAACATAAATATCTCAAATTAAGTTTTTATAGCATACCAAAGTTTGTTAATATGTAAAATCTAATTGTTCTTTCACATATAGTTACTTAAAATTGGAACTTGATATTAAAGATACAATGTGATTTATAATACCAAACATGTAATATATAAATAAAAAATATTTGAGATATGAACATGACATAATACATTTGATGAAAAAATAAAAAAAGTCTAAATAGATAGGTTGATATTGTGTTCATTAATTGAAAATGTATTATTTGGCAGGTATCATTTCTTCAAAATATGAACTACAGGTTCACTACTATCCACTAGATATTGACAAACTGTTCATAATATTTATTGAGGTGGAAGAGGCCCAGAGTTGCTAACAATACTGAATAAAAGAAGAAATTTTGTGTTTTATGATAATTGTTAGAATGGGTAGCTGGACACTATAGAGAAACCCTGGCATTGTTTCTAGTCATGTAAATATAGAAAAAGAAAACAAATGAAAATGAGTAAAACATAATATACAAGAAAACCAAATAAGTTTATATTTGACACAAAATATAATTAAACAGATATAATAATCTTTTCAAAAACTAATGTTGCAACAAATAGTTATCTATATTAAAATAAAAAATGAATATTGACATAACTATGCAACAATCACAAAAATTAACTAAAAATGCATATATGCCCAAACTGAAAAATAAACTGTACAAATTAAGGTACCTTGAATATATATATATATATATATATATATATATATATATATATATATGAATGGAGAGAGAGAAAGAATAAGAAAAGGGTATAAGTGAAATATAAAATGACTCCTAATGATATTCTGTTATATTCATAGAACAGTGCCTTATCCAGTCATCATCACAGGTGCTTCCTCCAGTAGCATATGGGAGCGCATTTAGAGAGACTCAGAGCTAGACATTACAGATACATGCACATGCACACACATGAATGAACCTACACACACACACACACACACACACACACACACACTGAGTCTGAGTCTAAATGAAAGCTCTCCATCAAATTCCTTGCCTCAAAAGCTTAGAGAATCTCACAGAGGAGGAGCCAGAAAGATTGTAAGAGCCAGAGGGAATGAGGGACAGTGGCAGAAAAATTTATTTTAAACCAGATGTATGATGAAGCTTTTAGTCAGGATTGTCTAGAGGAAGAGAATTGATAGGATGAATCTATATATAGAAAGACATTTATTAGAATAGCTGAAGTTCTCTGGTCCTGCTAGTCTCAAATGGCAGTCTATCTAGAGAAATTCCTAGAATCCAGTATTTGTTCAATCCATGAGAATAGATGTCTTAGTTAATCTTGAGCATACAGCAGAATCCCAAGGAAGTAGATTCTAATGCCAGTGATGGAATCGACTTGCTAGTGAGATCAATAACAAGCAAGCAAAGACTGACATCTTCCTTCTTCCTAACCATTTGATAGGCTGACACAAGAAGTAATTGCCCAGGTTAAAGGCGAATCTTGCAGCCTTCATAGATATGGACTGAAGGTGGGTCCACCTCTTCATGTGATTTAATTAAGGAAGAAAAAAAACAAAAAAAACTCCCTCATATGTGTACCCAGCCTCTTGTGTTTCAGTTAGTTTCAGCTGTAATCAAGTTGATAAGCACCTTAAAGAAAGTTCAACTAGAGGGATTAAACATCCAAATATTAAATATGTAAAAATAAAATATGTAAATATTGCATAATTTTTACACATCAAAATACTTGTGTAGAGTGGATCAGATTAACAAAGCCACTTAAACTGCTTAATAATTTGGTTTTAGTTACTTGTTGCTTTGATTAAAACCATCTTTTAAAAAGAGGATTACAAGGATGACACGATCTGACAATTCAGGCAATGGTGGATACCCTAAAAGCCCTTCCCCTAAAATGAGATTGATGGCTACTCTTTATGCCATCCTAGAGCCCTCATCCAGTGGCTGATGGAAGCAGAGACAGACATCCACAGATATACACTGAGCTAAAATCGGGAATTTAGTTGAAGAGAGGGAGGAATGAAGAGTGAAGGTGTCTGTACCAGGTTGGAGAAACCCACAGGAACAGTTGGCCTGAACAAGGGAGAGCACATCGACCCCAGATGCTGTCGGGGAGGCCAGTACAAGACTGATCCAGACCTCTGAACATGGATATCAATAAGGAGGCCTCTGCACTCCAGGGAGCCTCTGGTTGTGGATTAGTATTTTTTCCCTGGTGCAAGAAGGGACTTTGAGAGGCCATCCCATGTAAAGGGTTACACTCTGGCCCTGGACATATGGGGAAGTGCCCAAGACCAGCACAGGAAGATTTGGTGGACTTTGCAGAACCCCCTTTGAGGTTCCCTACCCTGCCTGGGGAGTGGTGGGTGGATGGAGTGGGGGGGGCTGGGGGTGGGGGAAGAGGAATGGGGGTGAGGGGAGGGAGAGGGAGAAGGGACTTAAAAGTGAAACAAGCTTATTCCCTAACTGGAACTAATAAATAAATTTTAAAAAAAGAGGAGGATTATTTCGTCTTAAAAGTATAGTTAAATAGAAAAAATGAGAATTTTGGGAGCTTCAGGAAGGAAAGAAAGCTGTATGCATATGCTTAACTAATTCAGTTTCTTCCTTTTCACTAAAGAACCTCAGTCTGTGAAAATGGTACTAACTTTATGTTTGTCTTCTGCTTTAAATTAAATCCATATACAGGTACCTCATAGATATATCATAGGTTATGTCTCCCTACAGTTTCAAATCCCACCAAGTTCCCTGTATTAGTTAACAGATAACATGTTTAAAAGCAGACATTAAGTTATAGATATCATTGAGTAGCAGAAAAATACATAAGCCTACTTCTTATTTTACAAGTTACTCAAAAATAACATAATACAAATCAGTTGCCTAAGTAGTAGGAGAAATTCTGAGTCTTCCAAAGGATGTAAGATCTATAAATAATAAAATACACATTTATGTCATTTCTATATAGTATAGACTTTTCCACTTCATTCTTTCCTTTGAAAGAGTTTTAATTTCTGGATTCTAATTTGTATAATTAGTGTTCTGATTATTATTTTATTAAGATCCTATATTATAGCTATAAAAACTATACTTTAAAATATTTGAAACTATATTAATTTAGTAGTTATGGCTGATTAAGAAAATCCAAGATAAAGCAAAATATATACTGTATATAAATGTCCTAAGTAGCTACAAATTGAGCAAGTACAGTCTAATGTATGTAATGCTGTTTTTAGCAACATTGATAGTCAACAGGACAAGATCTAAATTCACTACAGAGACTGTTCTTTGCTCATATTTGTAATTATATAGACATTAATCTACCATATTAATTGAGATGGAAAGACCCATTCTGAACATATCAGTACAGTTCACTGTACCTGGCTCCACAATTCCACAAAAAGGTAACCTGAACAGCAGTATTCAGAGTTCACTGCTTCTGAACTGGGAATATATGTGAAAAAGAGTAGATTCAGTAATCTACCATTTTATCTCCTCATTTGTATACTTTTTAAGAAGTAGATTCAATAATCTACCATTTTAATATCATCTCTTTATTCACAATATTTTTCTTTTCAGTGTAGATTCAACAATCTACCTTATCTCATTAGTATATCCACAAATTTTCCTTTTCAGAGTAGATTCAATAGTCTAAACTTTTTATCCTTATCACATTTGGATTCTGATTTTAAAAAAAAAAAAACCTTGAATCTAATCCCCTTTGTTCAACTTTCTCCCTGACTATAACCAACACCATTTTGTAACTATTCTCCCTAAACAATGACAAATATTCATAGTCCTTTGAATGACCAAAAATCACCCAACCTGTCTCTTCTTAAGGTGGGCATCATGCTCTTAAATTTACTCCATGCTGTCTGGGAGTAACAGAGTCTTTAGGGGATTTGAAAAGAAAACTTTTTGGTAACTGTCAAGCTGTGTCATTTTTTTCCAATCTCTGCATAACGGGAAAGTGCAGGGTTTGTCTCAAGTCCTCTCTAGTATAGTCTGTGAGGCTGCAACATCTCAGTTATCCTTCTTTAAATTGTTCTGAGGAATGTCTGTGAGAATGGATCATCTCAGATGGCCTCCTCGAAATTGTGCTATACAATTTGTAATCCAAATCTGATCTTTAGTTGTGATTGTTCAGCTTAATGGTGTTATCATAGTCCTGGTGAAATTGTTGTTGGGCTCCATTTTCTTCTTCATTTTTTGTTTTATTTGTTTTTTGTTTGTTTTTTTCTCATTTGATTTGTTTTGTTTTTTGTGACAAGAGTTTCTCTGTGCAAGCAGTACTGACTGTTCTGAAATTCAGTTTGTAGATCAGGCTTTCCTGAAATTAGTAGGATTTGCCTACTTTTTGCCTCACAAGTGGTGGTATTAAAGGCATGTGTGACCTCCACACAACTACTATTTTGGGGGATTTCAGGGATCTCATTAGGTTGGAATATTTCTTTTCTTGGTATTTTTCCCAATTAGATATCTCTTCTTCTTTTTTGTATGCTTATTTACCCAAAGTTCTTAAATTCTTCAAGGTCTTTGATTTTTTTCCTGGAAAGAAAAACACAACCTCCTGACCCTAACTTTGGGGGAGGTTCCTAATATAATTCTTATCAAAGATGATTTATGGCTTCTCCTGAAATTCTTGTTTTAGCTTCTAAAGTGCTTCTGTCATCCAGAACAATATGTTTTCTCTCAATGGCATTAGGTTATTTAATTTTTCTGGGAAGGAGTTTCATCCACGGTGGCAGGAAATGAATGAACCCAATTTGGCATGGGTCTTTTGAGAAGTCTCTCAAGGCATTTCCTGAAGGCAAAACATTGCCTTTATAATCTCTTGTTGACCTACATTCCTTTGTCTAATGCCTACCTTTGCCATACTTTCTGCATAATCCAGAAGGGAGGGTTTTTTTGTTTAGATTATATTTATAGAAATATAAATTTGTAGAAATACCCTGCTTAAAATCACTTTTCAAGTGACTTGTCTACTACAATTAAAGCTTTTAACATTTTGATTTTTCTTTAAACTTCTAGAAATCACCTCTCCTACTGATGTATCATCATTATGGTCATCAGCTTCAATATTAATTGTATCTCCAATCCAATCCTCCAGAGTATCTGATATTGCTTTTAAAATCCTAATTATCCCTTTGAATTGAATATCAGCATTTTCAAAAGCCATGGTTTCAATTATTATTTTACTAGCATCTCTATCTGATATCATTCTATTGACTGCTAATGAAAGTCTTTCTAAAAAGTCTGTCAATGCTTACTTTAGGCCCTATAAGTGATTTTTTGTAAGTGACTCAATTTTCTCTCTTGATTATACAATTCTGCCCCAAACATTCATAGCTGCTGCATGGCATGAACCCAAGAGATTATAATCATATTTACTTTGCGTTTCTAAAGTAGCATGATTTCCTTCTCCAAAACTTTGATCTTGAGGAAAATCTATACCTCTAACTTTAGCCTTTTGTTCAATATTTTTATCCTGTGCTCTGAACAAGGGAGTCAATGTAATTGTGGTCCAGGTTCTAGGATATCTTTAATCAAATATATCCAATATGCAGTGATAACCCTATTACAAACAGACCAAGTGTTTATAACCCTATTACAAACAGACCAAGTGTTTATCATCTGATTTACAAATGTTGTATAGATGACATATGAGGCTACAGCTTCCTTGCATTTCCTTAAATCTAGCATTGTCACAGGCTGGAATCTCCTACATTTGGTACTTCCTGTAAGGTTACTGGATATTTAAAAGGTGGTTCTCTTAAGAAATTAAGAGTGTTCGCTTTTAACCTTAAAATGCAATGCTGAATTTTATTCTCCAGTCAATTCCTCAGTCTTGGTTTGAATATCTCTTTAATATGCTTTAATAAGTTTTTCTAAGGCCTGAATCTTAGCACTCATATAAACCAACATTTTTAGAGATAAAGAATTATCAAAACAACAACAAAGATTATCAAATGCTAATTAACAATATGTCAATCCCAGTTATGTTGATTATCCCTTCATATTCCATTTTCCAACCATCCATTATATAATCATAAGCAGATTTAATTTTCTCCATTTTAACAGTATTTTTCATTTTTTAGTGTGAGGAAAAAACTCTCTTTTTTAACTAATCACTTCCATTAAATATTTCTAATTAACTTACCCAATCTGCCTACAATTTCAGTGAACTGTGAGGAAAAGTACATGTAATTGGAGAACTAGCTCGTGACCATGAGCCAAGTGTGTCAGCATGAGGAGAGGGGCTCTAGGAAAAACCCAAAAGCCTCCCAAGTTTGGGTGGCAGCTGAAGACTGTGTAGAAAATCTACAACCCCAAATCCTAAACTTTCTCAAAGATTTGAGGAGAAAACAAAAGTTACCTAGATATTCAGGCAGGGACCCAGGCAGGAGGGACTCAGGTGAGAGGTCCTGCCTGCAACTCAGAAGGGACTTTTTGTGAATTCATACTTTAACTTTGTGCATTAAATATAACACAAAAATAAATGACACATCTATAGATATTGGGGCTCAAGCTTCAAGGTGAAGATCAGAAAAGCAAAGCAGTTTGTAACTATATCAGACTGAAAGGGATTATTCTGCCTCTATGAGCTCTCATCTAGCCTCAGACCTTTCTTCAACATGGTTGAAGAGTCCTGATACTTAAATATCTTTCTATCTTCAATGTGGCTGGAGAATTAATGACTGATACTGAGTCCTGTTCCTGTCTTAAATACCCCCCTAATGCTGGGAGTAAATGTGTGTGATCCCTAATGCTAAGATAATCTTTGTGTGAGCTCTTTTTCTTATGATTACATCAAACTTGTGAACATCTGGGTGGATTTGGACACACAGAGTTCAGTCTACCTCTTAATCTTGAGTCCTAGGATTAAAGATGTGTACCACCACCTCCCAACTTCTGACTGCTGGGATTAAAGGTACTTATCACCATTGCCAGATCTCTATACTTTGGGGCTGAGTTTGATTTCTGAATCCTCACACAAGCTTTAACAAATCATAAATAATGTATTACCACATCCCTTTGTATCTATCTCTCTGTCTGTCTGTCTGTGTCTGAATCATTCATATATATACGTATGTGTATATATGCATATATATATGATTGTATCATTGTAGATGCCAAAAGACAGCTTATAAAAATTAGTTCCCTTCCTTCAACCAAAAGGATATATCTATGCCTTAAATTTTTAATCTGTAGGACTTATTCAATCTAAATAAATATAACATAAATTTGACTTGGAATTATTTGAACAATGCTGTCACAGGAAATAGGGATAGAAAGATTAGAATTTTCTTTTTTTATTTGAATTGGAAACAAGATTGTTTTATATGTCAATCCCGGTTCCCTTTCCCTCCCCTCCTCCCCTACCTCCCACCCCCAACTAAAATCCTACCTATCACATATACTTTCTGCTCCCCAGGGAGGTTGAGGCATTACATAGGTGTTCATCAGATTTGGATAGGGCCTAGGCCCACTCCCATGTGTGTTGGCTCAGGGAGTTTCATCAGATTTGGATAGGGACTAGGCCCACTCCCATATGTGTTGGCTCAGGGAGTTTCCCTTTACATGGAATGGGATCCCAAAGTCCACACCTATGATAGGGATAAGTACTGAAGTACTACAGGAGGTCCTGTAGATTTCCCAAGTCTCCTCACTGATACCCACATTCCTGGGGTCTTGATCAATTCCATGCTGGTATCCCAGCAATCAGTCTGGGGAACAAGAGGTCCCCGTTGTTCAGTTCAGCTATTTCTGTGGGTTTCACAAACTTGTTTTGGACCTCTTTGCTCATAACAAGTTCTTCTCTGCAACTGGATTCCAGTTCAGCTCAGTGAATAGTTGTGGGTGTCTGAATCTACTTCTACAAGCTTCTGGATGAAGGGTATAGGATGGCATAAAAGTCAGCTATCAATCTCATTATCAGGGGAGGGCATTTAAGGTAGGCTCTCCTCCGTTGCTTAGATTGTTAGCTGGTGTCATCTTTGTAGATTTTCAGACATTTCCCTAGTGCCTGATTTCTCTGTAAATCTAAAATGTCTCCTTCTATTATGGTATCTCCTTTCTTGTTTTCTTCTATTATCCCCTGGCTCAACCTTTCTGCTCCCTCATGTCCTCCTTACCACTCCTCTTCTCCTCTTCTCATTGTCCAACCACCCTCCCCCTCCTCCCATGTCCCCAACTTGCTCAGGAGATCTTGTCCCTTTCCCCATATCCAGAGGACCATGTATGTCTCTCTTAGTGTCTTCCTTCTTACTAGCTTTTCTGGTCGTGTGGATTGTAGGCTGGAAATTCTTTACTCCATGTCTAAAATCCATATATTCGTGAGTACATACCATGATTGTTTTTTTGTGACTGGGTTACATCGCTCAGAGTGTTTTCTTCTAGTTCCATCCATTTGCCTGCAAATTTAAACAGTCCATTGTTTTTTTTTTTTTTCTGCTGAGCAATACTCCATTGTGTAAATGTACAGCATTTTCTCTATCCATTTTTCTGTGGAGGGGCATCTAGGTAGCTTCTAGTTTCTGGCTATTACAAATAGGGCTGCTATGAACATCTTTGAACAGATGTCCTTGTTGCATGAATGTGCTTCTTTTGGGTATATGCCTAAGAGTGGAATTGCTGGATCTTTTGTAGAATTTTCATGATGATTCTCCTCTTATATAAGAAAATGTTCACTTCAAGCATAAGTTCGTGGGGATATATTATTACTTATTTTGGAAATGCAATTAACAAAATCTCACCTATTTTTCAAACTAGAATTTCAAAATATGGTATGAAATATTTACATATAGCATAATAACTGAATATCTAATATGTGACATAATACTGACACCTTTACATTAAAAATAAGACATTGATACATCTCAGTCTTTATAGAACAGTTCAAGCATTGCATAGTGAAATGAGTATGATTTCTTCTCATATTGACCCCTAATTAAAATTTGAATTCTTAAATTTTGAAAACTGAGTAACTTTGACCAAATGCCCATAATATGACAAAGGTAAGGAAGGGAACATACTAATATTATCTTAATTAGAAGTTTATAAATTCTGCTTTCAGATATTCTGAAAATTTAAATCTTACTTGGTAATCTTCTTTAAATGGAAAATTAATAGGGAGTTTGGAGAAAAACCAACTTTGTTTTCTTTGAGATGGCTTAATAATTCTCCAAAATCAAGTTAACAATATTTATGGCATTTCCCCCAAAATAATATGCAAATGGTTATATTTAATGTGAACATGACTCCATTTGCATTAAATTCATCATGAGATACTTTAGAACTAAAAATAAGAGTATCCTTTTAAAGTTTGGAGATCAGCACTCTGTTGGATGTGGGGATGGTGAATATCATTTCCCAATCTGTTGGCTGTCATTTTGTCTTATTGTCTGTGTCCTTTGCCTTACAGAAGCTTTTCAGTTTCAGGAGGATCCATTTGTTAATTGTTGATCTCAGTGTCTGTGCTACAGGTGTTATTGGTTCTCCTGTACCAATTCTTTAAAGGGTAATTCCTACTTTATCTTCTAATAAATTCAGTGTGGCTAGGTTCATGTTGAGGTCTTTGATCCATTTGCACTTAAGTTTTGTGCTTGGCAATAGACATGGATCTACCTGCAGTCTTCTTCATGTGAGCATCCAGTAATGCCAACACCATTTGTTGAAGATGCATTCTTTATTCCATTGTATAGCTTTACATTCTTTTTCAAAAATCAGGTGTTCATAGGTGTATAGGTTAATATCAGGGCTTTCAACTCGACTCCATTGGTCTACCTGTCTATTTTGTGCCAATACCAAACTGTTTTCAGGACTATATCTCTATAATAGAGCTTGAAATCAGGGATGGTGATGCCACTTGTAGTTCCATTATTGTACGGGGTTGCTTTGGCTATCCTGGGTATTTTTTTCTATATAAAGTTGAGAATTGTTTTTTCAATGTCTGTGAAGAATGGTGCTGGGATTTTGATGGGGTTGCAATGAATCTGTAGATTGCTGTTGGCAAGATTGTCATATTTACTATGTTGATCCTACCTATCCACAAGCATGGGAAATCGTTCCATTTTCTGGTATCTTCTTTAATTTCTTTCTTTAAATACACAAACTTCTTATGATACAGATCTTTCACTTTTTTTGTTAGTGTTACCCCAAGGTATTTTATGTAGTTTGTGACAATTTTAAAGGTTGATGTTTCTCTGATTTCTTTCTCAGCATATTTATCACCCAAATATAGTAGGGCTACTGATTTTTTGGAGTTAATCTTTTATCCTGCCACTTTGCTGAAGGTTTTTATCAGTTGTAGGAATTCCCTGGCAGCTAGTCTCCAAACACCAAATAAACAATTAAAATTGGGGTACAGAACTAAATATACAATTCCCAATAGAGGAATCTAATATGGCTGAAATACAGATAAGAAAGTGACCAACATGCTTAGCCATCAGGTCAATACAAATCAAAACAACTCTGAGAAACCATCTTACACCTGTCAGAATGGCTAAAATCAAAAGCACCAATGACAGTTTATGCTGGAGAGGATGTGGAGAAAGGGGAACGTTCCTCCACTGCTCCTGGGAGTGCCAACTCACATAGCCACTTTGGAAATCTGCATGGTGATTTTTCAGGAAAATGGGAATCAGTCTACGACAAGATCCTGCAATTCCATTCTTAGGCATATAGCCAAAAGATGCACATTCCTACAACAAGGACATCTGTTCAATGATGTTCATTTCAGCATTACTTGTAATAGCCAGAACCTGGGAACAACCTAGATGCCCCTCAACTGAAGAATGGATAGAGAAAATTTGGTACATTTACACAATGGATTACTACTCAGTGGGAAAAAAACAAAGGAATATTGAAATTCACAGACAAATGGATGAATCTAGAAGAAACCATTGTGAGAAAGGTAACCCCGACACAAAACACAAACATGGTATGTACTCACTCATATGTGGATTTTAGACATGGAGTAATGGATTACCAGACTACAATCCATACTGTCACAGAAGCTAGTAAACAAGTAAGACCCTAAGAGAGACATACATGGACCCTGGAGAGAGGGGAAAGGGACAAGATCTCCTGAGCAAATTGGGAGCATGGGGAGAGGTGAGAGGGAACTAGGATAATGAGAAGGGGAGAAGAGGAGGGGTGAGGAAGACATGGTGGTGCAGGGAGGTAGTGTTGAGGGAAGAGAGCAAGATAATAGATAATATAATAGAAGGAGATATAGCTATAAAAAATAATCAGGCACTAGGGAAATGTCTGGAGACCTACAAAGATGACACCAACTAACAATCTAATCAACAGAGGATATGATACCTTAAATGCCCTCTCCTGATAATTAGATTGCTGACTAATTCATATGACATTGTATAGCCTTCATCCAGCAGTTGGTGGAAGTAGAAGCATACACCCACAGCTAAACCTTGAACTGAACTGGAATCCATTTGCAGAGAAGGATGACAGATGAGCAAATGGGTCCTCACCAGGCTGGTGAAATTCACAGAAACACCTGACCTGAACATGGGAGAGCTCTTGGTCCCCAGACTGATAGCTGGGAAATCAGCATGGGACTGATCCTATTCCCTGAATGTGGGAGTCAATGAAGAGACCTTGGAACTCTATGGGACTTCTTATAGTGGATCTGCACTCATCCCTAGCATAGGAATGGACTTTGGGAGCCCATTTCACAGGGAGGGATACTCCCTGAGCATAGAGACAAGAGGATTGGCCTAGGCCCTTTCCCAAAGAATAAGACAGACTTTGAAGACCCCATATGGAAGGATTAACCCTACATTGGGAGCAGAAAGGGTATGAGATATGTAGGGTGTTATTTGGGGGAGCAGTGGAGGAGGGGAGGGAGAGGGACCTGGGATTGATATGTAAAATAATTTTCTTTCTAATTAAAATAAAAAATAATGGTATCCACAGAAGGAAAGCTCTTAGAATCTCTGTTACCTAATAAATCCCATTGGTTTTCAAATAAAAATGCACTTTTGAAAACAACATTTAACAAATATCAATGTATTATGAGTGAAAAAGAAGGAGTAAAAATTAATTAGACAGCCAGTCATTGGTGGTGCAAGCCTTTAATCCCAGCACTTGGGAGGCAGAGGCAAGTGGATCTCTGTGATTTCAAGGCCAGCCTGGTCTCCAGAGTGAGTGCCAGGATAGGTTCCAATGCTACACAGAGAAACCCTGTTTCGAAACCCCCCTCCCCCCAAAAATTAAGTAGACTGTTTTTGATCCCTAAATCCACACTGACTCTTATTTACTTATTATTAATCAGATAGCTTTTCATTTCCATATGCTTAAAAAGATGAGTTATTTACAAAACATATCTTCAGTTAATTATATGGTATATTTCAGGGTTAATATATTTATCTCATAAAGAGTTAACTGGTGGGCAAGTATTTTATTCTTAAAGTCATCCTTAAAATTTATAATCATTAAAAAAATAATGCCTAATTACTTTCTGCCCCTTTAGAAAGAATAAATCCTTTTCTAGATATAACTCTGTGCTACAGATAAATGATGCCAACAGATATTAACAAAATAATAAAATATAAACATAAACCTAACTAATACTCTACAATAATGACCAATAAAATCACTAGTGACAAATTGATGATGAATATTGGTAAAACTTCAGGAGGTATTTTTGAAAGACTACATCCTTTTTGATACTACATGAACTGAAACTCCACACATGTCAATCACTAAGTTCTAAGAGGAGCCAGATACTTAGAAAAGACATTGTTACTGGTCACAATCTTAAGCCAACATAAGCCTGATTAATTTTTACCACTTACAAATATTTTGTTTCCCCACGTGTGTTGTTATTTGAAACCCATAATCTACAGGTGTTCATGCAAACATTATTTTTACTTATAACTAATGTAGTCATTAGTTTGATGTTATGGTTAAGAAAGACATAGTACAAATTAAATAGCACCATAGGACTGTTTCACACAGAGAAAAATTGCAACATTCTACACTATTAATTAAGCTAATTGGTTAGAATATAGAGTGTCATGGAAAACATGCAAGCACGGGGCATAGGTACCCTCTTGTGGTGTGGGCTTCTAGTTAGACCAGTCACTGGCTACACCAACAAGTTTTATCTACCACTGCACCAGCAAATCTTGAGAGTGGGACAAGTTGTATGTCAAAGGTTTTGTGGAATGGTATCCCACTGGCACCAATGGAAGCCTTGCCTGATTACTTCCAGCTTTGATATGGTGGTTTGTGCCTAGCCCTATTACATTTTGTTATGCCGTGTTCAGGTGATATCCTTGGGAAGTATGTCTTTTCTGAAGGGAAATGAAGGAACAGTGGAAATGGGAAGTAGTGGAGCCTGGGAAGAGTGGAGGGCATGGGAAACTATGGTTGGGATGCATTGTATAAGAGAAGAATAAATTTTAAAAAATGAAAAGAAACTAATAGAATTGGAATATTTAAGGTAGAAATGATTCCTAGTTATGTACCAGATATAATTAATATATGTTCTAATATAATATATAATTGATAATATAATATAATTAATAAACTTATAGAAAATGTAATTTCCTCCAAAATTAGCCATTGTGACAAATATGTAAGTGAACTACCTCTCAGATAACATTGGGGAATATGGTACATTAAAGGAGAGATGTGGACCATAGTCTCAGGCATTGGAACACTGGTTTTCCAGTTGATGGTACCATATGGAAATTTAAGTTATATAGTCTTGTGGAGGAATTTCCAGTTAACTCCTCATATTAATGGTTCAAGATGTGAGCCCTCATATTCCTAATGTAGTCAACATGCCTGTTGCTTGCTGTTTTTCCTTCCCACCATGATGGACATTTAATCATAGAAAACATAAGTCTCAATATGCTCTGTTTTCTATTTGTTGTTTTGGGCAATGTTGCTTCATCACATCAAGGAAAAAGTAACTAATATAGAAATTTGTAATGGGGGTTGTTTTTTATTTTTCTGTAAGCTGTTTTGGGTTGTGGTTCTATGTTATTTCATCAGGAAAGTAACTAGTAGAGAATTTAGTGACAGTAAGGGGTTGCTCTGAGATACCAGATTATGTTGGGATTTTGCTCTTACTGTTCAAAGAATATTCAGGAATATGGAACTTTTGACTGGAGAAGTGGCTGGCTGCTGTAAGCAAAGTTCAATGGATCATCCTACTGGGACAAAAGCAGTACTGAGAGCAATTCAGACTGTGGAAGGCTAGATCAAGGGATTTTAGATGGCTGAAGTTCAACCCTGTATTATCTTGGCAAATAATCTGGTTCTTTCTGCCCATGCCCTAAGAACTTGCCTGAAACTAAATTTTAAAACAATGCACTAATTTCTTGGTGGAGGAAATTTGAAAACATCATTATATGTGTGGAATGATTATTATTTATAATGCTTATGCAACTCTACAATGGAAATGGGCAATAAGGACAGAAAGAAATGGAAAGTATATAGTATTTAGAGAAAAAGAGCAAAGGGCAACTTAATCTTACAGCTAAAGCATGTATTGGATAAAAGGCAATAATTGTTAAGAATATTAACAACCTGAATGAAAAGCATTTTTCTCTCGACTATATTAGAGGAATGAATGTTCTCAAACCAACACTCTACGCATCTTAGCTTCCAGTTGGTAAAAGAAACCTTAAGGCAATTGAAGAAAAAGAAAACCTGCTGCTAATATGATTTAAGAGGGCCAGGATAAATTCCAATATAGATATCTGGAAGAATAAATCTGCTGGTTTTAGAGACAGGCATGATGCAATATTGGAGGCAGAAGTCATAGATTGTTATGTGGTTTCAGAGAGCCATTGAGGACAGAAAAGTAACTAATACAGGAAATTATTATTAATTTTCTTAGATATGAAATTAATACTGAAATAGCATGAGGGAAGGCCTTCAATGTTAGAAGACATTACTGTGAAGTTTCTTAAGCAATATATTAAAATATTAATAAGAGCCAAATACTTAATATTAAAATTTCTTTTTCTAGTTTCTCTAGTTACAACATGGACAAAGTAATGTGGCAATATGTAAATGTCAATGGACAGTTGATATACTCTTAATATTTGATGCATTTCAAGATATTTTCAACACAATTTATTAGTAATTGGTTCAAAGAAATACGAATGTGTAACTTGAGATTTATTTTGCAGCAAAAAGCAAATCAATATTAACTGACCATGCCCAAGGTTCTCTATGTTTAAAGATGGTTTAAATTTGAAAAGAAGCTGGAAAGAGAACAACACTCTAGGACATTGTAAAGACATAAAATAGTGTCTATGAATGATATTACATTTACAAAAAACAAAATAAATGATAAGACAGGAAATGGGGATTGACAAAATTATTGGTATTACCATTATTACTTTTCTGAGATGATAGTTATCATCTATATATATTAGGATTTTACCAGTTAGACTTCTCTCTGAATCTCCAGAAAACAGTCTATATCTTGATGTGTTTGATTGACAATTTGATAGGCTATTATGAATCAGAATTCTTCTTTTCTTTCTCAATGAAGCTTTAGCATCATAATACCCTCTTATGTAATTTCTATTATTCAGCATTCCAATAAGGAGCAAGATTTATGTTTTAAAATCTGCTCTTGAGTTAAGAGAATTTCTGTTTATTTGTTTTTCGAGACACAGTTCTCTATAGTTTTAGATGCTATTCCGGAACTCTCTCTGTCGACCAAGCGACCTTGAACTCACAGAAGTCCACCTGCCTCTGCCTCACAAGTGCTGGGATTAAAGACATGCACCACCACAGCCCAGCCTGAGTTAAGATAATTTAACAATTGTTTTCACAAATAAAATGCAGAGCACAACATCATCCTTTTCCATGGTAGTTTGAAAAATGTCCCGAAATAGTATTGTGTATTTGAACAGATGTCCTCAAGTTGAATGGTTTTGGAAACTCATAAAGTGCTGCCTTACTGTGGAAGTATATCACTAAGGACAGGATCTGAAGTTTATAATCTCATCCCACTTCCTGTTCTTGATTCCTCCCCCACACTATAGCCTATTTCTGATCCCCATTTACCTTAAACCATTTTCTTACTTTCTGTAACATATTATGTAGGTGGAGGATTTTTTTTCCTGCATGTCAGGCCACCATTTCAGCTCTAAATGAAATCACAGGATGCTATAGAGTTTAAAAAAAAAAATCTGTTGTCCGATGACTTAGGCTCCTTATCGGCTAGCTCACTCTAGATAATTAACACATATCTGGTAATCTATGTATTACCTTGAGACTCTGGCTTACCTGCAATCTGGCTTGTTACTCCTTCAGCAGCAAGACATTTCTACCTGTGTCTTTCTCCCTAGCATTCTCCTCCTCATTTAGGCCTGCTTATCTTTCTGTCTGGCCAATCATTGTTTTATTCATCAACTAATAAGAGAAACATCTATACAAAAGAGCATCCCCCATCAATGTTATGACTTCCTTAACATGATGGTCTCCAGACCACTGGAATCATAAGCAAAGATGAAATAAAATCTTTCTTCTTTAAGCATTTGGGTCATTGTATTTCATCATAGAATACCCAAAGGCCCCGACACATTGGCAGTTGGTTCCAGACAATCGGCCATTGTTGTGAATAACATTACCACCCATGTAGATTTTCTTCTCTTTTCTTTTTAGAACTTTGGTCTGGGAAAGCCATTAAGTGCTGGGGTAGCTTAACAGGATGTTTTAAGAGGAGTTAAGAGGACAGTGATTTTGAGAATAATGTGGACCATGGAATTCCAGTTTATGAGGTTTTTCAGTGAAGAAATATTAGCAACTGGTCTTGATGTCCTTTGGTGGACTGTTGGATTAGAATCTAGATGTGTTGGTTATGTCCTAAGAACTTGATGCAGGCTACTTTTAAATATCATAGACTAATTTGTTTGGTGGAAGAACTTGCAAGACAACATTATATTGAATCTGTGGAGTGATTACTACGGTATTACCCTTATGTAAGACTACAATGAAAAGGAATGGATAGGGCAGAATAACATAAAATATGTGTGGTTTGAAGAAAAAAAGAGCATGATGGAGATTAATGTTACAGCCAAGGTATGTGATAAAAAAGAGGCTATAATTGTTAAGAAAATTAGAACCATTAAAGAAAAACCTCCTTGTTTGCATTGGGAAGATAGAATTTGTGCCCTTTGTCCAAACATCACCCCCATGTCTGATTCCACTATGTATACTACTTGTGAAAGGAGAAAGCCTAGGAGGTGTCCTGCTCCTAGATAGGAAGTGCAGACCCTTTGTATATGCTTCTTGGTCTGTGTGAGGGGCCCCTGGCAGTAGGACCAGCATCTATCCCTGCTGCATGAACTAGCTTGTTGATGCTCATTCCCTATTGTTGGATGTCATGTTGAGCCTTAATGCAGGGTGGAGCGACTTGGTTCTGCCTCAGTGTAATACACCAGGGTTTGTTGACTCTCCATAGGACGCCTTATCTTTTGAGAGGAGTGGATGTGGTGTAGAATAGATGGGGGAATTAGAAGTGGTAGGAAGAAGAACTATAATTGTAATATAAAATGAAAATTTAAAACACAGACAGCATCTTTATACTAATTGAATTTTAACTGGAAAACAAAGGAAAGAAAGTGCAGAAAAGAAACTTCTGGTAATGTGATCAAATGAAATGGTAATAAGTTCCAGGCTGGTAATATAAACTAGCAGTGCTGTCCTTATTATTATGGCTTTAGAAACCCAAAAATTGCAAAATAGAGGGGTAATGTATTCTTCTGTAGATTCAAAGTCGCTAGGAGGAGACTCTGGCCAGCTATTCCATGAGGCGGCTGTAGTGACTGTTGGGTTATGGTGGATATGTTGGAGATGCTAGAGCACCAGGACATCTAAAAAGACTTGCATAAATCAGAGATTTATGTTGCAGTAGGTTAAGATAGAGAGATAGGATGTTGAAGTCTTTGCTGATGAAGCTACAGATATTTTGGAAATGGAGATACAGGATTTGTTCTTGATAAAACTGGGTTTCAGTCTTTCTTTGGTCCATTCTCTCCTCAGTGTGTTTCTATTGCACCTTTTGGAAATAGGAATGCATATCTTTTGCCGTTATATGTTAGAAGCATGTAGCTTTTAATTTTTATTTTGACAGAGTAACAGTTAAATATTCTTAAATCTTAGAAGATAATTTGTACTTTTGAACAGGGCTGAGACTCTAAAAGACTATGGAGGTTAGTAAAATTGAACTCAATATATTTTGCATCAGGAGCTGGCACCTCTACTGACAGGAAGCATGTGACTGAATGTAATGATATGAATGAGAATTGTCCTCCATAGGGTTATATTCCTCAGTTGATGATGCTATTTGGGAAAATTATAAAAGCTTCATGTGGTAAGCCTTCATGGAGAATGTGTATAATTGAACCAAGTTTGAGGCTTCATAGAATTAGTCCATTTCATGTTTTCTGCTTCGGTTGGGCTGAGAGATATTATCACAAGGTTTCTTGTGCAATGCCGTTCATTCACTGTCATGGTTGACTCTATCCCTGTGGAACACTTAGATAACATGCAAACTTTCTTTCTTAACTTCATTTTGGTGTAGATATTTTATCACAGCAATAGAAATATATATAATAAAGATATATTTGTATATACTGTAGGTTATATTAATCACATATGCCAGGGTCAAATTCAAATGAATTAAATTTTAGTCAATTCTTAGTTATGCATGTAACTTTAGAATCTATTAATACTGGCGGAAATTTTTCACACTAAAGAGCTGAAGGTACTTATTTTTTTGTATAAAGAATTAAGTCTTCGCTGAATGTGTGATACTGTCAAACATGCAGTATCTTGAACATTTTAAGTTGATTGATATTTTGACATATTTTGACATTATAATCATCAGTAAAGGGAATAACACTTTGAAAAATATGCCACATAAAATGGCAGAATATGTTGAGAATCAATTCAGAAATTTTTGGAAATTTTCATGAAATTCAAGTGAGCAACTGAAGTGTTAGTTTCTAAAATCAAGAATTCTAGCACAATGCAGCTTAATGATAAATTGACATGATACATACTGAGGAATAATGGTAGAAAATAGATTTAATTTTTGTTTTCTATAATTAAGTTATACTTTATAAGAGAAAATACTTTAAAATTGCATTAAAATACTATAACTCATACCAAAATTGGATGAATTTGAGCTAGGGTAATTCAGAGATCATTATGACAACAGCAGTGCTATGTGTACATGTTGTGGGTTCAGAAAGAAATGTGACTTCAATGAAATTACTCATTGTAATATTGGTGAAGGCTTATAGCAACAGCATAATGCATTACAGTGTTGATTTTTGGAAATAAATACCGGTGTCATGTATTCAGAATACTTGTAATTGACAAATTTTATATGACCTCCACATTGGGATTGTAACCCACAGTTAAGTAGTTGTAGTCTAGAAGCATCGGCACATGTCTCCATATGAGGAAGGGACATAAAACCTTGCCTGAATGTGTTGATCTCTAACTTCTAAGTTGAGTCTTGAAGAAACTGCATGAGTGAAAATGTTAAAACATCATACAAAGATATAATAATAAGTACAAAATGCTCTGGTGATGGTAGTGTTTCTCCATACAAAAATGTCTAGCTTCGTATGGCATGTAAAATGTTCACTAAAACTCAGAGAACACAAAATGAGATGAAGTAATGGACGCATGATCAATGTTATAAAGATTCTTGTTGTCTAGATTTCTAGTTTATTATAATGCATAAAACCCAGTTCATTTGGAGTGCTTTTTGATATTTTTGTGTAATTTATTTATTTTTTTGAATTTCATTTTACATTCCAACCACACTTCTCCCTTCCATCCTTCTTCCTGCCACCCCTTACCGCCCCTCAGCCCACACTCAGGCCACTCCATCTTCAGGTAAAGACTCTCATGTGGAGTCAACATAGTCTGGTACAATTGACTGGAGCAGGGCCAAACCCCTGTCCCATACATTAAGGCTGAGCATGGCATCCCACCTTAGAGAATGAGCTCTAACAATTCAGCTCATGTACCAGGTTTGTATCATGGTCCTACTGCCAGGGCCCCTCTGATAGTCCAAGCTTCATAATTCTCTTCCACATATAGAGGGCCTAATTTGCTTCCCAAAAGTCTCTACCACTAAGTTTAGGGTTTATGAGTTTCTTCAATCTTGGTTCAGCTGTCTGTGTAGATTTCTCCATCATTATCTTGATCCCCCTTGCTCATGTATTCCCTCCTCCAACTCTTTGACTGGATTCCTAGATCTAGGCCTGGTTCCTGGCTGTGGATCTCTGTGTCTCGTTCCCTTGTTTTCTGGATGAAGGCTCTATTATGATAGTTAGGGTATTTATCAATCTGATTACAGGGGTAGGCCAGTTCATGTGTCCTCTCCACTCTTGCTAACAGTTTTAGCTGGGATCATCCTTGTGGATTCCTGGGATTTTCCCTAACACCAGATTTCTTCCTAACCCCATGGAGTACTTTTAACTTTTAGAAAGTCTCACTCACACATATCAGTAAGGAAAAACAATGGGGATAAAATTCAGAATGTAAGACCTTATTGCTCTTATCCTCAGAGGCAGAGGAAGTTCGTATCTCATAGTAGGATTTCAACACTGAAATTGGGATGTAATTAACTGGGATAGCAAAAGTGGTGAAACACTCTGGAGATATTAAATGTTATTCTGCAAATTGAATGTAAGTGGTACCGATTTGTTTATTGCTCCCCTTAGAATTTGTGCTTGCCTCATATTCCTTTCTGTCATTCCCAGTGGACTGAATGTGGCATTGCCTCACTGCTTTGTGAGCACTCAATAAAATTCTTAATTCAGAATAGGGATTGCTGAAGAATAAACTACTTCATAATATCCATAACCTCTTTCTCAGTGAGGTATCTTGGGATTAGTCATGTCATTTGGAATAATCAATTGAAACTCTAAAAAATGGAGTTTGTGAGTGAGAACTACCTGAGAATTTAACTAAGCATAGAATAATCTTGTACTATGCAAAGGCCGACATGATTAATTCATGAAGTAACTGAATTTGAGTCCTGTATCTTTTTACATACCAATCTGTACTGATAGTGAATGAATTTCTCAGGAAATGGGATTGATATTCTCAATATTTTTCCACAATTGTTTTACATATATAAATGAAGTTACCTTTTTGATTATGTGTAATAAAGAAGGGTACCATGTACTGTTAAAACTATAAATACCCAGAGTTGTTAATTTCAACTGTTATTTCTAAAGGTGACATTGTAGCCCAGAAAAATCTAGTCTTTCAAGCATTGATATTAAAATGTATTTTTTCCTCTAGCCTTTTGGTCAAACGATCGTTCAATAGTTGATACAATTATTAGTGAAAATAAAGTCAGAAACATTAATTATTGAACATTTTGTTGGAGTAATTTTGAGAGATTTGGGTAAACATTTTCTTTTCAATTGAGCATTATTTATTATGAATGAAAACAACCAATGTCTAGGTAAATAAATAATAAGTAAATAAATGCTAAATAAAGTTGATTATTCAACAAAGCATTGTGGCAGTGTAAATATCCTCTATCTTCATTCTGTTTTATGTTGCTGTTGTACCAAGCATATGTTGGATGTTATCACGAGGAAACATAAGAATGAATGGGAAATCAGACATACTTCCCTATATACAGAGTACAGAGAGATTTGGCTTACCAATGAATGTACAGAAGAAAGGGATTTCAACTTCCTTAGAAAATGGTGTGAATATCCATACCACAATGAAAAAGATGTTTAGAAAAAAAGTGGTTACTCATTTCATCATGCTATGCAAGTAATGCTTTTCTATTGTTTATTAGAATTATCTGAACAAGTACATTTCCTGGCTGTTTATTTTTCACACCCAAGGATTTACATGTTAAACTATATTTAGGGATATTTTGATATATTGAAATAGAGAAGAATGTATTTACAATGAAAATTTAAATGAAAAAGTATTCCCTAGGAAGAAAATCTTTATAACCCAGAAACATGAATCTAAAGTACTAAAAAGCAAATTAGAAAATAGAAGCAGGTGTGATACTGCTTTTCAGTTTTCAATGTGCAAAAAATCTTCTTGGTCCCCCTGAAATGTACATTATGGTTTAAGTACACCTGAAGGTTGCAATCTTTCAAGTGTCATGAATGACACAGATGATCAGATTCCTATTTAAAGAACAATGACAATGCTCAATAACAGTTTCATAGGTATTGCATAGAAGCATCTCTAAAAATGGAGATTTTATTGCCTTGTTCCTTTCCAGAATACACTGTCAACCACGTTCTTGAACTAGGAAGAAGCCTTCCAAATCATGTGATTTAATCCAAGAAACTGTTACAATATACAGTTGAAAAATGATACTAGTAAAATATCAAGAGGAAAGTTATATTTAGAAAGCAAATAAAATTTATTAGGATAATTCACTATGTATAGCAGGCTAGTGTTGATCTCAAAGAGATCTGTCAACCTTTGCGACTTAAGTATTGGTATTAAAGACATGTGCCACCATGTCCAGCTTTAAAAGAAGCAGTGACTTTACTCTCAAGGAAATATTAATTCTTTTTAACATTGAAATTATACAAACATATGCATGTGTGAAGACCTTGAATTACTCAGTGGAGAGTTACAAAATGACTCTGAATTCAATGGCTTGTATAAAAACACCATGACCTTGCATTCTTGGTGATTTATGTCACTTCGTTTGAAACTCAGGCATTTTAAAGTTTTCATGCACTTAGTGTAGACACAGGTACAGCATGTGGTATTCAGAAATCAAAAACAATTTTATCCTTGATATTAGATTTAATTAGATGTCAATCAGGAATTTTAAACTCATCAGGTCCTCTCTTTAATATCCATAATATATGGCTCTGTGTAATAGACAATATGTAAAATTAATTCTGATAAATATTAACAGAACTAATTATTATTTTCTTCCTCTTCTTAGTCTGCACATCAAATAAGATAATGTTTGCTTTGTATTTTAATATTACAGTGACTGTACAAGAAATGAGTAAGAATTGACAATATTTTCCTTACCTATATTAAGAAATAAAATATATGGCTTGGGAGATGGCCAGTGGCTAAAGGATTTGCCATACCAGTTTTATGCCTTTGAGGCTAGATCTTCAGAATCCATGTAAAACAGAATCCAATAGTACAAATCTATTTTCAATAGTTCTGTGGTGAGATTGGAGTTAGACAGTCAAGAAACCCCACAGAATCTCATGGTCCTGATAGCCTGACCTATTCTGCACCAAAGCAAGCAACTCAAACAGAATAGAAGTGTGGAATGATAGCAGTGGTTGTCCCCTGACATTCACAGTAATGTGGAGCATTTGTACTACACCCATACAAATGTACTTCATACAAAAGTGAACAAAAGATTGTGGTCTGGCTGTCCTTTCCTTTCCATGGGAGGTCTTACCCTTTCTGAAAAGTGGATAGCAGTTGGGTCAGGGATACGTAGAGGAAGGGAGATGGAGGAGAGGAAGTAAGAGAAACTATGTTTGCTATGAAAAAAGGAATAAATAAATTTTAATAGAGAAGAGATATCATAATAGAGGGAGCCATTCTAAGTTTAAAGAGAAATCTGGCACTATTGAAATGTCCAGAGATCTACAAGGGTGACACCAGGTAATAATCTAAGCAACAGGGGAGAGGCTACCTTAAATGCAATTCCCCAATAATGAGATTGATGACTACCTTTTATGCATCCTAGAGCCTTCATCCAGTATGTGATAGAAGTAGAAGCAGACACCCACAACTAAACACCGAACTGAACTTGAATCCCATTGCAGAGAGGGAGGACTGATGAGCAAAGGAGTCAATTCCAGGCTGGTGAAACCCACAGAAACAACTGACCTGAACAAGGGGGAGCTCATGGACTCCAGACCAATAGCTGGGAAACCAGCATAGGACTGACCAGACCCCATGAACATGGGTGTCAATGAGGAGTTCTCAGCAATATATGGGGGCCTCTGGTAGTAGATCAGTACTTATCTCTAGCATAGGAATGGACTTTGGGAGCCCATTCCACATAAAGGGATACTCTCTAAGTCTAGACACATGCTGGAGGGCCTAGGCCCTTTCTCAAAGGATATGACAGACCCTGAAGATCCCCCATGAAAGGCCTCAACATCCCTGGGGAGCAGAAAGAGGATGGGATAGGGTGTTAGTGGAGGGCAGGGGAGGAAGAAGGGAAAGAGAACTGGGATTGACATGTAAAACAATCTTGTTTCTAATTTAAATTAAAAATGGAAAAAACAGCACTTGCTTCTCTTATAAAGTAAAAAATCTTATACTATTAAAATAAAAAATAAACAAAAGAAAATATTAACTATAAAATCAGAGGAAAGTTATCTTATTCATGAGGATTTTCATAAAGGCCAATGATAGAAAACACTGATTACTGTAGAAGCTCATTATAACATCAGTGTGTCGTCGTGGTCATTAATTTCCACATAGTAACAAAATTTTAGCATGGAAGTCAATGGCATGTTGGAAAAGTTTTTTTTTCACGAGTGTAAACAATGTAACCTGTGTCTTGAATGTCTCTAAGGAAACTATCTGCAATACTTTATACTCTTCCAAGAAAATGAATTATCTGTGATATATGGCTGGGCATTGGTGGCAATCGATTTTAATTCCAGCACTTCAGAAGCAAAGGCAGGTGGATCTCTGTGAGTTCGAGGCCAGTCTGTTATACAGAGCAAATTCCAGGACAGGTTCCAAAGCAATACAGAGAAACCAAAACATATATGTTAGTATATTTACAAAAAATTTCTCAGTGGAGAAGTTGGAAGAATAGGAATGAATAGCACTATCACATATCTCATGAATGTGAGAGGAAATATTTAATTGAAAAGTCCATAACCAGGGGAAAGTGTCTGGGAGAGATTAGAATCACTCCCATATATCTCATTCTTTTAAGCATTTGCATGAATATTAATTCATAAGATATTAAAGAGGAATATGGTGTGTGTGTGTGTGTGTGTGTGTGTGTGTGTGTGTGTGTGTGTGTGTGTGTGTCTGTGTGTGTGTGTGTGTGTGTGTGTACATATGTATCATAATTTCTGGAAATTTTCATAAAGAGAACTTTCTAAGGTGCTTTCCAGTTGAGCATCTCTCCAAAAGACAATCAGTAATTAAGAAGGAATTAACATATATATGAGCCCTTTCTCATTTCTGGGCTGTACATCATGCATTAAGAAGAATTCTTATAATGAAGATGTTACTGAAAATTCTTATTAACTATTTAGCACTTCCATAATGTAGAAAGGTTGGGAAGTTTCAAGAGCAAAGAAAAATTACCTTAGGGCAACTTGCCTCTATATACAACCTAAAATCTTTTGTGGCCATTAGGCAAACACTTTGTAATATATGAGCAGACCTCTCATTATTCCAATCAAAGGGCTAAGGATGGCATCAGACAGCATCTAAGATGTACAGAAATTTTTCTCTTCTTTGCTTTCACTCAGGTTAACTAATTTTTGTTTAATGAATTTCTTTTGTTTTCTTACTACAAAAAGTTCATGATTTTCCTGCCTCACTGCAGTAGGATATTTACAGAGATTCAGAGATTCTGTTTGTGTCCAAAGGCACACACCTTGAAACCAGAATGTATAATCATTCTTTTTATGGAAAATATATGTTATTCCATGCAATATATTTTAATCAAGATTTCTCATTTTTCAAAAAACAAAAAAACAAAATAAAACAAAACAAAACAAAACAAAAAGCCGGGCGTTGGTGGCACATGCCTCTAATCCCAACACTCAGGAGGCAGAGGCAGGTGGATCTCTGTGAGTTCGAGACCAGCCTGGTCTACAAGAGCTAGTTCCAGGACAGTCTCCAAAGCCACAGAGAAACCCTGCCTCAAAAAACCAAAAAAAAAAAAAGATTTCTCATTTTTCACTTCCTTTCTACTTCCCTACCTGCCCAACTCTATGCCTTCTGTCTCTTTTTTGAAAAGACACAAAAACAATAGAGTCAAGTAATAGCAAAAAAATACAAAACAAAACAGACAAAAATAAAAATTAAGAAGTACGAATTTAAAGGTATGCACATACAAAACAAATAAACAAAAATACATAATCTGAAATTTTAATATATAAGCAAAAGACTAGTAAGGTTAATAAAGTGTGCAAACAAAATATGAGACAAAATCATCTACAAAATTACCAATAAATTTGTTGTGGGTTGACCATCTACTGCTGAGCATGGGACCCAGCACTTGAGTGCTACTGGAGAAGCTCATTTTTTTGTTTGTGAGTGGATGTTAATTTCATATAGTTTCTGGGATAGGGATGGTGGCTTCTTTCTGGTTCCCCTCTAAGTGCTGTGATTCTATTTGAAATAGACATATGCAGGCCCTGTGCTTGCTGCCAAAATCTCTGAGATGGCATACATGTGTCAGTCATGTTATGTCCATAAGACTGTTTCTAAAGTGTTTTCCATCCAAACTGACTCTTAAAATTTTTCTGCCTCCTCTTCTACAGTGTTATATAAGGACCTAGGGAAGGGCAGTAATGAAAACATCCCCTTAAATACTGAAGGTTTCAAAGTGCCTCACTCTCTGCACAATGTCCAGGAGTGAGTCTTGCCATCTGCTGTACAAGGAAACTTTTCTGAGGATGGCTGAGTAAGACATTGATCTAAAAGTATTGCAAAATATCTTTAAGCATCATTACATTGCTACATTCCTTTATCAGAACAGTAGTATATGGTTTTCCTCTATGTCTCTGACATATGTAAGCTTAATTATTGTCAAAATAAGAAATGTCAGAAACACCTTCATTCCCATGGAATAAGCCTTAAATATATTCAGAGAGTGGTTGGTTATTACCACAATGTTTGTGACTAATTTTACAAGCATATGATATAGTAAGTCACCATTATAAGTTTTGTAGCTGGGTTAGTGTTTAGCTTTCTCTTTTCTGGTTTCATGCACAGTAACTTTTCAGTACCATAAACACTTGTCAGTAGTGATAAAGGTGCCAGTTAGGCACCACCTTGACTTCTCTATTTTCAATGAGATATGTAGGTGTTGTATTCAGCTCCAGGGCTTTACTGTATATTTGTGGACAGCAAGCAACAGCCTTGGGAAGAACCTGGGTAGATTGGGGATTTCCACTGGACCACTTTGGGCAACAAGTCAGTAAGATGGAGTCCATTTCTGTCATTGATGATGGTCTGCAAGAGGACTTGAACCAGACCGATGACTCATTACAATGAACATTTTGTGGATAGGGCTTCTTGGACAAAAGGGTATACTGTGTGACATATCACAGCACCAAATACCACTAGAATGAATGAAAAGGTGCTGGAAAGACTACAGAGAGAGAGAGAGAGAGAGAGAGAGAGAGAGAGAGAGAGAGAGAGAGAGAGTTGCTGTTGTTCTTTTCAGTTGATTTGGGGGGTTTCTTTGGGGGTAAAGCTGCAGGGGTGAGGGGAAGATATGGAGGGATTGGGAGTTGTGAGTGATTTGGGTGCATGATGTGAAACTCCCAAAGAATCAATAAAGAATTATGTTTTTTAAAAAGCCTGAAAAAATGAAACAAAACAAAAAATAAATAAATATTTCACTTGTTGGTGAAAAAGGTCTAGTTGGAGCTTTGTCTTTTCTATTATTTTGTGATTCAAATTTATATTTCTTTGATATTTCTATATATTTTAAGAAGCTTCTAGTATAGTAAGTTTGATGTGACTCCTAAAATGGCTTTAGTGTATGTCAGATCTCTGGTGTGTCTATTCTCTAGTTTCTTCACAGGCTAACTATCTCAGCAACGGAGGAGAGGCTACCTTAAATGCCCTCCCCTGATTATGAGATTGATGACTGACTTATATGCCTTCATCCAGCAGCTGGTGGAAGTAGAAACAGACACCCATAACTAATCACAGATCTGAACTGGAACCCAGAAGCAGAGAAGGACCAGTGAAGAGAACAGAGTTCCAGACCATGCTGGTGAAACACACAGAAACAGTTGACCTGAACATCCAGGAACTCTTTCTCCCTGTTCTGATAGCTGGAATACCAGCATGGGACTGATCCAGACCCAAGGAATATGGATTTCTGTGAGGAAACCTCAGAAATCTTTGGGACCTCTTGTAGAAGCCCAGTATTTATTCTTGGCATAGGTGTGCACTTTGGGAGCCCAGTCCATATAGAGGAAAACTCCCTAAGCCAAGACACAGGGGTGGGCCTAGGATTTACCCCAAAGGAAACGAAAGACTCTGATGACACCCTATGGAAGGCCTCACAATCTTGGGGATCAGAAAAGATATATGACAGATAAGGTTTTAGTTGGGGGGTTAGGTAGGGGAGGATGGGTGGGAGAAGGGAACTGGGAATGTCATGTAAAACAATCCTGTTTCTAATTCAAATTTAAAAAGTTGGAAAAATGGCTTTAGTATTATCTGTCCTTTGTCTTTCACAATGGACAGAAACTCAAGGCAATTTCTCTAAAATCGGGAACAAGACAAGGTTGTCTACACTCGCCATACCTCTTCAGTATTGTACTTGAAATTCTAGTTAGAGCAAATAGACAACAAAAGGAGACCAAGGGGATACAAATTGTAAGAGAAGTCAAACTTTCACTATTTGCAAATGATATGATAGTTTATATAAGTGACCTGAAAACCTCTACCAGGGAACTCTTACAGCTGATAAACACCTTCAGCAATGTGGCAGGATACAAGACTAACTCAAAAAAATCTATAGCACTACTATATACAGATGATATGTATGTGGAGAAAGAAATCAGAGAAACATCACCCTTTACAATTGTCAGAGACAACATAAAATATCTTGGCGTAATGCTAACCAAACAAGTGAAAGATCTGTGTCACAAGAACTTTGAGTCTTTAAGGAAAGAAATTAAAGAAGATACCAGAAAATGGAAATGTCTCCCATGCTCTTGGATAGGTAGGATCAACATAGTAAAAATGGCAATCTTGTCAAAAGCAATCTACAAATTCAATGCAATCCCCATCAAAATCCTGGTACAATTCTTCACAGACATTGAAAGAACAATTCTCAACTTTATATGGAAAAACAAAATACCCTGTTCCATCTCTCCATAGTTATCAACTCTCCTTCTTAAGGAGTTCTTCCCCAACTCTAGAAGTCCTTTAGTCTATACCTAACCTCTGTTAATGTATGGGTTGCAGCCTGCTTGCCAAAACCTTAAAAGCTAATATCTACATTTAAGAAGAGTCAAACATTATTTTTTTCTTTTGGGGTCTATGTTGCCTCTTCATGATAACATGTTTTTTCTAGCTCCACCCATTTACCTGGGAATTCCTTTTATGATGACTGAGTAATATCCCATTGGGTAAATGAAACCCATCTCGTTATCCATTCATCTGATATAAGCTGTTTCAAATTTCTGGTATTGTGAGTAGACTTCTTTGAGTAAATGAAGCACATTTTCATTATTCATTCATCTAGTGATGGTTATATAAGCTGTTTCAAATTTCTGGTATTATGATTAGAGCAGTAATAAATATGGATGAGCAAGTGTCTCTGTAGTAGGATGTAGTGTCCTTTGAGTAGACTATTCCACTCATTAGCTTAAAATGGACTCCTGTTTCATCTCAAGACACTTAGCATAATTTGTGTAAGTAATGAGATATATAATGTCAAATCAATGGCAGAAAAAGGCCAACAATGAAAAATAATCTCTAAAAAATTAAATAAAATAGTAAGGTATTTTAAATATGTGTTGTATACTTTCTGTTTAAAAATGAGGCAGGTAAGCATAAAAACATGAACAAGTTAAGACAATTCCATGTTATAACCATTGTAAACAAATTTGGCTGACTGATACTGAGTCTGTCTTAGACTGCCAAATGGCAGTCCCAACATTTGTTAGTTTCACTCTTCACAAGTATTCTAAAGGAGGATAATTCCACCTATCTTTGAATGTGTGAAAAATGGATAGTACCTGAGGTATTTTTCCCCAAACTTCTTTCCTTGGTCCCTCCCTATCTTTTCTATATTTACTCACTTGATTCTTTAATAAGCTGATTTTTATGTTAGGATCTAAGACATCTGTGTGTCATTAAAGACTCCCAATATAAACACCACACTGAATCTACATGCAGTAATATTTTTTGTCTTTTCTAAAAATATAAAGAAGGTTATTAAATAATAAAGCAATCAATAGTAAAAATCAAAGGTATAAATTTGATAATAGTCATTGACTCATTAAGTATGTGAATTCTCATTTGTGATGTGATTTTCTTTGTAATTGTACTATATAAATGTGTTTCAACAGAAAGGTATCAATATGTCACTCAAGAACTTCATAGAAAGATACTCATTTAAGCAATCTGTTGAAAAAATGGAAGCATTTTATAAATAAGTGAAAATAAGGGTTTATATTCATGACAAGTAATGTTATGTTTAAGTATGAGAAATGTTCAATCAGAGATGAAATGTTTCCTAAGACACATGTCATATAAAATTGCCAAGAAACAAAATAATCAAAATTTGATATCATTGAAGATGCACCTGAAAGAATAACAGAAATAAATACTGCAAATGAATGAAGAATTGGGAAAGACAGTTAGAAAGCAAAAAAGGAAAATCTGCAAACTTTCTTATTAGACATGCAGTAATAAAAATGAGAAGCCTATTTCATCAGAGTTGATATGTAAAAACTAATAAACAATTTAGGTGTTTGAGCATGTGTGCATGTGCTTTGTTTATTTGAAATTTATAAATACCTAATCTCCTTTTAAAGCATTAATAAAGTCTGCAATGCCAGATTTAAGTTTAAATGCTTTTTCCTTAATTTATGTACATGAATATGTGTTATACACACACACATACACATGCACACGTGCACACACACATGCACACACACACACACACACACACACACACACACACACACACACACATGCATGCCTATCTAGCCAAGAGAAGGCATCAGATATACTGCAGCTTGAAATACATTGAGTTGTGATAAACCTGATATGAGTTCTGGGAAGCAAATTTGGCCCTTCTTTAAGAGCAGAATAGTGTTATTAAGTGTTGATCCATCTTACAGCCCCCCAAATCAGGTTTTAGCTATATAATCTAATTTTCAAGGCATCTGTTATGATGTTACTGTAGACATTTATGCCTAGTAGTATTTTTATTGCTGTAGTCATGAATACACATATCTCCCCATGAGTTTTCATTCATCCCTGGTCCACTTCCATACACGATTACAAAGCTTTTGAAATTCCCTAGTTTATTCATAATTAGTCAATGTGACTTGAACCTTCTGACTCTCAGGGCTCCCAAGAAGTAGATCAATTCTCTATGTGTGATATGTCTATTGCAACAACTGCCTCTACAGAAATCAGTTCTGTAGGGGAATGTTGTCAAACAGAGAAGGTACTACATTACAATCATTGTGGTATATATCAAAAGTGAGTATATTTTAACGATAAGATATACACAGTTGGCATTGGATTTACATGTGTCCAAAGATTAACATAAACTGGGTAATTTGAAATAGCAGAAAGGTGATGCAATGTATTTCTACATTTCTATTTCATTTTAAAATAGCCTTAAGATAATCTCTGGTGAAAAAAATCAGAGCTATGTAATGTTATGGATCCAAAAATTGGGTAGAGTAATTCAAAAAATATAGAATATTTTTCTGGATTTATATGGATACACATTCAAATCTTTAATAGATTTGGTGAAATCAAAATTAGCATCCATTTTTATCAAGTGGATAATTTACCATATGCAGAAAGAACAAACTTTCAGATGACAGTTAATTATATTATATAATTTTTACACAATAATTGTTTCATACATAGAAGAAAGGGGGCTTTTTTATTAGTCAACAATTTTGTAATCCATGGATGTATTGCATCTTAGAGGTAAGAAAAATAAGTGCATTTTTCAAAGTTGGCCTTGAATAACTTCATTGTGCAGTCTTTTGCTGATTGGTTAAACAGTATGCAAAGTCATCTTGTCTCATAATGGACCATAAGCAATTGATTAGAAATGCATATAACATCACATCTTTTTCTCAAAGAAGCTCTCTAGTAATTATTTTTGGCTTTCTATTACAGGCATGTTATTAATATTCTAAAGAAGTATTCAGTCTTATTTATAAATTCATCCCATGTTAGTCTATTCATCAGAGGTCTCTGATATCTTAAATATCTCACTGAAAATTAGAATGGTGAACAAATTGATTAATCATAGGTTTTTGTTTGAATCTTAATGCTTAATCTTCAGTTTGATTGCCTAATGTTTTGATGACCTTATAGAAAATTCAAATAGATTGAGTTTCTCCCAGGAATAAAGTAAAAAATTATCTAATAAGAAATATTAAGTTCATTTACTACTTAAAATACTTGTGACAGTATAAAGTCATAATATTTCAACCTCCTTACTTTTCCTAGGATTGTATCACTATCCTTAATGACGAAAAATCACAACTGTTCTTAGTAATGTTCTCTCACTTTAAAGAAGCATTAGATTCCTGAGGAGATAGACTGGGTCTGTCTTAGTTCCTTTTCTACATTTGTGATGTGACACCATGACTAAGGCAGCTTATAGAAGAAAGCATTTAATTCTGGGTTTACTGTTCCAGAGGGTTAGTCAATGACTGGCATGGTCTGGAACTTGGCAGCAGGCAGGCAGGCAAGCATGATGCTGAAGCAGAAGCTGACATCATATCCACAAGCACCAGCAAAGAGTTGGGGGGGGAGGCAGATAGAGAGGGAGAGAGGAGATATCAACAATAAATGTCCCATACTTTCATAAAATTCAGAGATAGTTGCAGATAATTCAACTGTCAGTTTTATTCTAAGTTTCCTGAAAATGTTTACACAGGGCAAAACAGATTAACTCCCAATTTTTCCCATGCTTAGGTTACTGAATAAAATATGACTTCACCTCAAACATAGCATTAGGGACAAAAGTTCCAGGAACTGAGAGCTGTTTGTTAACAGTTCTACAGGCAACAAGTTCTCTGGTAAAGAAAATTTGATTGTTATATCTTTCTAAATATGGTGTGTAGATATCCTTAACACCAATATTGTTACTGTTATTGGAAAGTTTTATCTTATTGGAAAATCTATTCTGGTTTTAAACTTACTTTCAATATCTCTTCCATAAACATATTTTTCATTGGAATTATGGCTTATCTTTATCTGATGAGTTTATGTTTCCTTTGAAGAGACTCTTTCTTAGGCATGATGCTTATGTTTTACAGCATGGTCACAATGCTGAAATAAGTTTGTATTATAAAGTATGAGTCTTAGAATCATATTACAGTTAACCTTGCAAGAGATAGAAAGACAAGAATCACAAAGTTAATCAGAGAAATATGTGTGAAAACAAAGTAACAGGTAAAGTTGGTTAACTGGAAACTACTGCATCTTCATGTTTTTATTCTTAATAGAATTTCTAGGACTTTTGTAAATGAATGTTTATATGATATTGGATCAATGGAAATAATTCTCTAAATAATTTATTTTATTTGGACTTATTTTGTTCCAAGTAAATGTATAATAAAAGTATTTTATGGAATGACCAATATATTTTTTAGAGTAAGGATATGTGTTCTGTTGACTTTAATTTTCCCTTTGTGCATGAAAAGTCTGCAAATACGTATTGTATTTTAAAAATGATGTGTTGTGGAAATTATATTGTATAATAAATAGCATAAAATGTTATAAAACATTGTTAAGAATAAATATGTTGCTAAATGTGTAGTATCTGGACACATCAAAAACAATAAATGTACTTAAATAAAACAATTTAAGTATGCATTATTTCACATGGATGAATACAAAATTAATCTTTTAAAGCACTTTTTCTCAATAGATTGCAAAACTAGTTATACAGGAACTGAGATTTTTAAACTTAATCTACTTAATGTGAATCTAAAATAGGTACCATTCAAACATCATGATTATGCTACTAATCAATGTTACAGAAAACATTATTGATTCAAGAACAAAGGCTTAGTGAACATTTGTTATTTCAAATTTGTCTGAAAAGCTGCACAATATCTAATATCCATTGAATATGTAAGCCAAAATGTATCATACTAAATGTATTAATCAAATTTATATTGAAGAAATTAATCTCTCTAAATGTTTGTTTGCTTCCATCTTCTCTAAAGGATCTTTTTACTGAACCATTCACTAATTTACTGTGAATAAACTTCCAAATATTATAAATATACATATATATGAGATCATCTTTAAAATTTTCAAACTTTTATATAAAAATAGCATATTGAAGTTCCATTGTTTCCATAAAAACATTTGTCTAAAATTTTTTCTGGTTTGAAATTAAATAATATATTTCTTTAATTCTTGTGAATCATTTTTTTCAGTGCAAAATGAGAATCACATCTCTGCTTATGTATTTTAGAATATCAAATATCACGATTTTCACAATGTTCTTTGGAATAGTGTTACAGAAGAGATCATGACAAACAAGCATATCTTTATCCTTAGTTTTTCCTCATTTTATAAAAACAATATTTTAAAAATTATTCCTTTAGTTACATTGCCATTTTTTCATATTTTTCTAATTTCTCACATATATTTGTATTTTTTTGGTTTTGTTATATTCTGATGAGATTATCACCTATTCCTATTGGTTCACTGAGATGCTATTGCTCATAATGTTACTTTCTCTGTCTACTGCTAAGGTTAAGTTATCATACTTGTTGAAGGCAGATTTTCATTCAATAAAAGCTCACTTATAATACATCATATATACCTTTGTTTCTTTGACAAGTATGCTGCTACATTTCTCACACAAATATGATATTATATTATGCAATAAGCATCAGTTAAGGTTTTTTCTTGTCATTTCTTTTAAAAGAAAAGTAGAAGAGATAAAATTGGAAATGAATCAATATGCTTCTACAATCTTATCAGTTGTGTTTCATAATCTAGTCTAACAAAATCAGTTTATAAACACTTGGATTTATGTTAGTCTTTAATAACAGAGATAAGAGAGTTGAACTGAGTATCTCAAGCTAATATGGCCACAAGAAAGAGAGCTGGATCTCTACCACAGACAACCACTGGAGCATCACTTAGCTCATCACTATGTCATCCTTTCCATTTCTGTCACTGCCCTAGGTAATAACCAGATCTCTTAAACAAAAGCAACAGACAAACATTTAAATTTAATCATCAATTCAAGATTATCATGACAATAATACTTATTATAAAGTTCTTAAAATTCTAAAGTGGTCCTAGGGCAGGGCCATGTTCTTTAGATAAAACATATGCAGGTCAAGTGTGAGGAATCAAGTTAAACTCCATAACACCCACAACAAAGGTACACAGAATTTGCCTTTTATATGTGTATTTCATTTTATTTTCTAATTCATTTTACATATCAACTATAGTTCCCTGTCACTCTCCTCCACCCTATTCCCACTTCACTCCCATCCACTCCTCAGGAATTATAAGTCCTTCCATGGGGAGTCAGCAGGGCTGGCACACTCAGTTGAGGGAGGAACAAGCCCCACAACATCAAGGCTGGCCAATGCATCCCACCATATGAAATTGGATTAAAAAAGTCAGATAATACAGTATGGATAGATCCTTGTTCCACTGCCAGGAGTTCCACAAACAGAGCTACAAAACTGTGGCCAGAATGCATAGGGCCTGGTTTGGTCCCATGTAGGATCCCCAGCTGTTGGTCTAGAGTCTCTCAGCTCCTCCTACACAGTTCAACTCTTTGTGTATTTCTCAGTCAGGATCTTGCAATCCTGACATAATCAAAGCAATTAAGACATTAAGAACAGATTTTGCAGACAGGCTGACTATCCTAACAACATTAGAAAACTCTTTTCAAGAGTCTCTGCTTCAGGTTATAAGTTGATGATTAACAGAGGAATGCAAACACACATCCACATCCACATCCACAAACCCCTAACATAACCTAAGTGTAAAAAAATCCTTCACAGTTGGTACAGTTTTATAATGCTTCCATAAAGTCACCATGATTTTAAACTAAGATTCTATTTAGTTTGTATGTCTAAAATATTGTCTATGACCAAATAAACCATCTCTGGGAATATTAGCATCCAATTCTAATTTTGCAGTCTTTACTAGAATGAACCCATACAAGCTGCTTTGCCTTTTGTTGACTATTTAGAGATTCTTAGGTAGGATTACATGGATGGACAGCACATGATACCAGTGGGTGTTTTTAACTATACAGGGTCTGAAACAAGATTTATAGCTTATAGACAATTGTAGACAATAGTTTTACAAGCAGTAAGTGCTCATATTCTGTGTTTTCTACCACAGTATTAATGTTATCTCTAGGAAAAGCATGGCTTACTTAGCATTTGTGAGTTTGATAGCCAGAGGGATAAACAGGCTAGATGAAAATGTAATACAGAAATAAAGCTGTCTTGATTTTAAATTGGAAAAAGCATTATAACAATGAAATTATAGTTATAACAAGGGGAATCATGTACATGAATGTCAAAGCATTCTATATATAATTGGACCTAAATATGGATTTATTTTTCTTGATTAGTAAACACTCATGGAAACGAAACAGAACTATGTAACAGGAAAGAACTGCTTTACCTATAGAGATATGGCAATATCGCCCTCTAAATGAGGGTTAGTGAGTCCACAACATCCTGAAATAAAGGTATATCAAATATTTATTGGAGAACACTCACAGATAACAATGTGATTGTGTAACATGAAAAATGAATGATCCAGAGTCTGATATTGGGGTTCAACGTTCAAGCTGAAGAACAGAAAAGCAAAGTAGCAGGCCACTAGCTCTTACCACTACATCAGGCTGAAGGGGATGATACTGAGGCCTCTCCTCAGTGTGGTTGGAGAATGAATGCCTGATACTGACTTGCTCCTGTCTTATATACCCCCCTTATGGTGAGATTAAAGGCATGTGATCCCAGGTGCTCAGTTTTTCATCTTTGTGTGAGTTGTTTCTCTTTAGGACTCTATCAATCTTGTGTAGATCTGATTAGACTCACAGAGATCCATCTACCTCTTAATTCTGAGTCCTAGGATTAAAGGAGTGTACCACCACCTCCTAGCTTCTAGCTGTCTGGATTAAAGGTGTGTCCCAGGCTTCTACAGTTTGTGCCTGACTTTGTTTTCTTAATCCTCCAACAAGCTTTAATAAATCATAAACCGTATATCACCATGTGGTAGAGAGCCACCATGGTCTTCTGCCTAGTGGTGTTGGAGCTACAATAAGATCTCCGACCAACACACAGAAGAGTCAGAAAGGCCCCTCCTCACAGAAATCATGCCTCTATGGTGGGTACTCCAAAACTATTGGTGGAATCAATTCCCACAATACTGCCCAAGAACAATTTCTATTTGAAATGTTAAGATTTTCTCTCAGAAATTCACATCACATACTACAAAGCCTTTTAGCCCATAGACACTATCACATTGCAACTTTGTAGGGCTTTAGTTTCACATAATATTTTTTTACATATTTTCTCCCAAAGCAAAACTGATATATTTAATAAGATAACTTTCTATCAGTACAAGATGATAATAATGAGTAAAGTGTTCACATGAATTAGTTTTATGCACAAAAAATAGATTCCACAATTTCCCCCAAAGAAAAAACGTCATACAAATTTTCTCATATATTAGCCCAGTGATTTTTACTAATTAATTGATTCATAGAACAATCTAAAATGCTAAAAAATAAGCCTTTCTTTCATAAGTAAGTTGGTGTGGGTCATACCGTTCTATCACACTGTCAAAAGACCTGATGGCACTGTTACTGTTGTTTTCAGATTATTAGTATTTCAAGTAATTTGGTTGAAGGGTGTACATTTGGTTGGTCATAAACTCTCTGTGATATACATTGTAATGAAAGTCAGATAGCCTTTTTTTCCCCTATGGCGTTGGAGGCTGTCCTGGAACTAGCTCTTATAGACCAGGCTGGTGTCGAACTCACAGAGATCCTCCTGCCTATGCCTCCCGAATGCTGGGATTAAAGGCATTATGCCAACAGTGTTAGGCTGTCAGATAGACTTTTAACTTACCAATGAATACATATTGTGGGCCACACCATCTTTTTGTTATACATTAAAATTTTGGATATCAGAGTTTTAGGTTCGATATTCTGGGCTTTGTTGGTAATTTCAAATGGGAGCTGAAAAGATTCTGGAATTAATAAACTACCAATAGAGTACCAAAATTTAGCAAAAGTGTGCAATATATTGAATTAGTTGAATGATAATATGGAAACTGTCTTTTTGATGGATAAATTATTACCTTTATGGAGATTAAGGTGATGTTCCAAAATCAATATAGTTTAGCATACTATTATTTTTAAAATAACTGAGAACTTCATTAGTTTTTCCTAAAATATTTGCATAATGGTTATGAAGATATAATTAAATAGTAATAGTCAAGTGAAACACCTTATGAATAAATTCATCTGTTCAATATTCATGAGTTGAGCAATAACAGTCTCAAATTAATGAATACACACACACACACACACACACACACACACACACACACACACACACACACACACACACACACACCATGTATGTGTGTATGTTTTCTACATTTAAGGGAGGTAAAAGTATAGTTTTGTATTGGTTCCCTTTATTTTACTTAACATAAGAATTACCATTCATTTCTTTCTAAACATTTACTAGGTTCCAGAAGACTTCACTTTGCCATCTAATTACAGATAAAAAATCAAGAAAAGATAAATTGCTGAGAGAACTTTATAAAGATTTTGACCTGAAGCAAATATGTGTCAAATTTACCACTTTATTATACACATTCCTGTATGTCCTGATATGCAACAGTTTTATGTGGAGTTGTATTATATAAGACAAGGAAGAGTTTCCTTTTAGACACTTCTTCATATACTTTGCATAAATATTGATTTATTTTCTACCCTTGAGGATCAGGCAAAAGAACTGGTGCATTATAGGCAGATAAAAACAGAAACACTCATAGATGTGCTGGAATACATGAGAGAAACCCCATAAGCTATTAAATGCACAAAAAGAAATACAAGTAACTAAGAAATACTTAGAGCAGGAGATGTATTCTTCCCCAGGGAAGAATACAAGAACCTTTATCCAGTACCTAATGATAGGCCTGGAAACAGATGTACAAGAACATATAGAATGAGCAGAGTGTATTTATGTGTTTGGGAATAAACATACACATACATGCACATGTAACAACTGATTAAAAAAAATAAGTGGCCAGGTATTTAAAATAGAACAATGAGGTGAAAATGAGAGGGTTTGGATGGAAAACATGGTAGGAGGAATTTATGTGATTATAGTATAATTTCAAAAATTTAAGAAATATTTTATGTTTAAAATTAGAAACAGATTCAGGGAGCTGTAGAGTTCTTCATGCACTACTTGTTTTCTCTTTGTGACACTAGTTTTTAACACTTGACATCCACTTTCTGAATCCACAGCATCACAAACTAAAATTTCTTTGCATAACAATGTTGCTTAATTGCCTGTTGTTAACTTGATAGAACAACAGTTTCTTTGGGCAGCATTCCACTGGAATTTTAAGTTTATTTGTTTTATAATCACAGTTCTCCATGCAAGGAATAAGGACCAGATGCAATATGTAGCTGAAGCAAAACATGTCCCATGACCCATCAGAGCCATTTGCAACTGCATTCCCTTATGGGAAGAAGAGACCATCTTGAGAATCCACAAACTCTGTAGAATTGCACAAATAATGGCCATATTAATACCTGGAACATTTGCAGAGACTCTTGGGAACTGATGTAGATTTTGTCAAGTACAACTCATTTTAAGGATTCAAGCAGAAATCTTTAAATAAACTTTTATTTCAAGAGCAATCTCTGTGTGCATTTTGCATGCTCCCAAAACCGAGTCCCCACTCAATTCATCGAAAAGTCAGGTAAGCTATGTCCTCTATATTAGACTGCTTTAGTCAAATAGTGAATTCACTTGTTCTGTCAATTCTCTAGTGTGACTTTTCTCCAGTTTCTTCATGTGGGCACTCACTGCTATGAACGTTCCTTTTAGCACTTCTTTCAGAGTTTCCGATAAGTTTGGGTATGTTGTGTCTACATTCTCATTAAATTCTAAGAAGTCTTTGATTTCTTTTTTTATTTCTTCCTCAACCCAGTAATGGAGCAATTGGGTGTTATTTAATTTCCACAAGTTTGTAGTTTTTCTGCAATGTGTATTGCAGATGAATTCTAACATTAAAGCATGTTGATCTGATAAGATACAGGGGGTTATATCAATTCCTATTTATCTGTGAAGGTTTGCATTCTTGCCAAATAAATGGATAATTGTAGAGAAGGTTCCAGGTGGCCCTGAGAAGAAGGTATATACTTTTGTGTTTGCATGGTATATTCTACAGATATCTGTTAAACCCAGATGGGTCATAACTTCTGTTAAATCCTTTGTTTCTTTGTTAAGTTTCTGTCTGGTGATCCTGTCTAGTGGTAAAAGCGGGTGGGAGGGTTGAAATCTCTTTTGATTGATTTTAGTTTAAAGTCTAATTTGTTAGATATAAGGATTGCTACACCAGCTTGTTTCTTGAGCCCATTTGATTGGAAAATTTTACCAAACACAAAAAGAAACAGGAGGGAGAAATCCACAAGCAATGACATCACCAACAATAAATCCAAAACAAAGAAGAACCAATGAACAGTGGACACTAATATCCCTAAATGTCAATGCTCTTAACTTACCCATAAAAATATATAGGCTAACAGAATGGATACAAAGACAGAATCCATCCTTCTGCTGTTTACAAGAAACACACCTCAATTTCAAAGACAGGCGATACCTCAGAGTAAAAGGATGGGAAAAAAATTTTCCGTAAGGCAAAGGACACAATCAGTAACACAAAACAACATCCCTCAGAATGTAAAAAGATCTTCACCAACCCTACATCTGACAGAGGGATGATTCCCAAAATATACAGTGAACTCAAGAAGCTAGCAACCAACACACCAAACAATGAAATTAAAAAGTGGTGTGCAGGGCTAAATAGACAATTATCAAAAGAGGAATCTGAAATACCTGAAAGACACTTCAGAAAGTGCTCAAAATCCTTAGCCATCAGAAGAATGCACCTCAAAACAACTCTGACATACCACCTCACACCTGTCAGAATGGCTGAAATCAAAAACACCAATGACGATCTATGCTGGAGAGGATGTGGAGAAAAAGGAACACTCCTCCATTGCTGATGGGAGTGCAAATTTGTAAGACCACTTTGGAAATCAGTATGTAGGTTGCTCAGAAAAATGGGAATCAGTCTACCTCAAGATCCAGCCATTCCTCTCTTGGGCATATACCCAAATAATGCACGTCCATACTACAAGGACATATGTTCAAACATGTTCATAGCAGCATTGTTTGTAATAGCCAGAAGCTGGAAGCAACCAAGATGCTCCTCAAATGAAGAATGGATAGAGAAAATGTAGTATATTTATACATTGGACTACTACTCACCCCCAAAAAAGCAATGGAATCTTGAAATTCACAGGCAAATGGATGGAACTAGAAGAAAGCATCCTGAATGAGGTAACCCATTCACAAAAAGATAAACATGGTATGTACTCACTCATATATGAATTTTAGACATAGAGCAAAGGATTACCAGCTTACAATCATCTTCACCAAAGAAACTAAGAAACAAAAAGTACTTTAAGGGAAAAATGTTTAGATCTCAGAGAATGGGAAGGGGCAGAAATTCCTGAGCTAATTGGGAGCATGAGGGTAGGGGAGAGGGAGCTGCCAGAATGAGAGGAGAAGAGGAGAGGAGGAAATAGAGGAGCAGAAATGTTGAGTTGGGGGAAGAATAGAGGAGAGCAGAGTGAGAGATACCATAGCAGAGGGGGCCATTAGAGGTCTGAGGAGAGATCTGGCACTAGGGAGATTTCCAGAGATCTACAAGGATGACATGAAATGACCATGTAGGCAATGGTGGAGAGGATAACCTAAATTCCCTTCCCCTAAAATGAGACTGATGACTAATTTTTATGCCATCCTAGAGCCCTCATCCAATGCCTCATGGAAGCAGAGGCAGACACCCACGGATATACACTGAACTGAACTCTGGAACCTAGTTGCAGACAGGGAGGAATGAAAATTAAAGGGGTCAGTTTCAGGCTGGTGAAACCCACAGAAACAGCTGGCCTGTATAAGGGGGAGCACATGGGCATCCAGACCCCTGAACATGGATGTCAATTAGGAAGCCTCTAAACTCCCCTGGTAGTGGATTAGTATTTTTCCCTGGTGTAAAAAGTGAGTTTGAGAACCCATCCCAAGTGAAGGGATGCTCTTTTGTCCTGGGGAAAATGGGGGAGGTCCTAGGCCATGCCCAGGATGATGTGGTGGACTTTGGGGAGGTCCTGTCAATGGCCCCACCTTGACTGGAGAGTGGAGTGTAGATGGGGTGGGGGCAGGTGGGGGATTGGGAGGAGGGTTGGGGGAGGGGAAAAGGGATTGATATGTGAATCAATCTTGTTCCTAATTTGAACTAATAAAAAAATAGGGAATTCAGTGTTTTCATTTTCCTGATTAAAACTTGCAAAATTCAAAAGCAGATTTACTGTGAAGAAAGATGCATTTTTTTGTTGCTTACTTTAGTGATACAAAAGACAAAGGGTATATATTGGCCTAATTTTTGAAGGCCTATTGCAATAACCAAAGACATTTACCAATCCGTTTCTGTGATATTTCAGCTACTTAAGTATCTTCAGGAAAAATAATTTCATAGAATCAAAATAGTTTTGAAAATACAATTGTAGGATCTTTGTTTTTGGAGTTCTATCATTTACAAGATAGGATGTATATATTTAAAAAAATGATTCTTATACTACCATAACTTAATGTAAGAAATTTCCCAAACTTTGATGCTGTCCATGATGTTCTTCCGAAATTTCCAAAGTTCTATCAAATTGACATTATTTTATAGTCACTAAAATTTTCCAGATTTCAAATATATATATATATATATATATATATATATATATATATATATGGGCAATTAATGCATGCATTTGGTAAGCCTGCAAAGTCAAACCTGTTTTCAGAATCTTCTTACGTCATTAGTACAAATATCAGAATGATCAGCTTAGTCATGTGACTAAAATAAGTATCCTTTATAACTTAATTATCCCTGAAAACTGCATATATTATACAAAACAATACTTATATTATTACTATATTATTAACAAGAAGATGTAAAAGTATTTTTACATATTGGAAACACAGGGAAACAGTAAGTTCTTTAAGGAGATAGTTATACTCAAGAAGATTTGAAGAATGCATCTGTAAATCTAAACATCAAACGATATCCCACAGATATGCACAGTTAATTCTAGTTAAGAACTAAAATCTACACACTGCACTTCAATTAATAAAGCCAACATAGAACTTCTAAGTCGTTCAAGGTAAAAGTTATTTGGGTAATATCTTCTATGTGAAACATGTACTGGGTGGCATTGAAAGTTTCTTTACATTAATAATTTTAGTAACACTAAAAAACATGGACATAATAATGCTTAATATTTTGGATATGCATCAATGAGTATATAATTGGCACCTAAATATGCTTCTGTATACTTTAAATTTTTAATTCAGAATATCTAAGGATACTAACATATTGACTCCTAATGAGAGAAAATTGTACATAAGGAAAGACACCAGGGAGTCCTGAAAGATGCAATGTTGTAAAAGCTTGCTACTATTGTCTCTGATTCTAGTAATTATCTTTTTATTGTTATGATTGTTTTTAATTGCATCTTTAGCTTTAATAATCCCAGGGCACCAGTGTTGTTAAATATTAACTAAATTATTTAGAACAAACAGCTGCAACAATTAATAATATATTAGAAGAGAATTCCATGAAAACAGCAATATCACCTTAATATTTGGCACAATTACAAAGAAACTGAACAGAAAGATCATTCATCAATGTGCCTGGGTATACCCAGGTTGTATCTCCATTATAAGAAACAGACTGGCACCTTTTTTGTTGCATATTCATTTCCTTATTATTACATCCCAAATCCCAAAATTTCATACTAAAGCTAAATTTTGTTGATGACTAAGTTTAACTGAGTGACATGTCTCTTCTATTTCCATCCAAGAGTGACTTGTTAAGGCACTGAAACCTAAAAAATGGTTTCTTTATTTTTTCACTTAATAAAACCTAATTTATATCTTCTTACTCCATGACTGACTCATAAAAAAATAAATACATTAGCAAAACTGTCTAATTCTCTGCAGAAAGCATCTTCTTGCTATCTCTTTAACAAATGGCTTTCATTTCCCATTTTCTAGTATTGTCCTTTTGGGGAGGTAATTTTTCTCTCATCTCCTGATTGCTATGACTCTGTCTGACAATAATAACTATTGCTCAGAGATAGAAAACTTAAAGAAATATGTAAATTAGTATTTCACTTAAATAATTTCATATTTACATTTGCCTATTGGTCATATGTCAAAATTCTTTTTACAACTTACTAACTGTCACATAGCATGATATACACTCCTTTCGATTTTTAATTGGTTTATCAATCATCTTTGCATTCTTGCCTTAAAGAGGTAGTATAATAGAATCATATATGTGACAGACAGAAATATAAGCATGAATGTCTTTGCTAGACATTCATGGGTAATTTACCCAAATGCTAATCTTAGTGTTAATGCACATATCTATTTAGACATGATCAAATTCCTGTAGTATTACAAATTAATTTTAATTACTGAATGTTATCTTAGATGTGCCAAATGAAGCCTATACAATGTTTCAAAGTCCTGAAAAGTTAACAGAAACTTCTGTATTAAGAACTCTTTATTGAATCTCAGCCTTTGTGCTTTTGATACTGTTAAATTTAAGCTTGTCCTTCCTGATGTCTTACCTATCAATAGAATATCTGGCATTTGCCTATTAGATCACAATCATTGTAAGCAATGTGTATGAATTCATGCCCTGCATATTATCTCATAGTGTGTATCCACTTGTGAACTAGATGCCACTGATTGAAGATTGAATAGCAGAAAATGTATTGTGGCTACAGCTGTAATCAGCATGTCACCCACAAACAAAAAAAGTGGATAGTGATTGACTTCCTTTACTGTTATCACTGTTGTTCTGTTTGTATTCTCCTCATGATGGTATTTTAATGGTTGTTACATCCTTTGCTGGATTTTTCTAAAAAAGATTAATTCTGTGACTGATCTAACATTCCCTGCTAATTTACAATAATATTAATAATAAAAATAATTCTGATTATTTTAGAATATGGATTTTGGAGTATTTAATGCACATCAGAATTACCCAAAATAACCCATTTCAGAAGTATAATTTTGTGTATTATCCATTAGTGATGTAGTTAGTACTGTATTTCCCATATATCAATAAAAATCTCATATAAAAGGTAGTTAATCAAATTACCCAAGATTTCCAAAATCAAATAGAAAAGTCAGTGCTTTAATCTGACTCAGAAGCAGCAGATTGAGTCATCTCTTTGCTTATCTTGGTAGCTTCATATGATGTTTGACATCTCTGTGAGTATCAACTATAAAAATGCTCTACTAAATAGTTTTTCAAATTAAATAAAAATCTCAATTTTGTATTAAAAAGGCCAGTACTTTCATACCACCGTTCCCTAACTAAAATTGGAATCAGTTAATTGTCCTCTTATGTCCTAGGACACTATATATGTACTCAAATTGCACTTGCAATAATGTTCTACAATAGCAGATCTATGTGCCTTACTCAACTTGGTAAAGGATATGTAATTGTGTGTTTGCTTCTTTTCTCTTCTTTTTGTAACTTAATGATGCCTGTAATTGTCAGTTAAAATAGACAGCAGTCATTTAAAATGGACGTACCATAGTCCATTTTAAATTCAGAACTCTGTATTTTTGAGTTATATGGATGCAATCGACAGAAAAAAAGGAACAAAAAATTCATAGCATTAATCTTCTATGACATCAGATCTTGTGTTTTATAATCAGTCCCTTGTCTCCTAAAATTTAAATTATGTTTCTTCTCTGTTCTACAGCTGAGCCCACTAATTTTGGAAAGGCTCCAGTTATTTATTAGAAAACTATTTATATACCATAGTATTTCAATATTTAACTTTCAAAGAGATGTAACTATGTGCAAATTAGTTTTCAGTTTATTGAGCAGGTAATAGAAACAATATTTTACTTTTCATAGATGGCCATTCTGATCCAGGTTTCCAGTTTATAGGGTAAATGTGATGGTGCACAATGGAGAAGTGTGTTTACAGAGTAGGCCTAATCTCGAGGATTTTAGGTAGATTTTTGGTTTTGCTTGGACTAATATAGTAGAAGTGAATTGTTTACGTTGAGACTTTCCAAGGCTTCACAATGCTTCTTTTGACCCTGTATAGATAGAATGATATCCCTTGAGAAGAATTCATTGGATTATGAGTAAGATCCAGCACTTGGAGAGGGCATGTTATAGATGTTCTGAATGACAGCTCACTGATGTCATCAAGACATCCAAGTGTCACTACATGATATTATCATAAATGAGCCTTCAGATGATAGCTGCCTTCTGCTTTTAAGCCATAGCTGAAGACACAAACACTGTGGAGAAAAAGTAATCTATATTGTTTGATTTCCTTACTACACTATATGAGAGACTGAATAGTGTTGGTTTAAGTCACTGAATTGGGGTAATGCTAAGTTTCAAACCCTGTACAAATGGCTGAGTTGCCTTTTTAACATATCAAAGCAGACCTGGCTGGCAGATTCTTCCAGCATATAAGTTTCTACATGTGTAGTATATGGATCCCAGCATGTCGGGATCACAGCATGACACTACCACCCAGGAGCTAGGCAGCCCTTCCTGCAGAGGATCATCCCCATATAATTCAAATATATTGGTTAGCCTCCCTTCGTGTGCCTTTTGCCTCCTGGATGCTTGCTATACCTGGTTCTCTTCACTCCCTTCTTTATTCCCCTCCATCTCTCCCCAATTTGCCCAGCTTACCATGTTCATTTCCAATCTGGACTCTCCCAAACAACAACTATGCTTCTGACTATGCTCTTCCATATATCTATAATAAACTTTCTCTTCCTCCATTCCTAGAAGCAATATGTGCTTGCATTTTATTTCTTTTGTCTTTCATTCATATATATATGAATATATATATATATATATATATATATATATATATATATATATATTGTTTTTCAAGACAGGGTTTCTCTGTGGTTCTGAAATCTGTCCTGGAAATAGCTTTTGTAGTCAAGGCTGGTCTCAAACACACAGAGATGGGTCTACCTCTGCCTCCTGAGTGCTGGGATTAAAGGCATGCATTACCAATACCCAGCTAGGTAACATTTTTAAAGGAGAATGTGGTGAGAATGAATGAGTATTGAAGAAATACATTCTGCCTCATGATCCACTACATAGTGTTCCATTCAGTGTATAAGGCACATTTCCTCCCATGCTATTTATATGTAGACCTATGCTATTTTATTTTATTGTCATTGTCTTGGATACTTGCCCAATTTAATGTATTCATTTTGTTAAATAGTAATTTCAAACTATAACTTAACATGTAGCCTTATTTTATTTTTTCAAAAATAAAGTTCAAAGAAAAGTTAACCTTTTTGCCATGAAGACACATTTTTTGTCATAAGGAAAAGATTGTCATAAACTGTAGAAAAAATATTGATGCAGAAGTGTAAAGGTAAACTCTGGTAAGTCTACAAATTCCTGGAATTTAAATACATGCTTGGCAACATTGGCTTTGGCCTTTCAAACATGCATTTTAACTTTGTAGAATGTATTTTATTGTTGAAACATATCCTCATCTAATTTAAGTGTGAACTTTAGTGCAAATAATGCACAATTTATGAGGAGACTTTATATGACTAGAATCTTTACTGTCTTAATATTGCAATCCTCTCATTGGCCAATAAAATCACATTTACTAAATATAATGAAATCACTAGGAATATTTTCTACTTAGGGTAATTTACATCCAGTTAAAAAAAGGTAAGGGTAGCAAATGATACTTTAATGTCTTAGTACATTACTGAATAAAATGTCTTTAAAGAAATGAAATTCCTTTTTTTGGTTAACTGCTTGTGACTTTTGAAAGGATGGAAAATTTGCATAGGTAGTAAAGACTTATGATGTTTCATTATCTTACCTTAAATGGGACCAGTTTTAGCTTTCCTTTGGTATTTGAAATGGTTGCCAAAACCGATTATCTTGCCTTAAATGGGACCAGTTTTAGCTTTCCTTTGGTATTTGAAATGGTTGCCAAAACTGAAGGGCAGGGTGTAGAAACAATAAATGTATAAATTGCTGAGGACAACAGGCAGTTGGATAGCTATTTGGATTGCAAATAATTGACTAATATTCTCATTTCTGAACACTGCTGTTTTATTTCATTACCTTCATTTGGGTCTTATAAAATTGTAAGTATTTTAATAGAAAATAGAATCTTTTCTCATATGCTAATTCATAATTAAATTTCTATTTCCTCTGTTCCTTCCAGTTCCTCCCTTCTTTATCTACTCCCTTTCTGATTATTGTTAGAAAAGTATAGACTTCTAAGAGATAATAATGTATCATGACAAAACAAAATATAGTAAGATGGAGTAAACACTTTCATATCAAACTTGAACAAAACAACTCAAAAAGAGGAAAAGAGTCCCAAGAGCAGAAAAAGATTCAGTGACACACTCATTCTCAAAATCAGGGACCCAAAAATACCAACCTTGGAATAATATAACGTTGGGTATATTCTCAAGAGTGATATAGCACTGTATTGAGGTAGATGGATTCTCAATTTTCTGAGGAACCTCAATATTGATTTCCATAGTGGTTGTATAAATTTGCACTCCTACCCTGCAATTGAAGAGTGTTCCCCTTGATATACATCCTTGCCAGCATAAGCTATCTTTTGTGTTATTCATCTTAGCCATTCTAACATTAGTAAAATGGAACCTTAAAGTAATTTTGATTTGCATTTTCCAGATGGTTAAGGATATTGAACATTTCTTTCAGAGGTACCCAGACATTTGAGTGCTTACATTGAAAATTCTGCTGACATTTGTATCCCAATTTTCAATTGTATCGTTTGGGTTTTAATATCTTATTTATTGAGTTCTTTATATATTTTGGATACTAGTCCTCTTTCAGATGTAAAGATGTAAAAATATTTTCTCCTTCTGTAGGCTACCACTTTGTCCAATTGTCAGTGTCCTTTGACTTAGAAGCTTTTCATTTTTATGAAGTCCCACTGATTGTTTTCCGTGGTAACTATCCTGCCTCTGTTCTGTTCAGAAAGTGATCATCTCTGCCCATGCAGCCAAGGTTATTCCCTACTTTCTCTTTTGTCAGGTTCACCATATCTAATTTTATGTTGAGGTCTTTGATCGATATGTTGCTGAGTTTTGTGCAGGGGGATAAATATGGAAACACTTGTATTCTTCTACATGTAGACATCAAGTTTGACCTGAACCATTATTGAGGATGGTTTACAATTTTTAATTGTGTATTTCTTGCTTCTTTATCAAAAGTAAGATGTCTGGGATTGTTCAGATTCATATCTTTGTCTTCAATTTGATTCCATTGAACAACATGTCTGTGTTAATGCCAATAATATTTTTCATTACTATAGCTCTGTAGTGGAGTTTGATTATTTTCTTCATTAATTCAAATTAGGAACAAGTTTGCTTCACATGTCAATCCCTTCTCCCTCTCTCTCACCTCCCCTGCACCCCTTCCTCAACCCCCCACCTACGCCAACCTAATCAACCATCCACTCTCCAGGCAGCATAGGGCCCTAGAAGGGGGCTCCCCAAAGTACACCACATCATTCTGGGCCGGGCCTAGGCCCTCCCCCATGTATCCAGGTCAAGAGTGCATCCATTCATGTGGGATGGGCTCTCAAAATCCCTTCATACACCAGGGAAAAATACTAATCAACTACCAGAGTCCCTCTAGAGTGCAGAGGCCTCCTAACTGTCATCCATGTTCAGGGGTCTGGATCTGCTCTGTGATGGCCTCCCAGACAGCAGTCTAGGGTCCATGTGCTCCCCCTTGATCAGGCCAGCTGTTTCTGTGGGATTCACCAGCCTGGTAACAACCCCTTTGATGTTCATTTCTCCCTCTCTGCAACTAAGTTCCAGAGTTCAGCTCAGTGTATATCTGTGGGTTTCTGCATTTGCTTATATCAGCCACTGGATGAGGGCTGTAGGATGGGATAAAAAGTAGTTATCAGTCTTATTATAGGGGAAGGGCACTTAGGTTATCCTCTCCATCATTGCCTAGATTGTCATTTTGTGTCATCCTTGTAGATTGCTGGAAATGTCCCTAGTGTCAGATCTCTCCTTGGACCTATAATGGCTCCCTCTAATATGGTATCTCGCATCCTGCTCTCTCTCCTCCATTATTCTTCCAACTCAATATTTCTGCCCCTCAATTCCCTCCTCTCCTCTTCTCCTCCTCTCATTCAGGCAGCTCCCTCTTCCCTACCCTTATGCTCCCAATTATCTCAGGAGGTCCTAGCAATTCCCATTCCTGGGGTCCAAACATTTTTCCTTTAGAGTCCGTCTCGTTTCCTAGTTTCTTTCATGAAGAGGATTCTAGGCTGGTAATACTTTGTCTAAAATTCATATATGAGTGAGTGCATACCATGTCTGTCTTTTTGTGACTGGGTTAATTCACTAAGGATGGTATCTTCTGTTTCCATCTATTTGACTGTGAATTTCAAGATTCCATTGCTTTTTTCTGCAGAGTAGTACTCCAATGTATAAATGTACTACATTTTCTCTATCCATTCTCCAGTTGAGGAGCATCTAGGTTGCTTCCAGCTTCTGGCTATTACAAACAATGCTTCTATGAACATGGTTGAACATATGTCCTTGTATAGACGTGCATTATTTGGGTATATGCCCAAGAGAGGAATTGCTGGATCTTGAGGTAGACTGATTCCCATTTTTCTGAGCAACCGCCATACTGATTTCCAAAGATGTCCTATAAGTTTGCACTCCCACAATCAATGGAGGAGTGTTCCTTTTTCTCCACATCCTCTCCAGCATAGATTGTCATTGGTGTTTTTGATTTTAGCCATTCTGCCTGGTGCAAGATGGTATCTCAGAGTTGTTTTAGTTTCAGTTCTCTGCTAGCCAAGGATTTTGAGCACTTTCTTAAGTGTCTTTTAGTCATTTTAGATTCCTCTGTTGAGAATTCTTTTTTTGGTTCTGCACCCCACTTTTCAATTTCATTGTTTGGTATGTTGGTGTCTAGTTTTTTGAGTTCATTGTATATTTTGGAAATCAGCCCTTTGTCAGAGGTGTGGTTGGTGAAGATCTTTTCCCGTTCTGTGGGCTGTCGTTTTGTCTTGCTGACTGTGTCCTTTGCTTTACAGAAGCTTCTCAGGTTCAGGTGGTCCCATTTATTAATTGCAGATCTCAATGTCTGTGCTAATGGTGTAATATTCAGGAAGCAGTCTCCTATGCCAATTCGTTCAAGGGTATCTCCCAGTTTCTCTTCTAGAAGATTCAGTGTAGCTTGATTTATGTTGAGATATTTGATCCATTTGCACTTACGTTTTGTGCATAGTGACACACATGGATCTATCTGCAATCTTCTGCAGGTCCGAAGGTGTGCCAGCACCATATGTTGAAGATGCAGTCTTTCTTCCATTGTATAGATTTAGCATCTTTGTAGTGTTTGTTTTACAAATGTGGGTGCATTTTATTTGGGGCATAGATGTTCAGGAATGAGACTTCATCTTGATGGACTTTTAGTGTTATGAGTATGAAATGCCCTTCTTCATCTCTTTTGATTGATTTTAGTTTGATGTCTAATTAATTAGACAATAGGATTGCTGCACCAGCTTTTTCTTGGGCCCATTTGATTGGAAAATCTTTCCTCAACCCTTTACTCTGAGGTAACACCTGTCTTTGAAGTTGAGGTAGGTTTCTTGTGTACAATAAAATGATGAATTTTGTCTTTGTGTCCATTCTGGTAGTCTGTTTCTTTTTGTTTGTTTCTTTTTGTTTTATGTTTTTTTATTTTTTATATATTTGAATTACAAACAAGAATAAATTACATGACAATCCCAGTTCTCTTCTCCCTCCCTTCCTCCTCCACCAATCCTCCCAAATAGAATCCTACCTATCATATGTCCTTTCTTCTAATCTACACCTGACTCAAAATTTCTGCTTCCTCATGACCTCTGCATCCTTCCTTTTCTTCCCTTCTCACTCTCATAGCTTCCTCGCCCCTCTTCCCATGTTCTCAATTTGCTCAGGGGATGGTACCCTTTCCCTTTCTCCAGGGGACAGAGTCTGTCTCTTTTAGGGTCTTCTTTGTTTACTAGTATTTCTGGCAATGTGGATTATAGGATGATAACCCCTTACTCTATGTCTAAAATCCACATACGAGTGCGTACATATCATGTTTGAATTTTGTGATTGGGTTACCTCGCTCAGAATGGTTTCTTTGAGTTATATCTATTTTCCTGCAAATTTCAAGATTCCATTGTTTTTTTCTTCTGGGCAGTACTCCAATGTGTAAATGTACAACATTTTCTCTATCCATTCTTCAGTTGAGGGCCATCTAGGCTGCTTCCAGTTTCTGGCTATTACAAATAATGCTGCTATGAACATGGTTGAACAGATGTCCTTGTTATATGAATGTGCTTCTTTGGGTATATGCCTAGGAGTGGAATTACTGGATCTTGGGGTAGATTCATTCCCATTTTTTTGAGGAGTCGCCATACTGATTTCCAAAGTCACTGTACAAGTTGGCACTCCCAGGGGCAGTGGAGAAGTGTTCTTCTTTCTTCGCATCCTCTCTGGCATAATCTGTCATTGGTATTTTTGATTTTAGCCATTCTGATAGGAGTAAGATGGTATCTCAGAGTTGTTTTGATTTGCATTTCCCTGATGGCTAAGGATGTTGAACACTTTCTTATGTGTCTTTCAGCTATTTTATTCCTCTATTGAGAATTGTCTATTTAGTTCTGTACCACATTTTTTAATTTGATTGTTTGGTGTTTTGGAGAATAGCTTCTTGAGTTTTTGTATATTTTGGAGATAATCCCTCTGTCAGATGTGGGTTTGGTGAATATCATTTCCCAATCTGTGGGCTGTCCTTTTCTCTTGTTGACTGTGTCCTTTGCCTTACAGAATCTTCTCAATTTCAGGAGGTCCCATTTATTAATTGTTGATCTCAGTATCTGTGCTACTGGTGTTATGTTCAGGAAGCAGTCTCCTGTACCGATTAATTCAAGGGTATTTCCCACTTTATCTTCTACTAGGTTCAGTGTGTCTGGGTTTATGTTGAGGTCTTTGATCCATTTTGACTAAAGTTTTGTGCAGGGCAAAAGGCTTGGGTCTATCTGTAGTCTTCTACATGTCGGCATCCTGTTATACCAGCACCATTTGTTGAAGATGTTCTCTTTGTTCCAGCGTATATATTTGGATTGTTTGTCAAAATCACGTGTTCGTAGGTATGTGGGTTAATATCAGGGTTTTCAACTCTATTCCATTGGCATACCTGTCCCTTTTTGTGCCAATGCCAAGCTGTCTTCAGGACTATAGCTCTGTAATAGAGCTTAGAGACAGGGATGGTGATGTCTCCAGAAGTTCTTTTATTGTACAGGGTTGTTTTGGCGCTCCTAGGCCTTTTGTTTCTCCATATAAAGTTGAGAATTGTTTCTTTCAAGGTCTGTGAAAAATTGTGTTGGCATTTTGATGGGGATTGCAAGGAATCTGTAGATTGCTTTTGGCAAGGTTGCCATTTTTACTATGTTGATCCTGCCTATCCAAGAGCATTGGAGATCTTTCTATTTTCTGGTATTTTCTTTAATTTCTTTATTTAGAGACTCAAAATTCTTATGGTATAAGGCTTTCACTTTTTTGGTTAGTGCTACTCCAAGGTATTTTATGTTGTTTATGGCAATTGTAAAGGGTGATGCTTCTCTGATTTATTTCTCCACCAATGTGTCAACTGTATATAGTAGGGCTACAAGTTCATTTGACTTAATCTTCTATCCTGCCACTTTGTTGAAGATGTTTTCAGCTATAGGAGTTCCCTGGTAGAGGTTTTTGGGTCACTTATGTAGATTATCATATCATCTGCAAGTTGTGAGAGTTTGACTTCTTCCTTTCCAATTTGCATTCCCTTGATCTCCTTTTGTTGTCTTATTGCTCTAGCTAGAACTTCAAGGACAATATTGAAGAGGTGTGGAGAGTGTGGACAGCCATGTTTACCTGATTTTAGAGGAATTACATTGAGTTTCTCTTCATTTAATTTGATTTTGGCTGTTGGCTTGCTGTATATTTGTTTTATTATTTTGAGGTATGTTACTTTATCCCTGATTTCTCCAGGACATTTATCATGAATGGGTGTTGGATTTTGTCATTGGATTTTTCGGCATCTTGTGAGATGATCATGTGATTTTTTTTCCTCAGTCTGTATATATGGTCGATTACATTCATTGATTTTCATATGTTGAACCATCCTTGCATCCCTGGGTTGAGGCCTACTTGATCTGAATGGATGATTTCTCTGATGTGTTCTTGGATATGATTTGCCAATATTTTATTAAATATATTTGCAACACTGTTCATGAGGGATATTGGTCTGTAGTTCTCTTTCTTAGTTGTGTCTTTGTGTGGCTTGTGTATCAAGGTTATTGATACTTCATAAGAAGAGTTTGGTAATGATCCTTCTGCTTCTATTGTGTGGAATACTTTGAGGAGAATTGGTATTAGATGTACTTTGAATTTCTGGTAGAATTCTGTGCTGAAGCAATCTGGCCTTGGACTGTTTTAATTTGGGAGACTTCTAATGACTGCTTCAATTTCAGCAAAACTTTCAATCACTATAAAAAGAGAAAACAAGATATTCCATGAAAAAAACAGACTTAAACCATACATATTCCCAAATCCAGCACTACAGAAAGTTCTGGAAGGAAAACTCCAGTACAACGAAGATAAGTACACTTACAAAAACATAGGCAATAGATATTCCAATTTTACCAAACATGAAAAGAAACAAGAGGGTGAAATACACACACAATGATACCACCAAAAATAAATCCAAAACAAACAAGAACCAACAATCAATGAACATTAATATCCCTCAATGTAGTGGAGTTTTAAATCAGAGATGGTTACAACTCCAGCATTTCTTTTAATATTCAGGATTTATACTACTCCCCTGGGATTTGTGGATTTCCAGATAGCTGAGAATTATCATTTCATGATCTATAAATTATTATGTTAGATTTTGATGGTGATTGCATAGAATTTGTAGGTTGTTTTTGTTAGGATGACCATTTTTCCCATGTAATGCTATGGATCCATGTGTATCAGAGACTTAGCCAACTTCTGAAATTGTCCTCAAATTCTTTCTTGAAAGACTTGAAGTTTTAAAATAAAAGTTATTCACTTTCCTAATTAGAATTACCCCAATATAGCTTCCAGTATTTGAGACTATGCTAAAAGTTGTAGTTTCTCCATTTTCTTCCTCAGTCGATTTGTCATTTATATATAAGAGGGCTCCTGATTTTTTGTGAGTTAATCTTTTAGGTTTTCCATTGTCGTACAGTATTTAATATGCATCATTTTTATTCTCTAGATTTCATCATTTTCTATTGTTATGTCTCTATTTTTTCCTGATATTGTTTCTTCAGATGTTCTCAGTGTCTTTTAGTTTCCTTGGATATGGGTTTGTCTATCTAGTTGATTTTCAAAAGGAACCAACTCTTTGTTTCATCAATCCTTTGCATTGTTGTCTTGTTTTTATTTTATTGATTAGAGCTCTTAGTTTCATTATTTTTTAGAATCACTCCTCTTGGGTGTACCTACTTATTTTTCTTCGAGAGGCTTTCAAATGTGAATTAAATACCTAGTTTTAGATATCTCCTTTTTAATCTAATATAGACACATAGCAAGATTAACTTCCTTTTTAGCACCACTTTCATTGTTTTCACAAGTTTAGGTATAACTGTTCAATTTCACTGAATTCTAGAAAGTTTTACTTTCTTTCTTTTCATCTTGTATCATTTTTTATGCAATGCTGAGTAAATTATTTTACATGGATTTGCAAGATATCCATTGTTTTTATTGTTGCCAATATACAACTTTAAACCATGGTAGTCAGATAGGGTGCAGGGGTTATTTCAGTTTTCTTTTGAGAATTGTTTTATGTCCAAAAATGTGGTCAATTTTGGAAAAAAAAATCCCATGAGGTACTGAGGAGATAGTATATTCTTTTGTATTGTTTGAAATGTTCTGTAGATATCTTTTTGGCTCAAATGATTTATAATATCCATTATCTCCAGCCTCTATCTTTTCAGTTTTTGTCTGGATGACCTGTCCATTGGTGAGAGTAGGGAACTGAAGACTTGCACTGTCAATATGTGAGGTTCAATCTGTGACTTAAGGTATAGTAAGTAATGTTTCTTTTACAAACTGTCTGTACTTGTGTTTGGGACATCTTGGTGGATTTTTCCTTTGAGGAGAACGCAGTGTCCTTCCCCATATCTTTGAATTACTTTTGGTTTGAAGTCTGTTTTGGTAGACACTAAAATGACCACACCAGCTTGATTCTTAGGTCCATTTGTTGGAATACCTTTTTCCAACCTTTTATCTTCAGGTAATATCTATCCTTGATATAGAGTTGTATTCTTGGATACAGCAGAAGGATGAATCCTATTCTGCATCCAATTTGCTAACCTTTTTATTGGGGAATTGAGAATATTGATATTGAGAGATATCAATAAACAATGATTTCCTATAAATGTTTTTTGTGGCTGCTGTGGTGATGGTTGTGGTGTGTGTGTGTGTGTGTGTGTGTGTGTGTGTGTGTGTTTCCTTTCTTTTGGTTTTGCTGGTGTGAGATTATTTTTATGGGTATAGTTAATCTCCTTAATTTAGAGCTTTCCTTCTAGAACATTCTGTAGGTTTTGATTGATAGATATTGTCTAAATTTGATGCTATTAGAGAATAACATTTTTGCATTCAAGGTGATTAAAAATATTGTTGGGTATTGTAACCTGGGATGGCATCTGTGGTCTCTTAGAGTCTATAGCATAGCTGTAAAAGCCATTATAGATTTTAGTGACGCCATTGAAAAGTCATGTGTAATTCTAATAGGTCTGCCTTCATATGTTACTGCGGCGTCCACCCTTGACCAGCAAGAAAGACGCCACACCGAGGAATCTTCTTCAAACACAGTTTAATCGGGAACCTCTTTGCTTTGTACAATGTATAATGGCGGCGGCGGCCCGGCCGAGGGAGACGGGGCTTGATATAGTCTACATCTACCAATCACCTAACCCTACGTGGCGCGCCAGGATAGGTTGTCTCCAAGCAGAATTAAGAGGATACATGACCTTTGCCTTATTTGGAGTTGTTTACCACAGAGAGCGCTCGCCGTCGGGCTGGCGGAAGGCGGAAACCGGCGCCATCTTTTGGGTGCGGTTTTCTGCAGCTCCCTACATGTTACTTGGTCTTTTACCCTGGAAAGTTTTGATATTCTTTCTTATTCTTAATGTTTAGGCATTTGATTATTATGTGGGTGGGATTTATTTTCCAATCCAATCTCTTTGATGTTCTATAAGCTTATACATATATGGTCAACCCCTTATTGAGGCTAGGAAAGTTTTCTTTTATGATTATGCTGAAAATATTTGTTGGACCTTTGAAATGGAATTTTTCTCATGCCACTATTCCCATTATTCTTAGGTTTGGTCTTTTCATAGTGTTACAGATTTCTTGGATGACTTTTATTTTCCTTTCCTTTTTTTATTTAAATTAGAAACAAGCTTTTTTACTGGTCAGTCTCAGTTCCCTCTCCCTCCCCTCGACCCCTGACCCCCACCAAACCCCTATCCCAACCCTTTTCTACTCACCAGGTAGAGTGAAGCCTTCTGTTGGGGGATCTTCAAAGTCTGTCATATCATTTGGAGCAGGGCCTCAAACCTCATCAGTGTATCTAGACTGATGCAGAGAGGGAGGAGTGATGAGCAAAGGGGTCAATCCCAGGCTGGAGAAATCAACAGAAACAGATGACCTGAAAAATGGCTTGTTCATGGACCACAGACTGATAGCTGATAGCTGAGAGACCAGTATAGGACTGATCCAGACCCCCTGAATGAGGAGATCAGTTTGGAAGTCTAGAAAACCTATGGGACCACTGATAGTCGATCAATGTTTACCCCATTACACAAATATACTTTGGGAGCCCTGGATGACTTTTCTTGAGAATATTTTAGATTTAACTTTTTCATTGACCAATTGATACATTACTTCTATCATATTTTCACTGCCTGAGATTCACTATTCAATCTCTTGCATTCTTTTGGTGAAGATTGCCTCTGTAATTCTTATTAGAATTTCTAAAATTTTTATTTTCCAAATTCATTCTGTTTCTGTTTTCCATTTTTGTTGTTTTATTAATTTTTTAATTTAAATTACAAACAAGATTGTTTCACATGTCAATACCTGTTCTGTCTCCCTCCCATCCTCCCTTGACCCCAGTCACACCCTACCCATTCAATACCATTTCTGCTCCCCAGGGAGAGCAAGGCCTTCCATGGGGTTCTTCAGAGTCTATCATATCGATTAGGATAGGGCTAGGTTGAGGGAGCATCCCTCTATAAGAAAAGGGATCCCAAACTCTATTATTAAGTAAGGGATAAGTACTGATCTGCTACAAGAGGCCCCATACATTTCCAAGACTTGCTCATTGGCATCTGCATTATGGGGTCTGGATCAGTTCTATGCTGCTTTCCCAGTGATCAGTCTGGGGGCCAAGAACTCCCTCTTGTTCAGATCAGCTGTTTCTGTGGGTTTCATTATAATGGTCTTGTCCCCTTTGTTCATTACTCCTCCTTCTATGCAACAGGATTCCAGTTCAGTTCATTGTTTTACTGTGAGTGTCTTCTTCTATTTCCATCAGCTGCTGGATGAAAAGGCTATAGGATGGTATATAAGTTAGTCATCAATCTCTTTATCAAGGGAGTGCATTTAAGGTAGCCTTTCCACTGTTGCTTAGAGGCTTAGTTGGTATCATCCTTGTAAATATCTGGATATTATCATAGTGCTGATTTTTCTTTAAACCTCTACTGGCTCCCGCTTTGATTGTATCTCATATTTTGCTCTCTTCTATTCTTCTCATACACAAACTTCGTGCTCCCTCATGTCTTCCTCACCCCTCCTCTTCTCCCCTTCTCATTCTCCTGGTTCCCTCTCTCCAACCCACATGCTCACAGTTTGCTTGGGAGATCTTGTCCCTTTCCCCTTTTCCAGGGAACCATGTATGTCTCTTTTTGAGTACTCCTTGTTTCCTAGCTTCTCTGGGGTTGTGGATTATTGGATGGTAATCCTTTGCTGTATGTGTAAATCCATATATGAGTGAGTGCATACCATGTTTTGATTTTTGTGGCTGGATTACCTACTTACAATGGTTTCTTCTAGTTCCATCCATTTGCCTGTGAATTTCAGAATTCCATTTTTTTTTTCTGCTGAGTAGTAATCCATTGTGTAAATGTAACACATTTTCTGTATCCATTCTTGAGTTGAGGGGCAACTAGGTTGCTTCCAGTTTCTGACTATTACAAATAATGCTGCTATAGTGGGAAATTTCCAATACGGAGCCAAATAGAAATATAAGGGTATTTAAAAGGGAAAAGCCTTACTTACAAAGCAACCTAACCTGCTGGCATGGCAGCAGTCTGTATGCAAGCCGAAAAGGGGGCAAACGAAACTGAAACGAAGCCCTGACCCTCTCACTCTACATCACTCTGACAATGCCTTTGCAGGCATTGTCAGGCAGAATTGTAGCCAGCCCCTAAGCAGGCATGGCTACAGGTTCCCCTACAATTCCCCTTTTAGTCTAAAAGAGGATTAAAACTGAACAATGTAAAGTATCCAAAATTAACAACCATAAAGGTGAAATATAAGAAGATACAACAATCTGCTTATGTCACATCCTAACTATCTATTTTAAATAAATCCTAAAGTCATCTGAAAGAGGTGTCCAAGCCTGAACACCTCCTTCCAATCCCAACCATAAACAATAGGAAGCTATCTCTAACTAGGTATATACACTATCCTAAATGACAACAATAGTTGAACATATGTCCTTGTTGTATGAATGTGATTCTTTTGGGTATATGTCTAAGAGTAGAATTGTTGAATCTTATGGTAGGCTGATTCCTATTTTCTTGATTTCCAAAGTGGCTGTACTAGTTTGCACTCCCACCAGAAGTGGAGGAATATTCCCCTTTCTCCCCATCCTGTCCAGCATAAGTTATCATTGGTGGTTTTTTTTTTTTTTCCGCCATTCTGACTGTAGTAAGATGGTATCTCAATGTTGTTTTGATTTGTAGTTCCCTGATGGCTAAGGATGTTAAAGACTTTCTTATGTGTCTTTCAGCCATTTAACATTCCTCTGTTAAGAATTCTCTATTTAGTTCTGTACCCCACTTTTTAATTGGATATTAGATGTTTTGGAAACTAGTTTCTTGATTTTTTTGTAAATTATGGAGATCAGCACTCTGTAGGATATGGGGTTGCTGAATATCTGTTCCCAATCTGTGGCCAGGCGTTTTGTCATGTTGACTGTGTCCTTTGCCTTATAAAAGATAATCAGTTTCAGGAGGTCCCATTTATTAATTGTTAACCTCAGTGTCTGTGCTACAGGTGTAATGTTTAGGAAGCTCTTTCCTGTACCAATTCATTCAAGGGTAGTTCCCACTTTATCTTCTAATAGGTTCAGTGGGGCTGGATTTATGTTGAGGTCTTTGATGGATTTGGATTTAAATTTTTTGCATGGCAATAGATATGTATCTATCTGCAGTCTTCTACATGCCAGCATCCAGTTATGCCAGCACCATTTGTTGAAAATGCTTTTGTTATTCCATTGTATATATTTAGATTCTTTGTCAAATTCAGGTGTTTTTGGTATGTTGTTAGTGTCAGGGCTTTCATTCAATTGCATTGGTCTACTTGTCAATTTTTGTTCCAGTACCAAGCTGATTTCAGGACTATGGTTCTAAAATAGGGCTTGAAGTCAAGGATAGTGATGCCTCCAGAAGTTCCTTTACTGTTTTAGCTATCCTTGGTCTTTTGTTTCTCCATATAAAGTTGAGGGGTATTCTTTCAGGGTGTGTGAAGAATTGTGCTGATATTTCAATGGGGATTTTATTGAATCTGTAGATTGCTTTTGGCAATATTGCCATTTTTACTATGTAGACCCTACCTATCCAAGAGCATGGGAGATTTTCCATTTTCTGGAATCTTCTTTAATTTGTTTCTTTAAAGACTCAAAGTTCCTGCTATATAGGTCTTGCACTTTTTTGGTTAGTTTTACCCCAAGATATTTTATGTTGATTGTGGCTATTGTAAAGGATAATGTTTCCTTGATTTCTTTCTCAGCCCTCTTATCATCTGTATATAGTAGGGATATTTTTTTTAGTTATTTTTGTATCCTGCCACTTTCCTGGATGTGTTTACCAGTTGGTGGAGTTCCCTGGTAGAGTTTTTCAGGTCACTTCTGTAAACTATCATATCATCTGCAAACAGTGAAAGTTCGACTTCTTTCTTTCCAATTTGTATCCACTTCATCTCCTTTTGTTGTCTTACTGCTCAAGTTAGCACTTCAAGTATGATATTGAAGAGATATGGAAAGAGTGGACAGCCTTGTCTTTTTCATGCTTTTAGAAGAATTGCTTTGATTTTCTCTCTGTTTGGTTTTATGTTAGCTGTTGGTTTACTGTATATTGCTTTTATTATGTACAAGTATGTTCCTGTTATCCCTGATCTCTCCAGGACGTTTAACATGAAGGGGAATTGAATTTTACCAAAGGCTTTTTCAGCACCTAGTGAGATGACCATGTGGTTTTTTCTTTTTCAGTTTGTTTATATAGTGAATTATATTGATGGATTTTGTATGTTGAACCAACCCTGCATGCTGGGGATGAAGCCTACTTGATCATGCTGGATGATTTTTCTTTATGTTCTTATATTTGGTTTCCCAGTGTTTTATTATTTTTGTATCAATGTTCATGAGGGATTTTGGTATGTAGTTTTCTTTCTTATTTGTGTCTTGTGTGGCTTGGGTACCAAGGTAACTATAGCCTCATAAAGAGTTTGCCAATGAACCTTTTTCTTCTATTGTTTGGAACAATTGGAGGAGTATTAGAATTAGCACTTCTTTGAATGTCCAGTGAATTCTGCATTGAAACCATCTGGCCCTGGCCTTTTATTGGTTGGGAGACTTTTGATGACTGCTTCCATTTCCTTAAGGGATATATGCCTGCTTAAATTGCTTATCTGGTCTTGATTCAATTTTTTAAGTGATATCTGTCCTATATTTCACTTAAGGAAGTGAAATATATCCATTTCCTTTAAATTTTTATTTTGGAATAAAGGTTTTCAAAGTAAGACTTGAAGATTATCTGGATTTCCTCAGTGTCCATTATTATATTCCCTTTTCATTTCTGATTTTGTTAATTTGCATGACCTCTCTCTCTGCCTTTTGTTTAGTTTGGATAAAGGTTTGTCTATCTTGTGGCTTTTCTCAAAGAACAGACTCTTTATTACATTGATATTTTGAATTGTTTTCTTCATTTCAACTTTATTGATTTCTTCTCTTGGTTTGATTATTTCCTGGTGTCTACTCATCCAGGGTGAATTTGCTTCCATTTATTCTAGAGCTTTCAGTTGTGATGTCAACTCTCTGGTATGACTATCCTCTAGTTTCTTCATGTGAGCACTTAGAGCTATGAACTTTCTTCTTTCAAAGTGCAACATAAGTTTGGGTATGTTTTGTCTTCATTTTCATTGAATTCTAGGAAGTCTTTAATTTCTTTGTTTATTTCTTCCTTGAACCAGGAATGGTGCAATTGTGTGTTGTTCAATTTCCATGAGTTGGAAAACTTTCTGCAATTTGTGTTGTTTTTGAATTTTAATTAAGGCATGGTGTTCTGATAAGACACAGGGGGGTTTTCAAATTTTTTTTAACCTGTTGACATTTTCTATGTTGTCAAGTATGTGGTTGATTTTACAGAAGGTTCCATATGGTGGTGAAAAGACAGTATATTCTTTTGTGTTTGGATGCAAAGTCCTATAGATGTCTGTTAATACCAATGGGGTTATAACTTTTGTTATTTCCTTTGTCTCTTTGTTAAGTTTCTGTCTGGTGTTCCTGTCCAGTGGTGAAAGTGGGCTGTTGAACTCTCCCACTATAAATGTGTGAGGTCTTATTTGTGATTTGAATTTTAATAATGTTTCTTTTACATAGATGTTTAGAATTGAAACTTCTTCCTGATGGATTTTTCCTGTGATGTATATGAAAGACTTTCGTCATCTCTTTTGATTGATTTTAGTTTGAATCCTAATTTGTTAGATATTAGGACAGCTACCCCATCTTATTGTTTGGGTACATTTGATTGGAATATCTTATCCCAACCCTTTACTAAGAGATAATGTCTGTCTTTGAAGTTGAGGTGTGTTTCTTGTATGCAGCAGAAGGATCGATTCTGTCTTTGTATCCATTCTGTTAGCCTGTGTCTTTTTTGTTGTTGTTGTTTTGTTTTGTTTTGTTTTTTCGAGACAGGGTTTTTTCTGTGTAGCTTTGGAGCCTATCCTGGCACTCGCTCTGTAGACCAGGATGGCCTCAAACTCACAGAGATCCACCTGCATCTGCCTCCTATGTGCTGGGATTAAAGGCATACACCACCAATGCCCGGCTAGCCTGTGTCTTTTTATAGGCAAGTGAAGACCAAAAAAATTGAGGGAAATGAATGACCATTTAGTGCTTATTCTTGCTTGTTTTTTATTTGTTGTTGGTAGTGGTATTGTATGTGGATTTATCCTGATTTTTCTTTTGGCTCTTGGTACAGTGTGATTATCTATTGCCTATGATTTGTGAGTATAGTTAGCCTCCTTAATTTGGAGTTTTCCCTCCTGTACTTTCTGTAGGACTGAATTAGTGGTTACATATTGTTTAAATCTGGTTTTCTCATGGAATATCTTGTTTTCTCTGTCTATAGTGATAGAAAGCTTTGCTGGTTATAGTAGTCTGAGTTGGCATACCTATTCTCTTAGAGTTGGTAGAATATCTATCCAGGTCTTTCTGGCTTTCCAGTATCCATGGAGAAGTCTCATGTAATTCTGATAGGTTGCATTTATATGTAACTTGGCATTTTTTCCTTTGATGCTCTTCATATTCTTTCTTCATTCTGTATGTTTGGTGCTTTAATTATTATTTATTATCATGCCTGAATCTTTCAATCCCATGTTTACTTATTATTAAAAATGTGGGTTGTTTGACATGGCAGATTAAGGAATAAGGGTGTTGAGTTCTCAAGACTGCTTCCTGCTGACATGGGGAGTGTTGACTATCTCTGGGGGATGTGGGAAAACTGGGGTGCTACCACATCCTGGGGTATCTGGTTGCTCCATGGAAGTCCAGGCTGTATGGAACTCCCTGTCAACTCTTAGACTTGTTTGTTTGGATCTAAATCAGTTCCCTGGAACTTACAAGAAACCTTAGAGTTTGTATAAATATAAGTATTAAACATATTAGGAGAATACTCATGTTAGAAGCAACTTGGCTGAAAGCATTGACATTTAAATATTGACATATATTTTAGGACAATGAAAAGCATCTTAATCTTGACCTTGTAGTTACATCATATAGTGGTATTGTAGAACTTTGCTGACTATGAACGGTAGCATTAGAAAGAGAGAAATCTGGAACATATTTAATTCTTTTTAATGTCTCATCTCTATCACCACTTAAGCCTTTTTTCCTCAGACCTTCATAACTTTAAATCATATACCTTACATTACCATCTTATAACTTCCATTCTCAGACCTTTATACCTTACATTCTCAGACTTTCATTCACCTTACACTTTCCTATCTTCACATAGATAAAGCCTAAAATACCTGTTCATGAAATCTGTTGGCAAGACTTCCAGGCATCAGAAGCATCAGAGTTCTTAAGAAGGATAAGATTTTACCTAAATTAATGATTAAAGAATAATAGCCAGCAGGCTGTATGGACAGTCACCCACAAGGTCCTGTATCCATGGTTGTGGGCTGTAGGACATCTTCTTGCCAGACACCTGCCTTCTGCTGATATCATGTTACCTGTGGATTAGGGACAATAGGAAGACTTGCCTACCATTGGCCCAAGCAACTCAGGGAAAGTCAATTATATATTTATGTTTATAAACATAATAATATTTATTTATTAAACAGTGATTTAATAAGCACTTTCTAGAAATTAGGCATACAATTGCTTTTTTTTCCTTTTTTTTCCCATCAAAGCTTTTTTTTTTGCAGATTTTTTATTTGAATTAGAAACAAGATTGTTTTACATGTCAATCCCAGTTCCCTCTCCCTCTCCTCCTCCCTTACCACCTCTCCCCCCAACTAAAACCCTATCTATTGCATATCCTTTCTGCTCCCCAGTGATGGTGAGGCCTTCCATAGGGGTCATCAGGGTCTATAATATCCTTTGGGATAGGGCCTAGGCCCACCCCTGTGTGTTTTGGCTCAGGGATTATCCCTCTATGTGGAATGGGGAGGAGGGAGGATCTAGGAGAATGAGAAGGGGCGAAGAGAAGGGGTGAGGAGGACATGAGGGAGCAGAAAGGTTGAGTCGGGGCAAGAATAAAAAGCATTTTAGAAAACATTTTAAAGGTTATGTTCTCTAGATCTCTGAGAATTTGAGGGCTGCCTCTCTATTTAGTATCTCAGTAGTCAAAAATTTGCCTTTAGTTAGAGAAAAATTGCTTTTTGTAATGAAAAGCTATACCTTTGTAAACGGTTAACAGGATGGTCTGAGAGGTATATTTTGTTAATTTGAAATAGACCTTTATGATTTTAAATGTTTACCATCATTTAAAGATGCATAACAATTTCAAAATATGAGTCTTAACACAGTTAAATTTAATTTGCATATAGAGTTAGCTAAGTATAAGGTTAAATTTAAATCAAATGTACAGAGATAAGCAGACACATCAGGAGATTTAATAAGACAGAGTAGAAAATGCCAGTGACAAGAAGACAGGTCCACAGCAGCAAAAATTAGGAGACCCTGGAAAGGCACAGTTTCAGTAATCAAGCCATGTATAACAGGGCCCATGAAAAAAGAAATTAGAGACAAAAAATAAATAAAAACACAATGTCTGGCAGCCACATTTGCTGTCACAGGCAACTGGAATGGGCATGCCTACAGGTAGGTCACATGGTCAAGAATGTGGCCCCCAGCTTAGCCCCTATGGCCAAGATTTCAGGCCCCAAATCAGACCCCATGGCCAAGATAGTGGCCCCCGTAAGCACATTCTCAACTGCCAGCAGAAGTGAGTTTTTCTCCAGGAGTGGGGCAGAAAGATATGTGAAACCAACAGGGTACCACAGTCCAAGCAGCACAACATCTAAAACAACCACCATAGGTCTGGGAAACAAATGTACCAGTCTATGAACAGTGCTAGGGTACAAAACCCGAAAGATCCCTTGTGGATCGTAACCAAAATCCTCAAGCCTAATCTGTGTAGAAAAATGAAAATTAAAAAAAAAAAAACAAAACATGTAACAAACAGGAGAGGGAGGGACATTCCAAGGGGAAAGAAAGTTCCCACAGAGATGTAGAAGAATTCTCATTTGCCTCTTCCCTGGCAGTGACTGGAAAAGGTCCCATAAAATGTAATTCCCATGGGTGACGCAGGAAAAAAAAAAAAAGTCAAAGGCGCCTCTCTGGAATCCCATTGGCCCAGCAGGGTCCTGGCCCCAAAAGACCCAGCGGTCTAAATCCCAAAACCAAAGAAGACCCAGTGGTCTGAACATGACCCATGGGAAATTCAAGGAGTGGCTTACTGGATTGCAGTGAATAGGCAGATGAGCGGGTTCCAGAGATCCTTAGTTTGAAAAGCCATGAGTTGAAATGTACAGAGGTCTAGCAACTCAGGCTGCTGCAGGCAGAAGGAAATGCTAGGAAAACCTTAGAGATGGAAAGTGGGTTCCAGAGATGCTTAGTTTTAAAAGCAACCTGGTTGAAATTCACAGGGTCCTGGCATATCTCAAGACTACTACAGGCAGGAAAACTTGCCAGGGAAACCTGCCAAGTCTTACGGCACCAAATGTTAGGTTTCTGCTCAAATGAAAGGCTTGCTCTATGGAACATGAACCATGGAGAGCAAAAAGAATATATTAATCATAGAGCTTATTACGATGATGAGAGTGAGCAATGGAAGAACAGAGTAGGACACAATAAGAGAGAGAGAGAGGGGTGTAGGGGACAGTAAGCCATGCCTGTTAGAGGCTGGCTACAGGTGTGCCTGACTATGCCTGTCAAGGCTTGGTCAAGGTGAAGTCAGGATGACATGGCATGGGCTCTTAAGGGGCTGCATAGTACATGGAAACCCTGGCCCTTCTCCCTGGCCTTGCTGCTCGGCTACCCTAGGCACGCTCTGACTTGCCTTTTGCTGGTATTTATCTCAATAAAATATCTTGACCTTACAGATTACAGATCGTCTCTTGTGGTCATGCAATAGAGAGGTACAGAAAGAGTGTAGGAGAAGAGAGAGAAGAGAGAATAAATGGGCAAGGGACTGTCTTTTAAAGGGTTCCTCTACACCTGTGTGCAGACTTAGTTCCCTTGGAACCCTGGGTTGACCAGGGTACTGCCTGAGTGGATTCTGCCAGGTAACAGGAGCAGGTTCATAATGCCTGAATCTTTCAGGTGGGTCTGAGGGAGCCCCTGTCCAGGTGTGTAGGAGCAGAACTATCACAGAGATGTCAGCAGACTCAGGGTTTCTTAGTCCTCAGGGGCCAAGTCAATATGCCTGTAGACCCCAAGACAGGTGTTCCCAGAGTAGGCAGGTGGAAGTTGGGCCGAAGGCAGAGGACAAAGCAGCTCACTGCTACCCTTAGTGGGAACTGGAGTAGCCCAGTGATCTCAGGAGATAAACAGTGTATGTTTACTTAATTACTTTTATTTCCATTTTAAGTCTTTAATGGTTGTATTGATCCTTCAACTGTTTTCCTATACTTTCCTGTTTTTTTAAGGGGTTTATTCAATTCCTCTATAAGGATCTCTCACTTTCATATGGTTCATTTTAAGGTCTTTTTCTTGTGCTTCAGCTATGTTGAAATATTCAGGGCTTGTTGTAGTAGGATAGGTGGGCTAAGGTGCTTAACATATTTCCTTGACTGTTGTCTATTGGGTTCTTACAATGGTATTGAGGCAGCTGGTTTGTGCTTTATTATAGTTCTTTGGCCTGATTTCTGGGTCTGTCCTTTTTCAGTTGCTGTTTTGTTCTTTTTCTTCTATTTACTTTATGGATCTTCAGAGAATATTATGTCTGTGTGTTTCATATTTTATTTACCAGCTAAGCTTTATGTTCATATGGAATGCCTGGTGGTTTTGTATTATAGGATACAGAACCAAGTTCAGAAAGGGAGGTAAAAAGGAGATAAACTATGGGAACCACAAGAGAATTGGGCATGGAAATAGGAAGTTTTCAGCTGGTGACTGATTACAGCACTAAGGATAAGACTGAATTATAAGCAAATTTAAACAACTAAACTAATACCATAAGCTGAGAAGTCATATGATTTACAATCTGCTTATGATTCACTGGTGAGACATGAGAACACAAAAAAAGACAGAATCATTAAAATTAGATTTCGATGCCAATATCTATAAAATTTAAGATTTTAAACCATGTGGCTGGAGAGATGGCTCAGTGGTTATGAGTGCTGACTGTTCTTCTAGAGGTCCTGAGTTCAATTCCTTGCAACCACATGGTGGCTCACAACCACCTTGAATGAGATCTGGTGTCCTCTTCTAGCATGCAGGCAGAAGATTGTATACATAATAAACAAAATCTTTATAAAAATATTTTAAAACCATTGATTGATTTTTCTCATGTTACCCGGTTAGTTTTTAAAATTGTCTTCACTATCTCCTTGTGCTGTCATGTACACACACACACACACACACACACACACACACACACACGACATCTCTGTTTATCATATCATTTCTACTGGTCATTTTATTTTTCTGTTAGTTTTATTTATTTCTTCTACATAATTTCTGAGTGTTTCATCTATTTGTGTTGGCTTACTCTCTTTCCCATATATTAGACTACTTCTGCTTTACCTTTGCCTTCTTAGACACAGCTCATTTCAAGTTTATTAGTCTTTTTGTCCAATTACATTATAATCTGCCTTTTTGAACTCTAATATTAATTTGTCCCATTGTAATGTATCATAATTCTCATTTGTCACTCTGTTCTTAATATCTAATATCATATTTAAAATTATTTTATTATTCATATTCAATACTTTCCTCTTCTGCAAATTTTAAGCTGATATTGAAAAGTATTATCAAGGAAAGCACATAATTTACATGCTGTGCTCATCTTTTTGTTTTATAATTATATGAGTTCAGAGAATGCAAAACATCATTTATTTACTATCACATATCAGGGCGGCACCCAACAAAAACCCTTTGTCAAACTCATAAAGACCCAGCTCTCCCTTCTCTGGCAGACTTTAGTTTGAATTTTCAAGAGTATTTGACATTTTATAACATGAAGCTTTTGTACACCTATGTTTTATCCATAGAAATATACATTTTAGGTCCCTCCATATTTGCCATGGCTTGGCAGAAGTTTTCTCTTAAACTTTTGAATATTAGTCCATGGTATCGATCTATATACAAATCTGAAACCTGACCAGATTTTCCCTAAATCTATTTTAAATCATCAGTCTTTATTTACTCATTTACATATTAAAGCATGTCCTGTTTTCTTTCTAGTTATGCATTCATAAGTTACAGTATCTAGGAAGTTTATAGAGGAAGATTTTTAGTGATATTATCCTCTCATTTAATTGTGTCAACACATGAGTGTGACTTCTGATCTACATGGAAAGACTAGTTTTTTAAACATTATTTTTTATGTTTTGATATTATGATACAATCTCTCAGCCCAAAACTTCAATTTATCCCACTTGCCTTTATTCAAGTTGTGTCCTATTTTACTTTGTATATTTATAAATGTGTAAATGTTAACTGCTTGTTCTATACATTAATTGTGCTGATATATTTGCTGGTCTGATCATGTGGTATTTAATAACTATTTGGTTATTATTTGAACTTTCCCATTCTACATCAGAAAGGCTGTCAGTGTTCTTGCTCAGATCATTTTTAGGCAGTCTCACATTAGTGAGACTCTATGGATGTATTGTTGCCGACAAGAACCTAACTGCTGTTACTAATGCTCAGGAATCATTGAGTAAGAACAGTTTGATAAGACAATATCAAGCTTTTCTCCAGGTAGTGTGTGTATGTATATGCCTTAAACCATTCAACCACATGCAAACAGATTATATTTGGATCATAACCATGGAGAGACTTTTGAAACAAGTAAATTCATAATAAAAAGAATTTGTAGAATAAAAATTTGTGTGGAATGTTTGGGGAAATTTAAGATTAATGTGGGATGTCCTTCTGTGTGTGGATTTTCATTTACTGATACAAATTTAAGGTCAATTTTGTTATGCCAAATATGTATTTCTACTCTTGTTTAAGGTGCTATGTTTATACAACTCATTCAAAAATGTAAAATCTAGTTTAAAATACATAATAGTAATCTATGATATTTTGTAGTCATGTTAGTTTGGTTTTCAGGATATGAAGAGATATATTTCAGATGGATAGTTAATATTCAAATACTTCAAAGAAATACAACATATGGCATTTAAAATGTTTTAAGAACTTAGACTTTTCTGGACAGTGAGACATGTCTGCTCCTGGCAATGCTCATTGTTTCAAAGAGGATGATGGGTATTGAAGATACTCAATATAGAATTAGCCTTCAATGTGGCAAGGGTGGCCATTTGGGGAAGAAAATGTTCGTGCCTGGACTGCTTGACTGTATGCTATATAAACTGGACACAAAAGACACACAGGAAAGTAACTGCTAAACTTGCCAAAACAAGAAAAGATGTTTCTTTAGGGTACCTGTTCCACAGAAGAAACTGCCAGACATTCTACAGGACACAGAAGAAAACAACTGATGAACTTTGCCAGTACAAGGCAAAACAGATATTCAAATTTCGTGCTTTATTGAAAATTCTGTCATATACTATGGGGCTATAGGCTGAAGATGGATGCTCACATGTTACAAAAGAACTTTGGTTGACTGTCCAAGCAGCCAGATATTTCTGTCATTTTTAGAAGTTTAGAAGTTGTCTGCAATGCACTTCCAGTTTAGTTATGTGATGTTATATCCTTCTCTGTTCTTTGATGGAGTTAAAGATGGCTATAGTTATAATTTTCCTTAGTCATGATAAAAGATAAACTACATATAAGACTTTGGACTCACAAAGATAGGATAGATGATAGAATATTTTCTTTAATTGTGCCAAATAAAAATAGACTAATTATTGTAACTGTAATTATTATTTGATAATTGTTTTATTATGTGCAACTTAATTATGTTAGTTTTAAAGCTTCATTTTTATTTAGACAAAAAGGGGGGTAATGTGGGATGTCCTTCTGTATGCTGAAAACATGTGTTGCTTTTATTGGTTGATACATAAAGCTTTTTTTTTTCGCCATGGCCAGGCAGAATAAAACCAGGTGAGAAATTAAAAAAAAATGTGTTGAAAAAATATGCAGAATAAGAGAGAAGCCATGTAGCCTCCAGGGAAGTAGAGTTTAAGGTAACAAGCTACAAAACTCATGGTAGAATATAGAATATTAGAAATGGGATAATTTATATGCAGGGATATCCAGTAAGAAGCCTGAAACTTTAGCCAAGCAAGTATAATTAATATTATGACTCAGAGTAATTATTTAATAATTACTGGAATGGCAGGTGGGAGAAAAAACTGTCCAGTGAGACTAGGAAAAACTTCCAATTACAAAATATCTAAATTTTCCTATTAGAAGTTCCCTTTCAGTTCACTGTTTAGCTGTGGGTATCTGCTTCTAATTCCATCAGCTGCTGGATGAAGGCACTAGGATGGCATATAAGTTACTCATCAATCTCATTATCAGGGGAGGGCAGTTGCAGAGAAGGAGGAGCAAAGGGGTCAAGACCAGACTGGTGAAACACACAGACACAGCTGACCTGCACAAAGGAGAGCTCTTGGCCCCCAAACTGATCACTGGGAAACCAGCATGGAACTGATCCAGACCCCATAAATGTAGGTGTGAGGAGGCCTGAGAAATCTATGGGGGGCTCTCATAGTAGATCAGTACTTATTCCTAGCATTAGAATGGACTTTGGGAGCCCATTTCACATAGAAGGATACTCCCTCAGCATAGACACAATGGGGAGGGCTTAGGCCCTATCCGAAGGGATATGATAGACTCTGAAGAAACCCCCAAGGAAGACCTCACTTTCCCTGGGGAGCAAAAATGGTATGGGATAGGTAGGGTGTTAGTGGGAGGCAGGGGAGGAGGGGAGGTTGAGGGAACTGGGATTACCAGTAAAAAATGTTGTTTCTAATTTAAATAAAAAATGAAGGGAAAAAAAAAAGAAGTTCCCTTTCATCATTATGTCCTAGTTGCTGAAGCTTAGGAATTCAAGAAATCATGAATGCACAGGAAAAACTCCACACAAAGCCACAGAAACAACATACTTATAAAGTACATGAACAGAAAATCAATAAAATTTAACACATTTACTAATTAGATGGAATAATCCCCAAAACTTTAGTATTTAAAAATTGAAAAAATTGAAAAAATATTTTGATCAATGTCTATACTTGAATGTGAAGGTAAAGTGATAAAATTAAGCCCAAAAATTCTTACCTAAGAAAATTTTGTAAAATAACTATGGATTAATCACTTCAAAGTTATCAAAGCTTACTACTAGATTTTGCTACTTAATATCATTTACTATATATAGGTACACATATCTGTGTCTACATCCAAGTATTTATTTTTGAATGCCTATAAATTTAGGGATCCAGAAAAGAAAGATAATATTCATTATGTGTCTCTCTTGGTCCAGCATTTTTTGCTTATAAAGATGACCCCTACTTTATAAAAAAATTGCTGTAGATACCATAATATCTTCTACGTTAAATTTTTGGATTTGTTTTTTGTCTTAATAATATCAGAGTAAACAGGGATATTGTGCACTATATTGAATTTAACTTTTATCGCAAAGGATAAACTCAACCCAGTTCTCATTTCTATTTAATTATTCACATTCTTTTCAGATTTAAATATTATTTATTTAGTAGAAAACTCTTTTGTCTAAAACTGAGATTCTATGAAGCATATGGTAACGATATTTTTAAATGAAACTTAAAACAGTTATATATGTATTAAAGGTAAATGACTTTGGAAGGGAATTGCATGTAAATTTATCATTGCTTATGTACCTAATACACATATTGAGATTATAATGTATAATTTATTGCCTTCTATAATTTAGTAATTCAATTGACCTTTCCTCACATGCTTTTTTCTTTATCTCTTTGGTGGCAGTGTTTTAATAACAATGACTAACTTTTCTTGCTCTAGGAAAATACAGATGTAATACTGTTGGACATTCTATGTACAATCCATCTACTGGTTTCTTTTTTAAGTAATCTACATTTTGTTCTTAATTTTCCTCATTAACACTTTGAATAAAATACTAACAATTTTTATACAATATAAAAATCCAAACAAAGTTAAGGACATTTCCATATTGCAGTAAAATTATCTTGGTGCTATTATCAAAAGCAAATTTATCCAACCCTGCCATTGACTTGGTGCTCTCTTTAATTGTTCATTCAAGGTTTATTTTCACACTGTATGTTGCTTAAAACTCAAATATTTTCTTCTTGCTAAACATGCTTCTATGTGAAATCACTGATCATTAAATTCAGGGACATTCACAACCTAGGAAAGCACAATAACATTGAGATATATCCACATATGTCATGAATACATTTTACTAAAAGACATTGTATCTATGGAATGCTGTCTGCATTTTAACAGTGGTACAATATGTTCTTCACATTGAATCATGATTCCATCTTTAAGATTTAGAAGAATATACTGTTTTGATTTCTACAATCACTTTATGTAATGAGAACACAACCAAACAGTGTTAAGCATGAATACAAATAAAACAACAAAAATCTAAATGAATTTCACTTGCAATTAATTAAGTCACAAATATGGCACACAAAAAATGCTGCTTTTTAATATACAATCTGTTTCCAGATTTTTATGGAATAATCAGGCAGCAAAAATTAACAACTTTTTAAAAGCTTGTAATATTTTAAGACAGGGATTCTACCTTAACAATGTTCTCAGTAAAGATTTATAAAGAGATAAAAGCATTGTATTGCTGTATTGAGAAAATCACTTGGCATAAGGTTTTTGAAACACCTATGTGAAAGATTTTTATTTTTGTTATTACCATCAAAATATTACTTATTTGATCCTTCTATCAGGAAAAGGGTAGTTAAATAATCCACAATAATGCAAAAGTTTAGGTTGACAAACATTTTATTTCTCGTAATCTATATCAGACACCCTTATAAGGTAAATAAATCTCATTTAACATTTCAGTAGAATGTAAATGTAATTCCAAGTCAAGTAATGATTTCCATACAAATTTTAACCATATTGTGTAATTTCCATAGTCTCATTTAAAATTGGCCATTAATTTCACATATTTTATATACACCTATACAGTTGATAACAGAGACAAGCTAATGAACCTCGGGTAGAAATTTAAATGTAACCTACTTCTTAATTCATCCAGACTTTAAATTTGCAAATAAAATTAGAGCCAACTCAGGTTTATATTAATTTAGTAAGCTCATGACAGTGGGGGGGATGCATTTGATTTTGACTGAGATAAATTTTAAAGTTAAGTTTTCCGCTCAGCTTTGTTGTTACCCTCAAGGCATTAATCTATTGAAAGGGATACGATATCATCTTTCTGAGGAAACATGGCATAAACATTGTGATAAAGTATTTGTAATCCTCAAAAACAGATGGCTGTTTCATAAAGATTGTCAGCCGAGGAGGTTTTGCTGACAGAATCATACTAAACAACTGCAATCGCGTTCCGCATTGCAAAATCAGAGGCTTTCTTCCATTAATCAATCACAGCTGGCTGATTATTCTGACAGTTGGATGTTGCAAATACTAGTTCTCACCCTTTGCACTATTCTTGAGTAATAGAACTTAAATCAAGTGAAATGCGCTCTTGGTGGTTGTAATAGTAAATTAACATGCAGAGGGGAGAAACAAGAAGGATGATTCAACCTTCTTCATCTGAGAAGGGCAGTACTTATAAGGGCCTAGACAGAACAGCTTTCAGGAAAGTGGTGGATTAGGAAAGGAATTGCCTACACTAATAAAGATAATGCAATAAGGAGATGTTCATCCCTCCTAGTAGCTTAACTTGGCAAGTGCTATGACTTTATCTAATTGATTCTTGGGTACAGTTTCCTTTTCTGACATTTGAATAATATTTGGTGAGGAAGGTTGCATCAACTCACATTACAAAGATGTACATTTTGCTCTTAAAATTTCAATGAACCATCTATCTATAATTAGTAGGTTATCTCTTACATATAAATCCTTAGTACTAAGATAACAAAACGTTTTAATTTTGCGTAGTCAAAAACAGAATAGCTGGAACCAGGAGATAATGTGTTAAGTGTCTTCCAATGCATTAATCATTTTATAAAACATTGGTTATTAATTTTTAACTTTGCCTTTGTTTCCCCTCTAGTAAAGTGTATAATTAATGTGAAGAATGGTTTTATTTTGCATCAATTATTTCTTTCCCACATTTTAGTGTAAAAAACTAAGCTGTTTAATGTATACCCCCCAGTAGATGTATTTTTAAGATAATTTACTAAAGTTTAGTCACTATATATATATATATATATATATATATATATATATGTGTGTGTGTGTGTGTGTGTGTGTGTGTGTGTGTGTGTGTGTGTGTGTATGTATATTATGAGTTCTTCATTGATTATTAACATTTGTCATTTACTTACCCTGTGCACCAATTTGTAACAAAAATAATAAGAGACCAAGAGACAGATACTGATTGTTGTTCAAGCTGAAGGTAGAGAAATGAAGCAGCAAGTCAGTAGCTCTTACCTCTACCTCAGATCAAAATGGGGGATCCTGTCTCCATGAATCCTCAGAGTAAAATGCAATGTGAACTGCTCTCCACCAAGTCTTAGACTGCGATTCTTTGAGATCCTGTCTCTTCCTGCCTTATATCCCTCTCTCTGCCCCACCATACCACTCCTTTATCCACCTCTGTAATGCTGGGATTAAAGGCATGTGATTAAAGTGCTGAGATCATCTTTGTGTGATCTCCGTTTCTCTTTTAGACTGGGTGGATTTTGTGTAGCTCACTCTGGCCTAGAAATAACAGAGATCCATCTGCTTCTGTCTTCTCAGTCCTGGGATTAAATGTTTGTGTCACCACCTCCTGGCCTCTATGGCTAGCTAGTATAGCTGTAGGGGTTAAAGGAGTGTATCACCACTTCTTGACTCTATGACTGTGGCTAGCATTACATTTTGATCCCCAGTGGCTCTATTAAACAATAAATAATATAACACAACATTTAACCTGTATACACATTGTAACTTCAATACATGAGGCATAATAGAATACAAATGAAATATGGATACCATACTATGTCTAGAATAGATGCCATACTCTTTGACAGGTCTGTAAAAAGAACAACAAAGAAATAAAATAGTAAAGCAAGTAATTTCACATGCTTGCTTTTCTTGTAAAGTCGAATTTTCTATAAGAAGCAAAATACAAGTATAAAGTGAAGGTACAAAAATTAAAAATTTATATATTTATACAATGGAGTACTACTCAGCAGAAAAAAATGGAATCTTGAAATTTGAAGACAAATGGATGGAACTAGAAGAAATCATCCTGAGTGAAGTAACCCAGTAGCAAAAACAAACATGGTATGTACTCATCCATATATGGATTTTAGATCTAGAGCAAAAAAGTAGCACCCCACAATCCACAAAGCCAGAGAAGCTAGGAAATAAGGAGAACCCTAAGAAAGACACAAATGGTCCCCAGGAGAAGGGGAAAGAGGTAAAATCTCCTAATCTAATGTCGATCATGGTGGGAGGGGAGAGGGACTTAGCAGAAAGAGAAAGGGAGAAGGGAAGGGGAGAGGAGGACAGGAAGGAGCAGAAAGATCTTGTCAGGGGAGGAATGAAGGAGAGCAAGAAAAGGAATACCATCAGAGAGAGAGAGAAAGAGAGAGAGAGAGAGAGAGAGAGAGAGAGAGAGAGAGAGAGAGAGCCATTATAGTTTTAAGGAGAATAAGGAATAAGGAATAGGAATAAGGAAATGTCCAGAGATCTACAAGTTGGACCCCAACTAACAATCTAAGGAATAGTCAAGGGGCTAATGAGATTAATGACTACCTTATATGCCATATGCCATCCTAGTGCCATTATCCAGTAGCTGATGGAAGCAGACACAGACACTCGCAGCTAAACACTGAGCTGAACTCTGGAATCCAGTTGCAGAGAGGAAGGATTGATGAACAAAGGGGTCAAGACCAGGCTGGAGAAACCCAGAGACACAGATGACCTGAATAAGGGTTTGCTCATGGACCCCAGACTGATAGCTGGGAAACCAACATAGGACTATTCCAGACACCCTGAAGGAGAAAGTAAGTTTGAAGGTCTGGACAAACTATGGAGCCACTGGCAGTGGATCAGTAGTTACTGCTAGTACACAAATGAGCTTTTGGGGCCCTCTCTTCATAGAGGGATACTCTCAAAGCATAGACACACTGGAGAGGTCTAGGCTCTGCTTCAAATGATATGACAGACTTTGAAGATCCCCCAAGGAAGGCCTCACTCTCCCTGGGGAGCAGAAAGGGGTTGGAATAGGAGAGTCAGTGTGGGGCAGGGGAGGAGAGGAGGGAGAGGGAATTGAGATTGACATGTGAAAGAAACTTGTTTCTAATTTAAATAAAAATATATATTTAATATATGTTGTGTATACATGTATGTGTGTGGGGGGGTATGTGTGGGTGGGTGGTTGTGTGAAAATGTATGAAAGCTCCAAACAGAGTCTCTCTGGAACCAGATCTTCACTGAATTGGTGTCTTCAAGGTAGCCAAAGAGAATTTTCCCTTTCCAGTTCAATTTCAGGGATTAGCAGATGGCTGGTTGCCATGCCTACCCAACTTTTAACCTGGTTTTGGGCATATGATATCTAATATGATGTCACAGCTTACAGAGCCAGAGTTGTGCTAGATGTGCCATCTCCCCAGCCCAGTAAAATGCCTTTGATGATCTGCATACATTTCATAGAAAGAAAATTTTGAGACACAAAGATTTGCGTTAGATTTCCTTGTCTAGAAAGACCAGTGAGTTTCTATTATTTATCTTTAGAGAATTTATTCAGTTTCAGCAATACTAAAGCAAAACTATGTAAAACAGAAGAAGGGAATATGTACTTTCTCAAGTTCAAAGTAAAAAGTAGTGTAAAATTACTTGTCCTTTGAAGATTTAAAATCAAAATAATATACTTTCCATATATTTTGTATGTTTGAATATAGAAAAGGATGTCACAGTCTATTGAACACAATCATACAAAGTGGTTAAGTTTGTAATAAATGATGAATGAATAAGCTAAAGATATACTCAAACTGCAGTGAGTGTTTACAGCACATAAAGAGAATTCATTTTTATTATTTTGTAAAGCTGCCTGAAACTTCATTAGGGCCCACGCTTACCACTGAATATAAACTCAACTAACTTAAATGAAATCCTGTAGGATACAAAATACTAAATTCAAATTAAGGATTTATAATGAGCTATATGTCTGATAAAAGGGAAGATATTAATTTGAGCTACCATTAATATTGAGAAGCCCATCTGTAAACTAATTAAATAGAATTAAATAAAAAGCATGCATCTACCCAAACCTTAACTTACCTTAACTTACTGATTTGTTGAAAACATTGTGGTTTCCTTCTTTATAAATAGGTTTCATGGTCTATATTGTAATTTTAATATGTTTCTTTTTCTTATATTAATAATTTCTTGTTGCCTACTGCTTACCTCTTTTAGTTTTCAACTGTGACTATTCCAAGACAACTTGGCAAAATACATCTCATTAGTGTCTGTAAAACATTCTATGTTCCTCATGATTCTGGCATCTGAGTGATTAAAATTACCATCCAGGTTTCTCAAATTGTCACTGAGGGTATACTATTTATTAATCCAGATATTAAATCCTTCCTTGCTACCTTTTTCAGATATGCTCACTTAGATCTACTATTTCTTACAGTTGAGAGCATTGCTTCAAATTATTCAAGATGTTTCAGTAAAGAGAAATTGCATGATCTATCCATATTATTAAGAGAATCAACTTCAGTTGACAAACTGAGAGAGAAGAATGCAAGTTGTTTACAAGAAAGTCTGAGAATCAGCCAGCCTTTTGCCAGACTCATTACAAAGCAACCATAAGCAAGAAGTCCAAGGACTTCTGGGCAGCATGGCACACATTAGACTCATTAGACCTGCTATCTATTCCAGTTACAAACCATGTGTAAAATTACAAGTGACAGTAAATCCAAGCATACTCATATCTAAACACACATATACACACCCAAGTCATTTGGACTAAAATTAAGTTGAGGTTTAACTGTTTTTTTACACATGACAACTGGAACAGCATAAACTTCCTTCAAAGTTGCTTTTGAGTTCATTTTCTGTTGAACCTCTTCTGCTGGGCATGGAGGATACCATTAAGAATAGTTTGTTTGCATAGTGAAACTTCAGTGGAATAAACTAAATTTGCATTCACAGATTAACCTTGTTCTTAATGTTGCTCAAGCAGATCTATTCCCAACATTAATTCTATTTCTAATGAAAAATATTTTATTTTATTTCAAATAATTTTAATTTATGTGTTTAATACTTATAAGGAAACGCAGTACAAAAAGATAAGGTTCTCTATTTTCCATAGCTTAAAACCAAGAGACAGATTTCTTTTTTGTTTATTCCTTTATAAGACTAAGATGCAGCAGTCCAACTTTATTTGAAAATCTATAAATAAGTGTTGATGATTACTACCATGAATATCCAAACTTCATTGTTAAGTCACCATTTTTAATTTTAAATTAACTTCTCACTTAACATATAATCATAGAGTGCTTCCAGAAGCAGCAAGGGTAAATTAAAATCTACTGTTTAATGTGATAATTTTTCCAGTTCATTACCATATTTTAACTGCTCCTGATATATTTTATTTCATAAACTTTCATTTTACAATAGAAATAGCCACACTTAGCTATTTCAACAATAACATAGAAAAACAGTATCTCATCAATATTTTATATTCTTATAATTTGACCTTGGTTGAAATAATGCACAAGATGAACTATTAGATAACTCTATAGCATTCATTTTTAAAAGGAAGCTGATTAATACCATGTTGTAAAGAATTTGATGGTCTGTTCTTACACTATTTTATCTATCCTTTAAGAAGAATATCAATATTATAGCCCAAGTGATAGTTTTTATATTCAAAATGATAAATGTAAACTGACATGTAAAATCTATTGTCCAATACTACTCTTGCAGAAACACACTCATCTTTATTCATCTTTCAGAAAACTAAAGAAATGATTTATGCTGATTTGATAGGTAATATACCTGTGAGGTGTACTAATCTATAAACATTGTGATCTTCAGTTGTTAATTGTGGTGCTGTTAGAAATTATTACTGGTGGCCTGTCCCGCGCAATAGTCTCGCCGGCAAGAACCACACAGGACATTCGGATCCTTCTGCAGTAAAGCTTTAATGCATCTTGAGAGGAGAGCATAAGCTTACCAGAGCGGAGACCCCGAGCCAAGAATCCCGTCCCCTAATAAAGGCTGGCAGCCGCCGCCTGGGACGTGTCACCCTATGATTGGCTTCAGCTCATCAGGCCATATGACGCCTTGGAATAGGCAGAGATCAAGGAAATGGAAAATTACCCAGCGCCTGCGCAATAATTTACATTCAGTGCCTGCAGGCGCCATCATTGTAATGGAGAATGCAGGGACGGCTCCCTACAGTGGCCAGGCAGTGGTGGCACACACCTTTATTTCAAAACTGAGGACAGCAGAGGCATCCAGATCTCGGTGAGTTCAATGCCAGCCTGGTCCACAGAGTAAGTTCCAAAACAGCCAGAGGTACATAGAGAAACAAACAAAAAAATGAAATTAATATTGGCACAAGCCAGTGACTCTTAATTTGTTAATACAAATTAAATGAGATTATTTGAAGATTCTAGCCACATATAATTGACGTGTTCTCAATTTACAACTTATAGTTACTGATACTATACTTATAAATGCCAACATGAATTTTGAAAGATTATACTTTCCATAATAATTCTTATGTGGTAAGACCATTCATTTGACAAACTCAAGATAATTTTCAAGTCCATGTTTCTTTTACTTTTAAGAAGGAATAGTTGATAGATATAATAATTCATTATTTTTATACAGGACTACACATTATGTTTTGCTCACTAAATACATATTTATTTGAAAAGAGCTAAAGCAAAAGAATAAAAGAGAAAATATCAATAAAATATATACTAATTGTAAAGGTATATATTTCAAACTTTGGAGTTTCTGACATCATAAAACAAATGTGAATGAAGACAAAGTTCAGCTAGCTCTTCATAGAATAATCATGACTGATTTAGTTTATCACTCTCATGACAAGCCAGACAAACTAAGGTGTGAGGAAGATGTTGGAAAAAAACCTTCTATGCAAGTGTGATGCCTTTAATCAGAGTAATAGTGAGGCAGAAGCAGGAGGAGTTCTTAAGTTTAAGCCAGCCTGGTCTACAGAACAAATTGCAGGGTAGCCAGGGCTACATAGAGAAATCTAATTCAAGAAAAGAAAGAAAGTAACAGAAGGGAATGAAGGAAATTTAAAAAAATGCTTGGAATTTTTTTACAATACATCTTTAAAGAAGAAATGGAAACAGAATAGTCCATCCAACAGACATAGAATATATATAATTCTCATCAATTCAACCATCTCTGAAATAGGTCACATTATCAACATATTTTGAATAAAATTGTCTAAGTCTTCTACTCATATATCCTCTATATATGAGTACAACATGCCATCTATGGCTATCAAAGTAATTATAATTGCTGTCTGATTTAATGTCAGCAGGTACAAAAAGTAGATAATTCAATTTTCTTTAAACGACAGAAATAGATGGTCAGGAAAAATGGAAATAAATAGGATGATTGAAAGAAACTAGTAAGAAGATTACAATTGCTGACCACTGATGATATTTATTGTTGAACTTAAGAGTAAGTCTGTCCAAAGTATATACATGTGGATGTAGCCACCTCTTTCAGATTACTTTAGGGTTTAGTTAAAATAGATAGTTAGGATGTGACATAAGCAGATTGTTGTACCTTCTTATATTTTACCTTTATGATTGTTAATTTTGGATACTTTAAACTGTTAGGTTTTAATCATCTTTTAGACTAAAAGGAGAATTGTAGGGGAAGCTGTAGCCATGCCTACTTAGGGGCTGGCTACAGATGTGCCTGACCACGCCCTCACAAGCTTGTGAGGGCGTGGTCAGGGGACGTAGGGTGACTGCGTTTTTGCTTTCGGTTTCTCTTTTGGGCTTGCATACAGACTGCTGCCATGCCGGCTGGCTAGGTCGCTCTGTAAGTAAGGCTTTTCCCTATTAAATATCCTTATATTTCTACCTGATTCCGTATTGGTAATTTCCCACTATATGTGGATTGTTTCCTTTTTTAATTTTTTATTTGAATTGGAAAGAATATTTTACATGCCAATCCCAGTTCCCTCTCCCTCCCCTCCTCCCCTGCCCCCCCACAACTAACACCCTACATATCCCATACCCTTTCTGCTCCCCAAGGAGGGTGAGGCCTTCTGTAGGGGGACTTCAGAGTCTGTCATAAATTTGGGATAGGGCCTAGGCCCTTCCCCTTCTGTCTAGGCTCAGGGAGTATCCCTCCATGTGGGATGGGCTCCCAAAGTCCATTCCTATGCTAGTGATAAGTACTTATTCACTACAAGAAGTCCCATAGATGTCCAATTTCTCCTCACTGACATCCACATTCAGGGGGTCTGGATCAATTCCATGCTGGTCTCCCAGCTATCATTCTGGGGGCTAAGAGCTCTCCCTTGTTCAAGTCAGCTGTTTCTGTGGGTTTCAACAGCCTGATATGGACCACTTTGCTCATCAGTCCTCCTTTTCTGCAACTGGATTCCAGTTCAGTTCAAGGTTTAGCTATGGGTGTCTGCTTCCACTTCCATCAGCTGCTGGAGGAAGGCTATACTATAGCATATGAATTAGTCATCAATCTCATTATCAAGAGAGGGCATTTAAGGTATCCTCTCTTCTGTTGCTTAGACTGTTAGTTTGTGACACCTTTGTAGCTTTCCAGACATTTCCTTAGTGCCTGATTTCTCTTTAAATGTATAATGGATCCCTCTATTATAGTATCTCTTATCTTTCTCTCTTCTGTTCTTCTCCCAACTCAACATCCCTGCCCCATAATGTCTTCATCACCTCTCCTCTTCTCCCCTTCTCATTCTCCTAATTCCCTCTCCCCATCCCCATGTTCCCAATTTTCTCAGGAGATCTTGTCCCTTTCCCCTTCTCCAGGGGACCATACATGTCTCTCTTAGGGTCCTCCTTGTTTACTAGCTAATGTCAGAAGGGCAGTAAGTTGTTGGTTCTTCTGAACTCCACTTCAGTCTTTATTCTGTAATTTCACATAGAATCTATTTAAAAATTGCAATTATAAAAACATAAGCCCCTAAAATACAAATTTCATATACTAATATTGCTCCTATGGTGTTAATGTAACCTTTTATTGTGTGATACATTCATTCTCCATTTTAAACATTTTATTGCAGACAAAGGTATATCATACTATTAGGAAAACCTCAGAAATTCATTAGCAGAAAAAGATGAATGTGATAAAGATACAAAACAGAGGCCCTGGAGAGTTGACTCAGGGTTAAGTGCACATACTACTCTTGAAGGTGATTTGAGCTCCATTTAATGCATCTGTGTACATTTATTACACATACTCATACAGTTGGAAATGTTGAGGGCAATATTTATTGTCATCTCAATTTACTTGATTCTTAGTCTTTGATAAGATCTCTAGGCTGTTATAATCTGATGAATATATTTTAACATAATTTTCTTTTTATACACTGATTACACATTTCCTGATGATAGTTTTAAAAGTTTTTATAAATGTACATGTATAGATAAAAAGAGTTATTTACTTCATTTTCCCAAAATAAATAAAATGGTATTTTGGCTACAATTGTCCAAGGTTTATGTTTTTTTTTAATTTTTATTGATCTTTTGCAGATTTCACATGGATTCCTATTCTACTTATCTCCTTGTCTCCTTGCATCTCCCTCATATCCAAGAGAAGTACCAGTGAGAGCCAGTAATTGCTAGTGTAGCAGAAACCATAGGCCTTTATCCAGCCCGATGATTCTTGGCAGTGAACACTCACAAGTAAATATGAATAGACTAAAGGGTAAAATGTGTAACTCAATGAGTCACACTATAGCTAAAGATTCTTCTTCTTCTTCTTCTTCTTCTTCTTCTTCTTCTTCTTCTTCTTCTTCTTCTTCTTCTTAATTTGTTTGTTAGGTTGATTAGTTTGTTGTGCTTGGGTTTGTGGTTTTACTTTCAAATTGGGTTTTGATTTGGGGTTTTTCCATTTCTTTGAGAAATTAGTATACGAATGTAATGTGTTTTAATGAAAAAAAAAAACAGTTCCCACTCGTTACCCTCCAACTTGTTCCCACTTTTCCCTTGCAACTTCATATAGGTTTTGACCCCTTGCATTTCAGTTATGACTTCTAATAATTGAATGCTTGTAGAGATTCCACTGTAACATAAGCAGCTTATCTGAGAGCATTTCAAGATAAAGATCCTCCCTCACAATCAGCAATAGTAAACATAAATGGTTGATAGCTCATCATCTAGGGATGATAATTCAAGAGTTCCTCCTCCACACTCAGTAGAATTTTACTGGCTTAATCTTGTTCAGATCTTATACATGCAGTCATAGGTGATTTGAGTTTATATGTGCTGCATCTTTGTCATGATGTGATATTACTGTTTCATAGAAGTTATATAGTACTGAATTTTTACTTAAAAAGTTATTTTTCATTTTACAAACAAACCCCATTTCCCCATTCCCTCCTCTCCTTCTACTCCTAATCTCTCCCCTTCCCACCCCCTATCCACTCCCCATAGGTGTAAGGCAATCCTTAGGGAGTCTGCAATGTCTAGCATACAAAGTTAAAGCAGGACCAAATCCCCTGGCCCCATATAAAGACTAAAAATGTATAACACTATAGCAAATGGAATCCAAAAGCTATTTCATGCACCTGGGATGGATCCTGGTCACACTCGTGGGTGCCCCCCAACAGATCAAGTCACATAACTGTTATATACATTCAGACAGTCTAGTTTGGTCCCATGAAGTTTCCCCAGCTCTCAGTCCATATTCTCTGAACTCCTAAAAACTGGGGTCATCTGTCCCTGTGCTTTTCTCCATCATTGTCTCGACCCCCACTATTCATATAATCCCTTCTCCCTCTCTTCAACTGAACTCAAAGATGTCAGGTCAGTGCTAAACTGTAGGACACTACATCTGCTTCCATCACTTACTGGCTGTAGGTTCTATGATGACAATTATGGTTGTCACTAATCTGATTAAAGGGGAAGGCCTATTCAGACACCTTCTCCAATAGTGCTAGTAGTCTTAGCTGGAGTCATTCATGTGGATTCCTGAAATTACTCTAATACCAGGTTTCTTCCTAAAGCCACAATAGCTCCCTCAAGATATCTCTTTCATTGTTCCCCTGCTCTGGACCTTTTCCAACTCAGTTTTCTTGATCCCTCCTGTCCCCATCCTCCATTACTTCCATTCTACTCCTCTCCCAGTTTACCCTATTTTCTTTTCCAGGAGTCCTCCATGTGTGTCCATCTTAGGGTTCCCTCTCTCACCTAGGTTCACTGGGGTTGTCGATTGTAGCTTGTGTATCCTTTGCTTTATATCTAATATCCACTTAGGAGTGAATACATACTGTTTTTGTCTTTCTGGGTCACTGGGTTACCTAACTGAGGATATTTATTTCTAGTTCTATTCATTTGCCTGCAAATTTCAAAATGTGATTGGTTTTTTATTGCTGAGCAATACCCCATTGTGTAAATGTTAGTACTGATTTTTAAAATCCCTCTACCATCCTTTATTCTTATTGGAAGTGACTGTGATATAGATGTCTTATGTCCAACTAAGGACCTTTTTCAGTCTATTGTTCAGTGTGTATTGAGTAGTTATGAGCCTCTACATTATTACCACTTACTACAAAATGTGTCTTTGATGAAGGTTAGAGATGCTCCAAAATAGGGGTATGAATGTGTGTGTGTGTGTGTGTGTGTGTGTGTGTGTGTGTGTGTGTACTGTTAGTATATATAAAAGATCATGGATAACTTTCCTCCTCTAGTATCATGCACAGAAACTTCTGCTACTTTAAGAGATAGTCAGTAGGCATGAAGATTCCAGGTCAGTGAGCTTGATGATATTGTTTTCTTATTTTAAGACAGAAGTATATGATATCTTCAGCAATTGGGCCATACCATCAAGTTCTGCAGTAACCAATAGCAATGGCAATAATCTGTAATATTGAACACTCTATGAAATTACACTGACCAAAAATTCAAAGGTAAATAACCCATACTTTACACTGGTTTCCTGTTTGGCAGTCTGTGATATCTGGGTAAGTCACTGTTCTTCATGTAAGGTAACTCCATTGAGACAATTGCATTTTCAAAGATCGTTTATATTAGCTATTCCTCAGCAAATTCCCTGCTCTACACTGTCCTCCCATTCCCTGATGCACTTCCACTTCCAAGCTGCATTATTCCCATTTCCCCCTTCATGCCATTTGTGTTGTACATTTTACACCAGGATCCAGTAGATGAAGTAGAAAAAAATGCTTTAACAATGAGGGATAAAATCATCTCATTTTTGATGATTACAAGATGAAATTGCAAAGAAACACAATACAATCCCAAATATTATTAAAGTGTTTTATGATTATTGCATTTAATATTGCATTCCATACTCTTGAGAGTAACACTTTGAAAGTAATTTATCTTCATTGTGAACTTATTCAACCTTACTTGCTACTAAATAGAGAACAAATGTGAACTTTCACTGAGAACAACAGTGAACATTTGCATACTAGAAGTTTCTTAAAGTCTTAAGAGAGTCTACCAACTTCATGATTTTGTGGTAAACTATGGAAGCTCCTTAGTATTATGGAACCCCAAAAAAATAAATACTTGTAATAAAAATACACAGTAGTATAAAGTTGTTTTCATTTTTATCTTCATGATTGATTTTGTTTCATTTTTGAGACAGGGACTTACTTGTAATGCAAAGTAGTCTAACATACTAAAGTTCAAGCAGGCCTTGAATTTGAGGAAATTTTTTGTCACAGCTGTCTTCACTTTACTCTTTATTTTTCACTCATGAAATTCCTTCATTGAACTCACAAAATATTTGACATTAATTTTAAAAATTTACATTTTCTTTTTATAAAATTGTCACATCTATATATGTTGTTATATGTTTGTTATAAGATCACTTGATATATGTATCAGAAAGAAATTCTGGAGTTCAAGTTTTTCCTGGGCTCCATGAAATGATGTCTCAGATCAACAACAAGAGGTGAGGAATAGGATTCTATTTACTGTAATAATTAAAATACACTATGCATCCACAAGTCTGTATTTTCAACCAATGATTTTACTAACTTTTAAGATAAGTATTGCATTCACAGTTCACAAAAGTGTCTCATGCTCTTGGCTACCAAGGCATGCAATATTTATCACAGTATTTACAAGAGTCAGATTCTTGCTGTGTTTCATTTGCCATTTAATACCTAGAGGTAGCCCAATTCTACAGATGCTGAATTGGTATTGCACAGTCTATGATTTTAGAAGATTTGTATGTACATATGTTGGCTGTTGGAGTATTATATAAAAAGAATCCACTGATCTAAATATTTTCTGGTTATCCAACTCTTTCTCTTCATGATTCACTTATAATCAATAACATTCTATTTTTATTACTTATTGTATGCATATGTGTACATGAATAATTACCATGTGTGCACAGGTGTCTGAGGAGGCCAGATGTGATTTTTAGACCCCATGATCTTACAGGTAGTTTACAACAGTCAGTAAACTGGTGTAGGTGCCAGATATTGAACCTGTATCTTCTGCAAGAGCAGCACATACTGTTAATCACTAAACCATCTCTATACTCTACTACTGACATTTTTAATGTTCCCATAGTTTACCCTTTTTGAGAATGTTATATGATTGTACTAATAGTATACTACTGTTGCAGACGGATTATTTGGTATTATGCATTTAAGTATTTTCTGCCTTTCAATGACCTCTCCTGTGTTAAAACTCACCAATTTATAGTCAATTGTCACCATTTATGTACTCATATATTGAAATGCATATTTTTGGTTCCCAGTATTAAATATTATGAATAAAGATGCTATAACTAACAACATGCAACCTGTCTGTGTGGAGAAAAGTTTCCATCTCAGAGCAGAGTTTGCTGTCTCAAAACAACATTTTCTAGTATATGAGAGGCTAAGGAAAAACATCAATGAGTATGCATCAAATTTAAACTATATAGTGATTTTCAGGCTGGTTTCAGTTATAGGTTGAAACAATATCTAAAAATATATAACACCTTGCAACTTAGTTGAATATATACCAGTGAACACAATTTCTGGAAAGTGAATGTTTTCTTAGTATGCAGAAATCATGTAACTTAACACTTTATGCATTTCATACAATATGTGAATTCATCATACTTGCATTTGTCATTAATTCATTTTAATATTTTATATTTATTCTTCAAAATGCATAACATACACAAAGTATTTTGATCATATTCATACCTCACTTTCCCCCTCCAACATGCTTCAACTTCCTAAACATTTCTTACATCCAAATTAATGACTTTTATTTTTCAATATTTTTAAACATACTCTACTGTGTGCCATTAGTGCTGCCACTATGCACATGGTTATGGACCAACCACAGGGCATGGACAATCTACCACACTCACAGTCAAAGTGACTCTCCATAAACCGAAATCCATAATCCTGCTAAGACACACACCCCCGTTAGAGATGGGGATTTGAGAGAGCCATCCCTGTTTATACTACAATTTTAATCTGCTTGATCTTGTGCAAATAACTACAAATGTTATGAATTCATTTGCAAAACCCATACCACATATTAAAAAAATAACATTTTACAGCACTCCGTCACATTTTCAGGCTCTTAGATTCTTTTAATTCTGTTTCAAGGTATTTTCTGAGCCATGTGAAGGAAGTAGTTATAAAAGTCCTGACACTAAATGAATACTCATAGTCATTTATTCTCAGCATTTTGACCAATTGTGATTCTCTGTATTAATGATTGTCCAGTAGAAAAATAAGGCTATCTGACAAAGTTTGAAAGTAGTACAAATCCCTGGTTATAATCAAATGTTTAGAAAGGATAAACTGTCATTTGTAACATATAGATGAATTCATAAATACTTAGATTACAAAGAGATTTATTTTAATGGCTTCTGATCAAATAACTAGAATTTTACATGACTTATTTTCTCAAAATAGATGTAGGTAATATTTCTTATGGAAACTCGGCAGAAAAGCACCACTAAAGTATGCCTAGGGCACGAAAAGGAGAAATATGATGATAGTGGAATTAAACTAAATTCCAATAAAGAAAATTAACCCATAAAAGGCAGTACAGAAAACTTCATAATACCAAAGGATTTACTAGGAATCCCTGGGGGGGAGGCAGAAAGAGGATGGTATAGGAGATTGGCGAGGTGCAGGGGAGGAGGGGAGGGACAAGGTACTGACTGGGACTAACATGTAAAACAAGATTGTTTCTAATTTAAATTTAAAAAGGAAAAAAAGAAATAAGAAAGAATAGCTTATATTTAGTGATAGGATTATCATGCTATATAGATGATAATAACTTGAGCCAAAAGACGTGGAGAGCAAAAGACTAAGAAAAGAAGCCAAGAAAATTGCTGTATGATTAGGTTTCTCAATGTGTATAGCTAGCAAACCATTAAGTGAATACTGAAGTCAGACCCAACAATCACTTGTTAACTTTCCCAGAGTCTAGAAGCTAATCATCCAGGCACCACCAACTTTCTCTAATTTTTAGCCCTTTCTAGCCTCATAAGTAAAGTCTATGTTATAGTTGCAGTGTTTCAATATACACTTTTATACTTAATCTCTAACTCCAAATACATCAGATTGTGTCCAAATTGAGGATATAATTCTTACAGAAATCAAGTTAAAATAAGGACATATTGGTAGAGCCCTAATTTAGTTTGATTGGAGTCCTTATATAAGAAAGAAAATTGGGACATACACATGCAAAGATGGGTGTTTAGAATAGAAAGAACACAGACCTGCAGCAGATGTTTTGTTCATGGACTTTAGTAGAAAGAAACCCTGCTGAAGCATTGATTTTGAGACTTAGAAATGTAGGACAATAAATTTCTGTTGTCTAGGCAACCCAGTTTATGGTGTATGTTGTGGAAATAAAAGCAAACGAATGCAAGTAATAAAGATAAAAATTCTATTACATACAAATTTTTCCTACTCTCAAGCAATATATCTATCACTTTTAAGTCAGATAATTATTAAAATAATAGATATTTCCCTCACCAATCCGAAAATGAAATATCTGTCATTTTGACAGTGATAAAGAATGCTTAGAAAACAACCCTAAATGCCAGGGATGGTAGTGCATGCGTTTAATCCCAGGACTAAAATACTCTTGGTAGTCAGAGGCAAGTGGATCTATGCCAGTTTAAGGCCAGCCTGGTCTACAGAGAGAGCACCAGGATGGGCTCCAAACCTTCACAGAGAACCCCTGTCTCAATAAACAGAAAAAGGAGAAGAAAGAAAAAGAAAAATGAAAACTACCATGTCGTCTTATTCCAATATAATCCAAAAAATTGGCTTAGTTAGTATTACTCCTGCTGTGATAAACACCATGACCAAAAGCAACTTGGGGAGGAGAGAGTTTATTCTGCTTATATTTATACACCACTGTTTATCATCAAAGGAAGTCATGATAAGCACTCAAACAGGACAAGAGACTCTAGGCTGGAGCTGATGCAGAGGCCATGGATGACTGCTGCTTACTGGCCTGCCTGCTCTAGATGACTTTTTTATCCTGATTTCTTAGAGAATCCACGACTTAGAAAAGCCCAGTGTTGGATCAACCCACAAAGAGGTAAGCTTGCACCAATTTATCACTAAGAAAATGTCCTTCATGCTTCTCTGTAGCCTGTCTTACGGAAGCATATTCACAGTTGAAATTCCCCTTCTCAGATGAATATAGCCTGGGTAAAGTTGACATAAAAGTAACCAGAATAATGTATTTGTTGTTCAGTTATGGTATTCAGAATGGAAGTCACAGAATTCCTTTCATAAATCATTCGAAGACAACTTTCTGTTATCATTCTAATGAAAACATGTGACTCGTTTCTCTAATTGTCCAAACATCCACTGCAAGAGAATGTGAAATAAATTACTTCATATTTCAGGACCAAAGCAAAATGTGCTCTGTGAAAGCTAACAACAGCATTTATCCTTGATCATCTCAAGAAAAATACCAAACAGCAAAGGAATAAACAACTCGAAAAGTAAGACTTTTAAACATGTGTTTTCTGCACTTTGTTTTTGGTAACTCAGTTTCCTACAAACACCTTCTGTTAGTATTCAGGCATCTGTACTGACATGTCCTTGGAGTTCTGACAGGATACACCCCTCAGGTGCAGCCACTAAGAGCACTGCCTGTGAAGATTCAGTACTCCTTTAAAAGGGCCCTGACCACCTCCTGTCCTCTGTTTCTCTCCTTCCCTCCCTCCCTCTCTCCCTCCATCTCTCTCTCTCTCTCTCTCTCTCTCTCTCTCTCTCTCTCTCTCTCTCTCTCTCTCTCTCTCTCTCTCTGTTCCTTTCTCTCTTTCTGTCCCTCTCCTTTATGCTCTCTCTCCCACTGCTCCTGTCCCAGAGCATAGTCTCCTCAATCTCCTTTCCCCTTTTTATCATCCCTTTCACAAACAAACAAACAAACAAACAAATCCATCTGCCTGAACCCTGTTGTATGTCATCTTTCTCTCCTGCACCACTTTTTTTTTTTTAAATTACAACACCCTCCTTAGTCAAACTTGGCAATTTTTTGTCCTGCATAGACTGCCTATTAAATGTATGTGTGCACTTAGTGTGTGCACAGTTGAAAACTGTGTTCAGTAATGTGTTTAAATCCACTACAAAGCAAAACCTCTGCTGACTGGGGTGATAAATCACCATATTACAGCCATCAGGGTATTTAATTTACAGCTAAAATCAACTGGGGTTTGCTGATGCCAAAAAGTAATATACCATCTGTTAAAAGAAGAACAAGAAAAAATCCTAGGAGTATTACAATTGAGTGCAAGATGGACCATGATGATCAAACTACTATTATCATTTTTAGAAACCAATCAGACAAATGGTAAGAACGTATTTTGACTTTAACATCAATGTACAGTATTTGAATGGAGAAAAAGGCAAAGGAATTTGAAGTAAAATGGACATATACATGTGAAGGTTTAATTAGAGCAATGTGCTACATGTGTTCTGTAGAGGAATATTAAAAGGCAGAGAATGCCATTCCTGGACTAATATTAGTAATTACCAAATTGTAGTTTTTCTAAATATTATCAAGATTTGGAAGGGAATGGAGAAATACAAACTAATGTTACATTACCAACTTACAGGAAGTACTTCAATTTAAAATATTCAAATTTAAAAATATTTAAATAATACATAGTTAGGAAGAAAAATTTATATTTAAAATGGAGAGAAAATTTAAATAGTGGAACAAACAAGAACATTGTACAACTGAGTAGTATCTGGTTTGGATTAGCCCTCTGTGAAATAATCTTTCATAAGCAGGTTATAGTTAAGATTTAATAAAAATTATATTCTTAAAGTGGAAATAACCCCGTCAAGGATGATAATGCTTACAAAAGCCAAAGGAATCACAAATAGTACAAGTGAGATTAAGTGATGATGCTTGAGACCAAACTGCACTGGACTTTGTGGAATTGAACATCATGAATTGTGAGATTTCCTGTGTGCTGTAGGGGAAAGAATAACAATGAGTGGAGGTGGTGATGATACAACTGGTATGATTGGATTAGATTTCTTTTGACTATTGAGAGAAGAATAGGCTTAAAGGAAGAATAAATGTATGTTTACTGTTCTAACCACAAAACATTATTATGAGGCAATTTGTAGTGTAAGTAAATAGACTTAGCCATTCTATAATAAATATATATTTCAAACATATATTTTTATGCATGAATTTCAAAACAAAAGTTGTGCTAGATGAGATAGCCTATGTTTGTATTCCCAGCACTCAGAAGCTTAGTGAAAGGAATGTGGTAAGTTTGAAGTTATTCTTGACCATGTAGCTAGTTTCCAACTAATAGTTAGTTACTTATTATGCTAGTATCAGTAAGAGACACTGGTTTCTTGGTTCTATGAAATTACCATTAAAACTAATCACTATTCCCCTGGGAAGTGTTTAAGGAAGAGTCAGTAAGAATTTTCTCTTAGACTAAAAGTAGGTTGTGATAAAATGCTTATTTAAGACTGGTTTTGAGGATGGATTTAGTGATAAGAACTATGAGGTTAGTTGGGCCATCAGTCAAAATAATAAATACTAAAAAAGTGCAAGGTTCCCTTGGGGATGGATGTTATTAATAAGTACTATATTTAACCGAGTGGATCTTCAAAACCCATTATATATCTAATTAGATATTTAATGCATTGTTGTAGAACTATAAGAAATGATGTAGGTATAAAATTCATAAGCAGAAAATATCACAATTACATTCATGAAACTAAGCAATATGACTATAAAAATAATGATAGACAAAAGAAGGTATTTGAAATCAAATTTCTGACAGGAGAAAATCCTCAAAGTCACGCAAGTTACAATTTCATCAATGCATGAAGTCTAGAAGACATGGGGTAAACCTAGAGATGCAAGAAACAAATTACTCTGAATATAACTGAGCATTTAGATGAAGCAGAGGTACTGTCATTATGTGTCAGAGATATTTAGTGATATCAATAAATTGTGACTAATAATAACAGTCCAAAAGGCTCAAGTTAAATTTAAATGAGCTGAAGTATAGAAAGTGATTACATTGTTTAACAAATGCTGTGTTACAAATTACCACTAAAATATGAGCATAAATTATTCATTTATTAATTTCATGGAGTCTGTGGGTCTTAAATTCAGATAAGGTACATTTGTGCAATCCATGCTTAGGTATCTTCTGTAGTTGTCATCAGAATTTACTTGAACTATAATCTCCTGAAGCCTCAGAAGAAATAGTAGATTGACTACTGAATCATGTTTCAGTAATGGTTTTTGCAAATTAACATTGGCTTTTGGACCACAGCTATAATGACTTGATCTTATAAATCTCTCCGCAAGACTACTGATGCAACCCAATGCCAAGACATCTGGCTATCCACTGATCAGGTGGTGCAAAACACAACTCCTAAGAAGTTACACATGACTTCCTTCTACCATCCTCTTCTAGTCTTAAAGATCATCCTTAATTCCTAATGCATGATATGCTGGTATTAATTTCCATTATTTAGCAAAGTTCACAAACTATGGATCACTGAGGTACAACGTGATGGTTGGCTTATTAGCACCAAAATATATTCTTGTTATTAAATGCATTGCTTGGAGTATCCAGTGGGTCTTGAGTGAATGACATTGCCTACACTGGGACAAATACAACATTAAAGATACATTTTTTATACAGCCAATGTCTAAATAAATCATTAAATAGGTGTAAACAATGAATCCCAAAGTTCATTCCAATTTAGACTAGCTAACTGTGAATGTGGATTTTCTTCTGATACAGTTTTCACAGAAAATAGATATTAATCAGTATCAATAGGAAGAAGAAATTTCTAGAGTAGAATACATGATTGAAAATGTACTCTGGTTATGAAGTTGCTATATCTTATATGCTTATCAAATTCCTAGCAGCAATGTGTAGTGACTTATATGGTATCATTGTCAACCCAGAAGCTACCAATATATCAATTTACAGACTTGATGACACACATAGACATAATGATTCAATTTTTAACTTAATTCACTCTCTAATCTCAACAAAGAACTGCAAGATGATTTCAAGCAAGATGATTTCCTAGTCTCATTGCCAATCCCTACATTTTAATAACTCTAAAGTCATTTTGTGTTAATAATAGTTAAACAGTGATCCAGGATCTTTCCTTACTTTGGAAATCAGAATAACTAGGATTCTGTGATCTTCTTTTCCAGTTCCATGATTGGTTCAATGATGATTGATATCACCAAAACAAATACAAAGAATGATGCCCAGATATTTTATGAAGGATAAGTCATAAAGCTTTTGTTAATCCGTTTATTTTATGTTTTCAGACCATTGTGAGACTCTGAGTTTTTGTGGTGAGTCCTGGTGTGAGCATACCCACTCATGTCCTTGCCATGAATTAGTGCTTCATTGTGCTACATTTATTCAGAGTTTAATACTCTCTCAGCCTAGACACACAGGAGAGGACCTAGGCCCTGCCCCAAATAATGAGACAGACTTTGGTGATCCCCATGGAAGGCATCACCCTCCTTGTAGAGCAGAAGATGGACAGGAGTCATCAGGGAGGTATAGAAGTATGGGAGGAAGAGGGAACTGGGATTGATATGTAAAATAGGATTGTTTCTGATTTAAATAAAAAAGATTCAAAATTAAAAAATTAAAAAAAAACCATGGTGTTATTTTAAAGAAACATTCATTTGATTTTAGTTCTAAAAAAAAAATTTGGCATGGTGAACCTATTAATGATGTTTCTTGAAAAACAATTGAAACGTCATATCTCTATTACAGCCTTATATAATATATGAGTGAGTCTATTGGGATAAGAGAAGAATCAGAAATCAAAGTCAACTTATGCAGATGTTTGAGATCTCTTTGTTAAGTACCTTATAAACATAAATACATTTAAATATTATATATATTACCTGTAATGTGTTCTGAAATTTTTATCTCACTCCCATTAGTACTGTGTTTTAAAACTTTAATTTACATATTTATGTTATGTGTATGTGTACCATGGTGCACCATGTGAGTACAATACCCACAACCATCAAAAGAGGATACTAGATATCCTGGACCTGGAGTTGCTACTGAGAACTGTACACAGATCCTCTAGAAGAGCAGCAAGTTATATTGAGTACTGAGTCAATCCATACACAGACACTTTATTATGAACCAAATTTCATATATATTATATGAACTATATAATATATATGAAACAGGAAGAAGCCTACGTCATATACCATGTACTTGGGACACCCTTTATTCTTCATATTTTCTTGGTTCATTGCAGACTACCAAGTTTCCTCAGTTTTTATATCTTTTGAATATGCTAAACACTGATTTGCAAAATTACCAAGAACTTTAAGTATTATGATTATCTTGGAATATTTGTATTTTAATAAGAGTACAAATTTCAGGTGTTATACTTTTAAGTAGCTGGGCAGTCAGAGAACACTGACGTCCATGACAATGTAAGGCAATTCTCTCCATGTGAATCACACATGAATGGAAGAAACTCTGACAATATATTTAGTTAATAGTGGCAATAGCCTTCACCATTACTCATTGCTGTATTTACATTATTCTCCCTATAATGTAAATACAGGGAGGAAGCTCTAATCCCTGAACAATACTGTAAAGATACATACATTTAGATGGAGGAGTATATGCATATATGCAGTTATATAATGTTTATGATTTATTAAAGCCACTGGAGATCAAAAAGCAAAGCAACCCATAGTAGTTAGTCATCGAAGTCATGGACACACCTTTAATCCAAGGACTCAGGAGACAAAAGCATATGGATCTCTCTGATTTCAAGGCCACCCAGAGTTACAAGATACTGAATCACTCTAAAAAAGTAACAGAGCTCTTTAATTACAGCATTAGAGAGGTATAAACGATAGAATCAGGGTTTTCAGAAGTCCATCTCAGGATTAGTCTCTAGCCATGCTGAAGAGAGCATTACAGTCTGCATTAATCTGAGGAGCAGTGAACTCACGAGCAGTTTGAGGCTCACTCCTTTGGTCTGAATTGAGGTAGAGGTAAGAGCTAGTGGCCACCTGCTTTGCTTTTTGTGATCTTCAGCTTAAAGCTTGACCCCCCCAATATCTGTCTTGGGGTTTTTTACTTATGAGGTTAACATATCTTCATCATGTAAATGAATATAATGAAATATATGGTCAACATTTTTATCTTATAGTTAATTCACATTTTCTGCAAATTTAGGGTCATCCTAGTTGAACAACTATGACTATTTGAAACGTCACTTCACTAATTATATGATTAAAACTTTCTCCACATGAAAATATAAACTTTATTTAGCAAATAGTACAATTCAGTAACATATTTTCAAATGTTATATATGTACATTTTCATTAATCATCTTTGTAGCATATTACAGTAAAATATTTTACTTAAGTGAAAATAAATTCTTTTGCATGAAAACAAAATAATTCTAATTTATGTATTTTTCATATTTCATGAGATTGATAGCTTCTACTTCTTACAAATTAAAATCTTTATTACCCTTTGTTTTTCTAAACATATAAACTAAGGACATAATTTTAATGTCAAAATTAAAATTTGTATGTGACCATTTAAATATAGTCTTGAGCACTTTGAAAATGCTAAAGTGGATGTAAATGTCTTCTTAGTGCCAGCTGCATGAGAGGAGAGTTGTTTTTCTCAATTCTGTATCTCTTCATTCATGTATAATTCTTAAACAGACATTTCCTGCAGAGTTTACCATTGTTCCCTCCACAACATTTACATTCTAAATATTTACTATGATTCTTTGTGTTTTTGTGGTCCTAATGGTAATAGATTCATCAATATTCAATTATCTCCCCAGCCCCGATATCTATTCTCAGGACAGGTTATTCTTTACTAGGTACACAGTCTTGCATAACAGGATATATATTTACTAAATTAATGATTTCAACACTTGAAGCATTTTATTCTGAATTTTTACTCCATACTGACTGCTCTAACAACAGCAGCAGAATGGTTACAAAGAAAATATAAAACAGAAGGACATAATTATACTCAAAGAAGTGACTATACATATTCTTGTCTCCTGATTTCCTCCTGGACATTTTAGCATTGTTGTAGGTCAGTTCTTGGAATGAATATGAGAAAAAAAGTCAACTTCTCAGAAGAGTGTTCTATGAATAATAGAAACCCAGAGACAGATATTGGGGTTTAAGGTGAAGATCAGAGAAGCAAAGCAGCCAAACCTCCAGAGACCTCTTACCTCTATCAAGGCTGGGACAATCCTGTCCTCAACATGTCTAGAGATTAATTGACAGTACTGAGGCCCTGCTCCTGTTTTATATACCCCTCTAGTGTTAGGATTAAAAACATGCCTCACCATTGCCCAGCTTCTATGGCAATCTAGTATGGATGCTGGGATAAAGATGTGTAGCACCACTGCCTGGCCTCTATGATTGTGGCTAGCTTTGCATTTCTGATCTCCAGAAAAGCTTCATTAGCTCATAAACACATATCAGCACATAAGAGTTACTTTATTAATTATAAATCTACTTGGATAAAAGGAAATAATTACAATGTCAAAATTGAAATTTGTATGCAATCATTTTAAAATAGACATAAGCACATTGGAATCTCTAAAGGAAGTACAAAGCACAAACAATGTCTTAATTGTTGCTGCATGGGCAGAAATTAAGGCATCTACTTTTATTTTTATTGAACAGTTTTTCTGTTCTTTGTAGTGTATGTTGTACAATGAATATTATTTTCTTAGATTCATCATTGTTTCAATTATTTAGAATATAAACCAGCAAAAGTATTCAATAAACATGTTATAAGGAGCTGATTGAGCTGTCTTAACTTTCACAAGGATAAAGGTTCAGTGCAAGGGCTTCTCAAAACAGCTCATCACCTGCTTCCTATCATTAACTGACCTTCAAACTTCAGATACTAGACTCCAATGTGGTTATCCTGCACATAAATGGCTATTCATATAACTCTTAGATGCCAGCTTAATAACCCACCCTATGATGATCTAATCCTACAATGAACCTCACAGCCTTGCCCTGGAATTAATTATATGTGTTAGATCTGTTCTCTACTGTGGAGATCCCAGTTGGGTGGGTAAACATTATTTGCTTGAGGAGTCTTTCTCTCTAGCATGAAGTATTACTTCACGAAAAATGAGGCTGAAAAATGACTGTAGTTATGTAGCTTCAATTTGTGTGGGAAGGGAAGAAAGAGTAGATACAAAGAAATATTTGCATGAACAGATCTGTCTAATCTTGTGTTTTCTGTAGCTACATTAAACTTAAATATTTCTAAATAATATTTTAAGGAAGAATGAACATTTAATAAGGACAGATGATGCTTTACTTCAGTGATGTTTAAAACCTTGAATATAGCTGAAAAATACAGTCCCAAAGCTTTACACACCTGTCGATGAAGATTCCTGATTTAAATCACAACAGATAAAACAGTGTGTCTGCTTCATATATTTGTTAATGACTTCCAAAACTTAATTCAAAATTCTCATGGCATTAAATATACATGAGGGACTGATGCTTATTAGCTTTGTGAAGTTTATGAAAGAAGTCAAGTTTTGATGAGACATGAAGGTGAAAATCTCATTGACCACAATTTTAATTTAAATTATACAGGCACTGAAAGCAAACCATGTGTGATATAACTTTCTCTATTATATATCATACAAGATTTCAAGCTATTCCAATTATGGTTCTTTTTTGGTTTTTGAAATATTTGACATCTACCATTTTTTCCTTTATCTATTTTCTTAGCACCAATTTCAATGGTTTAAGAAATTCTGTTACAGGAAATCATTATCCCCAATAACACACACACACACACACACACACACACACACACACACACACACACACACACTCAAAATCTGGCCTTTTACTTATTACTTACATGCTTTGGTTTTCTAAATATCTAAGGTTATGGCATTTTTCAGATGAATATCTAGGGTTAATTCTTGAGAATTTTAAGTCATCTATTCCAAGGTACTCTGAAAGCCATTATTCTATATATTAAGATCCATTGATAAGAATGTCAAAATTTCAAGATTGTTTTCCATGACAAAGTTTAAAATAATAGTTCTATATACCATTCATAGCTTTCTATTTGCCAAAAATGACCTGTTTCCATTCTTTTCCTATTCTTGAGCTCCCATCTTATAAAATTTAAGTATTTCCCTACATAGTTCCTGGGGTTGTTATTTTGTAAAATTCATTAGCATTTCTTGACAAATAAAGGGTGAAAATCTAGTCAGCCTTTGATCAATTACCTGCATTATTCCTAAGTAGATTATATCTGTAAAATATGTGAAAAGATGAACAAATTTTACATAATTTATTATAAATATATTTATTTCCAAAGAGCTTTTGTTAGTGAATTAAGGAAGGCTATCTCATCAATCTTACTATTCTGATATTATAAAGGAATTTTCAGAAACATGAGTAATATGGATGATACAAAATAAAGATTGAGACGAAAGCAGCATGAGACTCCATGCTGAGAGTATTTGAATTTGTTTTATTTTATGTTAAATCTCAAGCTTATCAAAAAATGTATGCTGGAAAAGGTGTTAAAAGGCAGGTTCTATACTGAACACTAGCCATAGTAATTCAAGAGAGCATGATTAAAATCCCAAACTTGCATTTAGTACAAACTATAGGCAATGTTGATACTTTATGGCCTTGGAAATCACACCCTGAAAACTAATGACCTGCAGAAACAAATAATATTTCCTTCCTATTTGATTCCTCTGGAGTTCAATTTGGGCAAACTGTTGTTTGCTTAAAGCAGCATAGACTTTATAAGTTTCCTTTCATAGTTAGTTTGTAATCAGTGAATATAAGGTTGTGTGTTATGTTAATGCTAACTAACTATGTAACCTAAGTGGTCCTAAGAAAACATATTCTCCATCTGACTTAATTTATGTAATTCGTTTTGTGACATGCAAAGTCTGTATTATCTATGTGGAATATTTTATTAACAGATTTCTTGTATTGCTTGGCTACATCATCATTCCATCCATAAATAATGTCCTTTAAATATTTTTTTACAAAACTTTACTGACTGCATTAATCACGTTTTCAATTATTTCAATAAATTAAAATTTGTGCAGCTATAATATATTACCTTAGAGGAAAGAGAGTGCACAATAAGTAGGGGTTGATGCAAGTCTAGTGGTTGTTTCAAATAGACATTGATGTTATTGGCATTTGCTTTAGCCTCTAGGTGGAAAGGGAAACTCTTCATGACTATTACAGGTACTTTGAACTTTTAGATGCTAGAGTGAAAACACCAGTTGTAAGTACAATCAAGGAATGTACACATCACCATTTTATATACTTGGTACTAAAGAAAGGCAAGCCAACAAGTAATAAATTGATATTTAAAATAGTACAAATTGATTCCCCCTAAATTTCTCTTACATTAGCATAAAAATATTTAATTCGTCAAGCTTAAATTTTACATCTTTCCCCCTTTTTATTTAAATCAGAAAAAGAAAGATCGCTTTATATGGCAAATCCAGTTCCCTCTCCCTCCTCTCCTCTTCTGCCCCCCCACTAACACCCTACTTATCCCATACCCTTTCTGCTCCCCAAGGTGGGTAAGGCCTTCCATAGGGGGTCTTCAGTGTCTGTCATATCATTTAGGATAGGTCCTAGCTGCCACCCCATATGAGTCTAGGCTGAGGGAGTATCCCTCTATGTGGAATGGGCTCCTAAAGTTCATTCCTATGCTAGGGATAAGTACTGATCTACTACAACAGGCCCCATAAATTTCCAAGGCCTCCTCACTAATACCCATGTTCATGGGGTCTGGATCAGTTCCATGTTGGTTTCCCAACTATCAGTCCAAGAGGTCCTCCTTGTTCAGGTCAGCTGTTTCTGTCTGTTTTACCAGCCTGGTCTTAACCCCTTTGATCCTCCTTCTCTGCAACTGGATGAGGGAGCAGGAAAGTTGAGTTAGAAGAAGAATAGAGGAGAACAAGATAAGAGATACCATAATAGAGGGAGCCAATATAGGTTTAAAGAGAAATCAGGCACTAGGGAAATATCTGGAGATCTACAAGGATGACACCAACTAACAATCTAACTAACTGAGAGAGGCTAACTTAAATGCTCTCCCCTGATAATGAAATTGATGAGTAACTTATATGCCATCCTATAGCCTTCATCCAGCAGCTGATGGATATAGAAGCAAACACCACAGATAAATTTTATATCTTAAAATCAAAATCATTCTTCTATTTGAAATCTAAAATGTTTTGATGTTGAATTCCTACAGTACCTTATTAGAACAATCCTTTTTTTACCTGGTGCCCTAAAATTCCTTTATTCATTCAATCATTTGTATATCTGGCATTCAGTTATCAAAGAGATGCCTCAACAGTTAAGAGCATATGGACTGCTCTTAGCAGAGGAACTGAGTTCACTGCTGAATACCTATGGTAAACAGTCACAATTCCCTCAATTCCAGCACCAGAGAATAAAACACTTTCTCTAACACTTCGCAGTCACCTGAGTCTCCTAGAAACACACACACACACACACACACACACACACACACACACACATATATATATATATATATATATATATATATATATATATAATAATTGTAAATAAAATAAATATTTTAAATATTTGAAACATGATTTTTTGCAGATTACAAAAATCTGATCTGATTTTAAAAATTTGCTTCACTAGAAGTTTGAATAGGTTTTTGAGAGCCTTCATCCAGTAACTGATGGAAACAGATGCAAAGGCCCTCAGCAAAGCATTGGGAGGTGCTTGGGGAATCCTGCTGAAGAGAGGGAGGAAGGATTGTGCAAGCCAGATGAGTCAAAGACATCACAAGGACACACACACATAAACAAATAACCTGGGCTCATAGGAACTCATTGAGTATGGATCAGCAACCAGAAATCCTACATGTGACTAACTCTACAAATATGTAAGAATTGTGTAGCTTGGTCTACTTGTGTAACTCCTAAAAATGGGAGCAGAGGCTGTCACTAATGCTTTGGGTGTTTCTTTGGAGGCTATTCCTCCTACTGAATTTTCTTGCCCAGCCTAAATACAAGGGCAGGTACTTAGTTTTACTGCAAACATGATGTGCCGTTCTTGGTTGATACCCAAGGGAGGCCTGCCCCCCTCTGAACAGAAACAGAGGAGGAGTAAAGAGGAGGAGGCAGACAAGAGGAAGAATGGAAGGAGTGGAAGGTGGGTAAACTTCTTTTGGGAAGTTTATATAAAATAAAATATAAATGAATGACTAAATTTAATTAATAAAAGAAACTTTCCCCTTGGAATCATTTCAGCAAGAATGAGCCCACATTTAAACTGTTTTCTGCTCTTGGTGTCTTTATCCGCTTTCTGTCTGAATCTGTGCCAGTCTGAAGGCTATTTAATGAGGCTGTTTTACTGTGTGTGTGTGTGTGTGTGTGTGTGTGTGTGTGTGTGTGTGTGTGTGTGTGTGTGGGGGTGTGTGTGTATCTGTTCATTCTGTCTGTACTGTTTATATGTGATTTACCTGCAATTGAGTGTTGTGTTTCCCTAACAAAGCACTTCTCTCTGTCTTTATTGAACAGCACAGAAAATGCATCATGAGGGGGAAGAAATAGGATAGTTTACAGTGTTTTACAAGGGATTAGTCATTGGCTCCAAAGTATCCCATCTGACTCAGATAAAAAGTAGCATTGTTTATCATGCATTATCCATAAATGGTTGCTTTTAAATTTATGGTATATTTTAAGAAGTTAACTTCTACTATATTTGCTGCTTTCAGCAAATGGTACACATGCATTGTATGGATCAGGAGCATGGGAAACTACATAATTTAAGATTACAGCCAAATATACTTTAGGTTTTAAACACTGATTACCTGGGAAATTCAAGGCAAATAGAGTTGGTTGCTGCATTGTTCTCTTAAACAGAGGTTAAACAAACAGGTGGAGTACATGAGTAAATACTAAGCTAATCATTTTAAGATTTTAGTGACCTCAAGTTGTATTATTAACTTTGGTTTGAGGTTCAGAAAAACTTCCAGTCTCTTAGAATGTAAATGCTAGAATCAGAATATTGCGTTGCCACAGGGGAGGGATAAAGACATCAAAACCGGGAATATATGCCCCCAAAAATGTGTGTGTGTGCTTCTCTGTGTGTAAACTATATGAAACAAATGAAAAAATGGACATATGTAGAGATAGGAAAAGAACCAGTTGGTGAGGGAGGCACTGAGTGACAAGAGAGCGGGAATGGGCTGAATAAAATCAAAGTATAAGCATACATATCTATAAATATGTTATGAAACTAATTTTGTGTTCTAACTAAAAGGAAAAATTACTAATAAACCTTAGTGGTAAAAGCAAAAAGACAGTTTGCTCAAGGAATAAAGGATGATGCCTCAGCCACTAATCACCTGGAAACATTGGCTTATTTTTTCACACACACGAGGGAGTTCATTGATGAATGTTTGATTCTCCAAAGCACACAAGCATGAGTATCAGCGGTTTGGATTCATCTGAAAAGATTTATGTGGTATCCATTCTAGGATTGCAATAAAACAGGGGTGGAGATTCATGTGCAGGAACACAAATTGGATTTTTATGATGTGTTTATTTTTAATTTTTCTGAGATGTGCCTGGTAGAGGTCACCCCCTTCATTCCTCCCTTCCTAGGTAGGGCCACCTGCTTTCTGTGAGCTGCCTGAGTTTGGAAGAATTTCGTTAGTTTTTCATAGTTACCTAGAAACTTCTATTCTGACTTCTAAAGTAAATGTCACCACAATATATTTATATATAAAATGTGTTTACTTGTTGGAAATGCCACTGAAATTGAAGGAAGCTGGTCTCCAGCTTGAAACAGCTTTTCATATACACTGGGCTTCTTCATATCCACATGAAGAAATGTAAATGTTTCTCACCTTTTTATGAATGTCACAACACATTCTCTGTGGGCTTTTGTGTCTTCTTCCTGTCTTTTCTTTATTTTCTGCAGTTTTATAGGCATGAATGACTTTGGCTGATCCAAAGAATCTTACCAGAAGAACATTAACAATATTGATAGTAACGTGATTATTAGTGTCATGTTAATCTACCTGGTTTGAATATCACACTAACACTTAGTGTTAATGTTGCTTCTTTTATCTTATGACAATAATTCTTTCAATCAAATGGAAGATATAAAAACCTCCTTCTTACAGCAATTCTATGCATTGTGTTTCACCACGATGAGATAATCATGTGAAAAAAAGAGTAAATGGTTATGTAAACAATCCAGTAAAACCATTTTTAAAATTGTTATATTTATACATAAATACTGTTAGAAATTCTATAGAAATTTCTCCAAGGCTGATTTTCTAGTAAATTATTTAATTTTAAATTTCAAAAAATCCAAATTAAGGAATTATAGTAATATGCAAGCTTTGCTTTTTCTTATTACATCTTGTTTTGTTATATTTGGTTGCTTTCTCTTAACCTCTATGACCCACTGTAAGGATTCAGGCATTATTCTGGCCTGCCCCTAACACCTATGTGACTCACAGGTTTTCCTGGTATTTGCTCCTGTCTATGGCAGTCTGAAATATGCTGGGACCTTGTAACCTTCAACTTGGTCACTTTTCCAACTAAAGATCTCTGGATTCCTCCATCTCCAACCACCATGTTCGGTAAGCCCACCCCTTCCCCTATACCTCCTCGCAGACCATGGTCTCTCATCTTTTTGGCGCTCTGAAAATCCCAGTACGTGGCAACCACGTGTCTCTCAGACTCCAGGTGCCATGACCCCTGATTTGTGCTTCACAGAACACAAAATCAGCCTGTGCCTATCACCTCCTTTAGTCTGTGGGATATTGGCAATTATAGGCTTTGGATCTTTTCTACCTCTCTCATGGAAGCTGAGCTCCCATATCAAACCATGTACACACTTATTGGCATCCTACATTCTACCAGTCATCCATAGTTGGAAGTATGGCCCCTGCTCTTTTTCACTTGTCTGTTTCCCATCTTTTCCCAGAATTCTAAAACTGTCCTGTCTGTCACAGTGGCATGCTGCTGCCTCCCACCATGGCTAAGCATTTCTCAGTGAGGGAACCTGGGAATGTCCTGTTTTGCTTTACCTCTTATGCTCTGTACAAAATGCCTCCTCTTTGTCCTATCTATCAAGCCATTCAGCCTGGCATATGGAGGCATTCTCTTTTCCATGAAGCTGTGCTACTATCATGTTTCTTCTCCATGCAGATGCCAGTGTCCAATAGTGGGCTGGCGTGAGACAGTGTTTGCTCAGGGTGCTCTGAGAGTTGTTTTTTTTTTTTTTCCCATAAAAGAAGTTGTATGGTTTTGTACTCTAGCACCCTTCATAGTGACCAGTGCATTCATTTCTCAGACCCATGAGGGGGTCATATGGGTTTTATACCCTAGCACTGTCCATACTGACTCCTGCATTCATTTCTCAGACCTATGGTGGTCTGTTTTGGATGTTGTGCCCCTTGGACTCTGGTGTCCTGTTGGTTTCACACTTTTTTCTGCCTTACTCAGGGGTTAAAAAGCTAACAAGATTATATCTCAAAACTTTCTAACATCTGTCAGCCATCTTGACCATGTGGCATAGCTGTAGGCTCACCTACTCCATGCCTAGGCAGAGGGACAGTCCTGCTAGTTCCTGTCAACAAACCCTGCCACCAGACATAATTCATTTACCTTTTGCCTTTTATTTTTCTCTATTTTTTTCTTGCACATCGCTTGTTTGCAGAATGGGGCTGTTCCAGGGCCTAGTAGAGCATACATTTCGTACAAAAGCCCCACCTCTTCCATCTGCAGCGGACCTGCTGTCTTGTCACTGGCAGTTTTAAATCTACTCTGTCTCTTTAAATGTCCTGTCTGTTTGCTACAACATGCAAATCAGAGATTACACTCAGGTTCTCTCATTCTTATTTTTACTTGGTCCTGATTGATATATCTGTATGTGTCTGTACATGTGATTTAAATTTAACTTTATGCACGTAAATGTAAGCTATCTCTATATGCTAAATTCAAGTATGCTGTCTCAAATATTTTTAAATTGTTGTGTATCTTTAAATGATGATAAAAATTTAAGGTTATAAAGATCTATTTCAAATGAACAAAATATTTACACCACCCAGTCCTTCCTATAAACTGTTTACAAAGGTTAAGCTTCTATTACAAAAGGAGATTCTTCTTTACTTCTTTGTCCTTTACAGTCATAAATCTAACCTACTAAGTTAAAACCACTTACATCAGGCTGTAGCACTCTGAGTAAAACATCCCTCCATAGCCTCTCAACTTGAATCCAGTTCTCCAGACAGATCCTACACTAATGTCATTGTAGCCATAATAAGTACAGATTAATTAGTTACAGTGATAAAGCCTTACATAACCATTATGTGCTTAAGGCATGTAACTAAAGACAAATTTTGTCTGTTGAGATACACTAGATAGCCCACAAATGCTCAAAGATCTAGAAAATATAGCATTTTCATCACAGAGAGACAGGCCATCTGCTGGCACCATCCCATTTCCTAGTGGACACTGAAGAAACTCCACACACAAGAGTAGTAAAGCTAGCCACTGAGCAAACTTGCCTTTCACCTCAATTGTTGCAAAGGACTCTTCAGACCTTGGACAAGCGGATAGTGGAATTGACTTTCTCCATGTTGATAAGGCCAACTCTAGGCAAGTCTTCCTAAAGCTCCTAATCACAGGTCCCACACCATCAGGAGAAGGCAGGTGTCCTTAAAGCCTCTGACCTGAACAATTAGAAAGGACTCTGAAGGTGGCTGTACATGCATCGAGCTAGTAAGTCTCTGGTACTCTCTAATTACTAACTCATGTTTTATCCTTCTCAAGAACTCTGATGCAGTTTGATTGCTGTTGGTCTCAATATAACTTTTAATATTCCTTTGTTTAAAATGATGTTCTTAAGGTATAAGGTTTATGTGAGAACATAAAATCATAAGACATATGAATCTTAAATAATCTTTTAAGGTATAACAAACTAACTTAAGGTATATAAATTCAAGTTAGCAGATTTCTTTCCCATCATTCTACTGTTCATAGTCTTAACATTAATCAATAAAATTCTGGTAAGCTATTAATCCAACTCTGACAGAATACAAAACACCAGACTATACCACTCACTATATGATCATACTTGGAAGGTCAAGTTTAAGTTGTCTTTCATTGTGCTGAAGATATATTTCATTTTGAAAAAGTGGTAATGCTTTCAGCCAAATCATTACTGACATGACCATACTGCTAATGTGTGTAATATTTATGTTTTCACAAACTCAAAGGATTCTTGTAAGTTCCAGGGAGCAGAACTGGACCCATCTAAACAGGTCAGAATCACTCCAGAGACATATTTAACTATTCCCTGGTCCCAGGAATCCATTCTCTGATCTTTGGAGCCCCTCAGGAACCCCTCCCTCATCTTCTGATCCTCTTCCTCTCAAGCAAAAGCACCTAAGAAGAAAATTTGTTTGTTGTAAACTTAACCTTGTTCTCTGCTCTGCCAACATCTTGCCAGGTCTAAAGAGGCACCAGAGAGTTCCATACAGCCTGGAGTATGATGAAGGAACCAGCTATCCCAGGAAGTGGCAGCAACCCAGCATTCTCAAAAGATGGCCAATGCCCCCCAGGTCAGCAGGAAGTAGTCTTGACAACTCAACACCCTAATTCCCTAACCTGCACACCTAACTCCTCACATTTTTAATAATAAATAAAGGTGGAAATATAAGAATTCAGGCATTATGCTGGCATTCCCTTGTTACCTGGCAGAGTGAACTCAGGCAGTAATCTGGTAAGCCCAGTGTTCCATGAGTACTAGTCTGTATATAGGTACAAGGGTCTCCTTTAAAAGAAAGACCTCCACTCACTTAAGCACTCTTTTTTGCTCTTCTTTTTCTCCTCTTTTCTCTTCCTGCTCTTTTCCAGTTGTCTTTCCTGCTCTCTTTCCTGATGTTCCCCTGGGTCAGACAGGTCTTTTCCTGTTTCTCTCTTCTCCTCTTTCCTCTCTGTGTCTCTTTACCTCTTTTCACTTTACTTCCCCCTACTACCCTTTTCTAATAAAACCTCTCACTCAAACTCTGTCTGCCTGGAGTGTTTGTCCCTCCACTTTGGTCACCATTTCCTGCCATGGAATCTGCCAAGGTCCCCCACCGAAGGACCTGCTTGAACTTTATCCTAACACCCACTCCACTGCTCAAACCCACAGGCCCCTTCACCCTCCCATTGACCAACTATCTAAGTAGTTAGCATCCCTTATGCAATCACCACTACTTACTTCACCAAGTGGAAGAACAGGTGAGTGACTCATCCCACAGCCAAACTGCCCAAATCTTCAAACCCTCAGTGATTATCTGATGAGATGGATCCACAGTCCATAAGGCTAAGGTTTCTTTATTCAGATAAACACCAGCCAAGTGCAAACCAAAGCATGCCCAGAGAGAGGGGCTATTCACATTTGTGAGCTCCCTTAAGAATCATTCCAAGACACCTTTAGACCTCCAATGGCCACACCCTCACGAGCATGTCCCAGCAAACCAGTCCGGGCTACTAGGAGGCGGTGCTACTGTGTCTCCCTACAATTATCCAGTGCCCCTCCCCTTCCTATCTGAGCCCCAGCTTGGCCCTGCCACTACTCTGGTATATCTCCACTGCTCAAGAGAAGTCTCAGCAGCTGACAAACAGGTGAGAGACCTGCAGGCAAGATGCACCAACACTGTGGAGACCTAATGGACTCTGTAACCCATAATGCCACCCAAACCCACAGACTTCATCATCCTCCACTTGGTCAATGATTTAAATTTTTACAGAATTCTCTTTCACTTATATTATGAGATTACATGTATTTTCTACCATATAGTGGGCAATTATATTTAAAATGGACATGAGAGAAAATACTGAAGTATAATATCATTTGCTTTGCTGTCCAAGATACAATATGAAAAAATAGGAAAACTTAATTATATTCCTAGCAAAAAAGGAAAAATGCGAATTTGTAGCTGTTTGGCAACTAGAATGGGTACAGAGCAGCTAAAAACATGCATGAAAAAATAGGTTATGAAAATGTTCAGGATTAGGAAAATGGCTACACACAACTCAGTAAAGTTTAAAATTGTTTAGTATGGTAATAAATTATATGTCAAATACAATTTTGAATACAAATAAATATAGCAATATGTTTTGAAAGATAGTTCCACTAAACATTAAATAAAGAAAAGAAAAATGACTTTGCTTTGTTCTATCCAGTTATTCCTTTGACTGTCTGAAGTAATCACTACTATATAGAAAGTGTTCATACATGTTGAACAACTGATTAGAAAGAGGAAGAGAAATTATAGAACCAATGATAACAAAGAAAGGATGAAAATACTACAATTTGGATCCGTAGCTATGGCTAAGCAGACAAAATATTTGCTACACAACCTGGGGATCTGAACTTAGAGCCCTGTCATTCAGGTAATAAGCCTGCAGGGTGGAACAAACCTATAGCCATAGTACTGTTGGGAGGGGCAGACAGAGGTGGATCCTCGGAGCGTATTGGAGCGTATTGTTCTAGCTTATCAGGGAACTCTAGACTCAAGGAGATAACTTAATAAATAATGTGGGGAACGTGAGAGGATGTTGAGACCCAGCCCCCGGGGTCTCTGTGAGTTGTTTTCCAGCATAACCACAGGTACCTCCTGTTTTTCAAAGCCTCGCCCACTAACATCCTGTTATGAATCTTTCTTGTTATTGAAACATTATGCCTTACCCCCATCCCCTTCTTTGTTGGCCTTGAGTGGGGATTGTGGTTTCCTTGTTTATGATAGGGCAAGGGAATGCGTTCTGCTAGCTGCTGGTGTTTTTCCATCTCCTCTTATATATAAATTGCTGGCTGCAATAAACTGATGGCATTTGCTTCTACTAAATGACCCAAGTTGTGTCCTTCTTAATCAGCAGACTCTCACCTGGTCCAGTTCTTCGGTTGCTGGCTCTGGGGCAGGTGACAAGCGGAAGGTTAATGGCATTGACCTTTGGCCTCAACATGTACAGATATATTCATGAGCTCAATCATGCACATGAGTATGAGCACATATCTGAATACACACTCATGTACATTACAAACACATCCATCAAGCATAAAAAATCATGAACAAGAAAAAACTATGGTTTCACAATGAAACTCTTCTAATGTATCTTTCTTTTGAATATATATATATATGTGTGTATATATATATATATATATATAATACTGTTATACAATAATAGTATACTATTATACTTTTATTCATGCAATAGTGTCCCACACATACACATGATCTTTCTTATTATACTTACTGTATTTTTAAACAATGGTGTGTCATTTTGTATGTTAGTTATCACACCTAATTCTAATTTTGAAGTAGTCCATGTTTTATCAAATGCTATTTCTAGTAAGTCACACGGCTAAAGAAAGAGTTGACTTTTCTAGGCTGTTTTGTTTTTAATTAGAGCTCTTAGGGCATTAAATCTGTATGCAGTGGGGTTCATTGAAAGGAATATAAGATTGCATTTAGGTAGGATTAAGTAATAGAAAATGGGGTAAACATTGTTTTGGAATACAGAAAACTCTCTCAAGTACTTCCTAATATTTTGTACTCTGTTAAAAATTTATTGACATTCTCAATAATTCAATAAAGATAAGATTACCATCAGTCTAGGATTAGTAAGACTAAAGGAACAAGCCATCCCTATATTCAGTGTTCCAACTGAAGAACATTTTGGGGCCACAGTGTCAAAGACCATGTTCTAGCTTGCTTATTGATGCTGTTATAAAGTACTGATGAAAACAAATTTGGAGAAAATATGGTTCATTTGCATTATACATTACAGTCCATCATGGGGGGAAGTCAGTGCTGAAAACAGAGGCAATAAACTGGAGGCTGTAACTGAAGAAGAGATTTTGAAAGAATTATGCAGACTTGCTTACTTTCAGGCACATGTTCAGACACATTTTTTAAAAACAAAATCCAGGACTATCTGCTTATGTTGGTGCTGCTGACAATGGGATGGACTCTTCTACATCAATAATCAGTAAAGAAAATGACGCCACAAACATGCCCACAGGCCACATCAATAGTGTCAGTTCATTTTTTGAAAATAGTTTCTTTTCTCATAAAATTTAGACTAGAGTTTCCACTCCTTTCAATCCTCCAAGATTCCCCCTCCTGCTCCTCCTACACATCTACCCCCCTGCCTCCTCAGAAAGAGTAGGTGTCTAAAGAGGGTAGCCAATCAGAACAAAAGAAGATACAATAAGACAAGTCAAAATCCCTCATATAGAAGCTAGACAAGGCAACCCAACAGGAGGAAAAGCATCAAAGAGCAGGTAAGAGGGTCAGAGAAATACCTGCTTCCAAAGTTATGAGTTCCACAAAAATACCAAGCTAACAGCCATACAATATATGCACAGGACCTGGTGCAGGGTTATTCAGGCCGATGCCTGCTGCTTCAGTCTCAGTGAGCCCACAGCGTAGGTGATTCAGGGAATCATTTTCTCCCTGAACATGTGTGCTCCAAGCTCTCTGACTCATATGGTCTTTCCTTTCCATCTTCCATGGGGTTACTCTATCTATAGGCAGTGGGACCCTATGGAGACTTCCAATTTATATTCTGTCTCTGCATATTGTCTGGCAATGTGTCTACATACCTGCTGGCATCTGCCCCCAGAGAAAGCATTTTGATGATGACTGGACAAGGCACAATCTTTGAGAATAACAGAATATCATTAGAAATATTTCAAGGATTTATTTTTTGTCAGTAATGTTTGGTTCTACCCTAGGTTTCTAGGATATTCAGTCTCTTGTTCTTGGCTCATCAAACAATGTAGGGCATGGACCCCTCCCTGGCATAGTGGACCTCAAGTTAAATCAGACATTGTTAGGTAGTCTCTCCAAGACATCTTACAGGCAGGACAGGTTGTAGGTGTGTATGGCTGAGTTGGTGACAATGTTTCTCTGTCAGTATCTTGCAGAGTACCTTCTCATGCAAAAGAGACTGGAACATAGGGTTGAATACATGATGAACTTTCTGGTTGCTGTCTTCAGTATGGGACCCCACTTTCAGTATTCAGTGACAAACCTGTCTAGCATTAATCTGGGTTGTTGAGGGATCTCTACTAGAGCCCTTTGGCCAACTAAACCAAATTTAATGTAGTCACATGACCTTGCCTAGCTACAAAAGAATGTCAGTTAAGATTGTATTTTCCTCATTAGGGTCACCCTCATAGACCACAGGTATTTTCCACAGAAATAGGTTTCTATACCACCCGCTAAAAGCATCCCAATTCCATCTGTAGCTCCCTACATTCTCTCCCTTTATCCCTACACCAACACCTGATATTTCTCTTTCCTGCCCATACCTGCCCTGGTCTACCTGCAGCATTTATTGTATTTCTCCTTTCACAGGAGGTGCATGCATCCCCACTAGAGCTCTTCTCTTTACTTATCTTTTCTGAGTCTGTGGAATATAGCTTGAATAACACTTATTTAACAAATAATATCCATTTATATCATATCTGTCTTTCTGGATCTGGGTTACCTCACCCAAAATGATTTCTCTCTTGTTGCATCCATTTGCCTATGAATTTTGTGATGTCATTTTTTAAACAGATGAGTAACACTCCATTGTACACATGTACTGCATTTTCTTTATCCATTCTTTAGGCAAGGCACATCTATGCTGTTTCTGATTTCTAGCTTTCATGAATAAAGCCACAATGAACATGTTTGAGCAAGTGATTCTGTGATAGGATGGAGCTTTCTTTGGATATATGCCAAATAGTGGTATAGATGGGTCTTGAGATAGATCAATTCCCAATTTTCTGAGGAACTGATATATTGATTTGTATAGTGACTGTATAAGTATATACTCTCTCCAGCAATGGAGGAGTGGTCCCCTTGCTCCATGTTCTTGGCAACTTGAGCTTTCACTGGTGTTATTGATCTTAGCCATTCTGACACATACAAGATGGAGTCTCAGAGTCATTTTAATTTGCATTTCCCTCATGGTAAGAATGTAGAACATGTCTTTCAGGGTTTCTAGACCATTTGAGTTTCTTAAATTGAAAATTTCCTGATAGATCTGTACCCAATTTTTGATTAGTTTATTTGGTTTTATAACATATAACTTATTGAGGTATGTTTTGGATATTAAACCTCTATCAAATAAGGAGATACAAAAAATCTTTTCCATTTTATAGGCTGCCTCACTGCCATTGTCCAATTGATTGAGTCCTTTGCCTTACAGAACCTTTTCAGTTTCATGAGGTCTCATTTGCTGTTGATCTTATGCATGTGTTATTGCTCTGAATGAAGCTTGTCTCCTGTGCCAATGCCCTTTTCTCACTTTCTCTTCTATCATATTCAGTGTGTCTAGTTTATTTTGAGGTCTTTTTATTTTTGGTTTTTTGAGACAGGGTTTTTCTGTGTAGCTTTGGAGCCTATCCTGGCACTCTCTCTGGAGACCAGGCTGGCCTCAAACCCACAGAGATCCACCTGCCTTTGCCTCCCGAGTGTTGGGATTAAAGGTGTGCGCCCGGCTTATTTTGTGATCTTTGATTCATTTAGAGTAGAGATTTGTGAAGGGTGATAAATATGGATATATTTGCATTCTTATGCATGCAGACATGCAGTGTGACCAGCCCCATTTGGTGAAAATGCTTTCTTTTTCTCCTGTGTGTATTATAAATACACACTATAAGCAATTCTTGAGCGTGGATTTTGTCTTCACATGTGTTTCAAGTTGACAATTAAAGTCATGAAAGTATTTCTTGTCATGAAATTATTAATTGAAATAACTTGGGACACAAATCTATAATAGAAATCAGGACTGTGATAGTTACAAGCACAATTTTTCTTCACTTTCACAAACTTAATATATAAATATATTAAACAATTTGATAATTCTGTTGTGATTCTTTCCTAGTTTCTGTTCTAATTCAAACTATGTAGTAGGTGACCTGCCACTATAGTAATATGGAGAAGACTGAATGGTAGTGAATGAATTCACTGATTAAACCAAAATAGGAAAAATGACTTTGCGTGCACTATAAGAGGACAGAGCATTATAAAATAAAAAAAGTAGTTTCTTCAATTAGGAGAAGAACATTTACAGGTATGCACTTTGTAGTAAGCAAATATATGTACTTACAATATATGAATGAAGATTATCTAGACCAGTAGGTGTAAAGTTATGGGAGGTTATCATGAGCTTCTCTGTGCATAATTGCTGGCTATGCCGTCTCTTCCATGCAAATAGGAACCAAGTAAAGCAAGATTACACAATAATGCTAGTCCTAGTTGTTGAAAGTTTGTCATTATTTGGAAGGAAACTGTACTTAGAAGATGTGTACATGAACAAGTTTGCATTGTGCACACTAGTCATAATTGATGTTTCCAGGTTTCATTTTTTTACTTAGGATTAAACTGTAAGAGTTTTAATAGTCTTACCTCTGTGTCAATCTGTTTATTTAAATTATCTTCCCTATATAATCTGGGTAAGATTGGTGAAAATTTGAATTTCTATCAATTGCAATTTAACATGGAAAATAGCCATTCTTTTCCAATGGGCACCTCAAAAATGACATGAATACAAGTTACAAAAATTCTGAGGTTTTAGGCTGTCTTGTACCTATTAGTTCTTATTCCCCATTTTCTTCCCTACACTTTATTTACCTCCTCTTACCAATGGATGCCTCACCTAGCTGTCACAGTGATGTCACACAACCTAATCACCCTTTCAGGCAGCAGTATCTAAGAAAAATCAATAGCCAAAAACCTTCAGACTTGTTGTACACATGCTATCAAATTCTCTACCATTCAAAGTAGATTATTTTGAAATTTCATGGTTAATAACAAGGGAAAATTCCATGTATGTGTATTTTAAGCAATAGTCAATTTTCTACTGTGCTGCATATTTTAAGTGTACTCTGGTATTTATGACAATAAATGATGACTGGGATGATAATGACTATACATATCTATCACTGTCATTTGGGACTTTTTTATTACAGAGGATTCTAGTTTGCTTTTTGTTGTGACAAGCACTTGACAAAAGCAACCTGTAGAGGAAAAAGTTTATGTGGCTAGCAGTTTACAGTACAGAATCAAGGGGAAGCAGAGCATGTGCTGAAGTGAAGACCACAGAGAAATTCAGCTTCCTGGTTGGATTTTATTGCTTGCATTATTTGCTTTCCTATTTCATTACAGGACAACCTGCCCATAGATGATAATAGCCAAAATAGGATGGGTACTCCCACATCAATAACTAATCAAGGAAATGACTAAATATCTAACCATAAACCAATCTGATAGATGCAAATGAAGTTCTCTTTTCCAAAGTGACTCTGGTTTGTGTCAAATTGACAAAAAAATAGAACACGAAAGAAATCCACTAGTAAATGTTTTCTAATATTTTATTATAAGTGATAATGAGAAAATTTTGAATTAACAGTAAAACTTCAGCCATTTCTTAAAACTTTCATACAATTCCACATTTTTATATTGTCTTTCAGCCATGTTTTTGACAGGTTTATATTTCTCTATTATTTATATTTTTGATTTTTTAATGATAGCCTATGATTTTTAGACTTTAAAGCAATCTGCTTAAGTTTTTTTTTTTTTTTTTTTTTTTTTATGTTTTTCTGTTTTATCAATTATGTATTTTTATCTTTTAACACAACAGACTGATACATGGGAGAAAATCATAGCATGCTACATTTAAATAAAGATGAGAAGTAACATAAATCAATTTACCAGTTAGGCAGATAAGTTATGAAGAAGTTAGATATTCTTCAATATGCAAATAAATACTAAGCCAGTTATCCAAGAGTGAACACAAATCAGACCAGTCCCAAACTCATGGATTAAACATCTACCAGTCAATGGTTGTACTTATTTATAATTTCTCAGTTTTATACCTTCCAATAGACTTTCTTTGTTCCATAATTAGTGTATTAACTATGATATTCCATGGAGATTTTCACTTCTAGTCTTGTCTTCTTGATGTTCTATGTGCCTCTTGCATAGTGGGTGTGTCTTCTCTTACCTTGGAGACACTTTCTTCTATGATCTTGTTGAAGATCTGGTCCATGCAATTGATTGAGAATCTTCTCCCTCATCTATGACTATAATTCAAAGGTTTTGTCTTTTTATGGTGTCCCATATCTCCTGTATATTCCTTTCCTTCATTTGTGGGGGTAGACCTTAATATTTCTTACTTATTTGGTCTTAATCTACTTCTTATTCAAGTACCAATAGTCTGCCTTCTGCTTGATTCATTCTACTAGACATCCACAGAAATACACTGAGCTGAAATCTGGAACTCAGTTGAAGAGAGGGAGGAATGAAGAACGAAGGGGTCTGTACCTGGTTGGAGAAACCCACAGAAACAGTTGGCCTGAAAAAGGGAAAGCATATCGACCCCAGATGCTCTTTGGGAGGACAGTACAGGACTAATCCAGCCCCCTGATCATGGATGCCAATGGGGAGGCCCCTGCACTCCTGGGATTTTTAGACATAGAGCAAAGGTTTACCAGCCTATAATCCTCTACCCCAAGGAAACTAGAAATCATGAATGACTCCAGAGGGAGGTGGACTGGCGTTTTGCCCTGGTGGGTGGGAGGGACTTCGAGAGCCCATCCCACTTGAAGGGATTCGCTCTGTCTCTGAACACATGGGGAGGGGCCTAGGCCCAGCACAGGAAGATTTGGTGGACTTGGTGGAACCCTGGTTGGGGGCCCTACCCTGCCTGGGGAGTGGCGGGTGGATGGGGTGGGGGGTAGGTTGGAGGTGGGGGAGAAGGAATGGGGGTGGGGAGGGAGAGGGAGAGGGAAAGTATATGTGAAAATATTAACAATTTAATAAAATTAAAATTAAGAAAAAAAAAAAAGAATTCAAAGAGTTTAAAGATATCACAAAGAAACAGCTTAATGGAATTAAAGAGAAAGAACTTAAGGAGAATAAACACCTGAGTGATACCCTAGAAAACACAAACAAAAGACTGATAGACATTATGAATACAATCTAGTACTTGAAATAGAATTTAATAGGGAGACAGAAACATTGGTGAGGATTCAAGCTCAAATGAAAATGGAGTTGAAAATCTTAAAAGCTAAACTAGAAAACTGAAAGGAAAATCTTGCTAGTAGAATGAATTAAGTTTTTTTAATAAAAGATTCTATATGGTAGATCTAGGTTTTTCTATTCTCCATTGTGAGCCCAAACAGTGAAAATTAATGTGGTTTCTACCCACTCCTAAACAGTCCTCTCATATGAGATTTTTCTCTTCTTTAATTTTTTTCCAGAGTAGTAGTTCATATATAAACTCATCTAGAAAACTTTGCTTAATGCCATGTCCTGATTCCTCCAGTATAGTGAATCACACTTCAATAGTTGGGAGGCATTTTCCCCTTAATGGGAAACAGTCAGTCCTGCCTTCTGACATTTATGCTCTTTTCATTTCTCAGGCAAATGCTTTCATGTCTTCTGTGATGTGTATTTCATAAACCTGGGTTAGCCCCATTTTATTTTCTCCTTTCTTCCAAAGAACGATGCAGACTATCCTTTATAATTATTCTAGGGAATGGCAAAGCACCAATGTTCCAAAAGCAACATCTACACAGGTCTGAAAAGAGCTGTTCATTATAGGAAGTTCCCATAGTCAAACTTCACAAGGAAAAATGTGAAGTTACAATAGCTAATAAAAATAAGCAAATCCGAAATATTACCATTGCTTTATTTTTACATATATCTCTTACAAAATCAAAGTGTTCATGCAAATCAATGGGACTTGAGCTTGGAGACAGTTATGATTTTGTTTTTTTAATTAATTTTTTATTTAAATTAAGAATATCTTATTTTACATACAAATCAAAGTTCCCTCTCCCTCCCTTTCCCACCACCATCTCCCCATCCCATCTCCCATCCACTCATCAGGGAGGGTGAGACCTCCCATGGAGAATCATCAATGTCTGTCACATCATTTGGTGCAGGACAAAGCCCCCCCCCCCATGTAAGAGGCTGAGAGGGTATCCCTCCATGGGAAATGTGCTCCTGAGCTACATTCATGCAATAGGGATAAATACTGGTTCCACTGTCAGAGGCCCCATAGGCTGCTCACAGCTGTTTCTGTGGGTTACCCCAACATGGCCTTTGCTCATCACTCCTGTCTCTCTACAACTGAATTCCGGGAGTTTGACTCAGTGCTTAGCTGTGAATCTATGCTTCTGTTTTGATCAGCTACTGGCTGAAGGCTATGATGGCATTTAAGGTAGTAATCAATCTCATTATAGGGGAGGGCATTTAAGGTAGCTTCTCCAATATTGCCTAGATTCTTAGTTGGGGTCATTCTTGTGGATTCCTGGGAATTACCCTAGTGCCAGTTTTCTGATTAAGGCCATCAGAGCTCCCTCTGTATCAAAGTATATCTTTCTTTACTCTCCTTCTCTGTTATCATTTTACCCTCTTCTATTTTTTATTCATAGTTTTATAGGCTTCATCCATGCTTTAAACACATTTATGTACATTCATACATACACTCATTTATGCATGCATACATTACAAATTATGAGAGCATGGGAATTTTATTCTGTTTCAGAGATATTTGTACATTCATGTAAACTGCTGCTGTATTCAAAAAAACCAAAAAAGGAAACTAATTTAATGTCTATCAATAGACAAATGGATAATGAAATGTGTGAACATCACCCCATAACACTATGTAGCATTTCATTATATCATTCTCACAAACATCTTTCTACATTAGAGGTATGTTACTCTTTTCAAGTAAAATAGCAAAAGGGGAAATATTCAGAACATTATTTCAAAATAGGCATAATATAAAAAACATTTAGGATATTTTAACATTTATTTATTTATTTATTTATTTATTTATTTATTTATTATGTTGTCTCTGCCTGTATCCCTGCAAGCCAGAAGAGGGCACAAGATCTCATTACAGATGGCTATGAGCCATCATGTGGTTGCTGAGAATTTTTAATAATAGCAATCTCTTAAATAATAAATGAATATAATAAAGACATAAATTGATTAAAATATATATTTATTAACACTGAAGTCATGAAAAATATAATTAAAATACTCATTTTTGTTTTAAATAACCCAGTGTTTGCAAGCATTTTTCCCCATACTCATGGTTTAGAGCTATCTTCTGGAGCATCACCCACCAATCAGGTGCTATACCCTTAATAAACTAAATCTCCTTGACTCATCTACCAACAACATCTCAGCAATAAGTGAAAACTGGTGGACTCTTTCCCCCTGAAAACTAGAATATTGATTGACTTGATCTCCTGAATGTCTTGTGCAGGAAACTGCATTTCTGGGACTATGACCAGGACCAGAAGAGTATCGTGTACTTATTATTTTAACTCCATACTAGTTTTCAGATTGATGTATGTTTGAACATCCCTTAAACATTCGTGGACAGTGCACAGAAATTTGAATCAATGATCATATTAATTTTTTGACTTACCATATATATATATATTATATATATATATATATATATATATGGCCTCTAGCAGTGGAACCAGTATTTAGCCCTAACGCGGGAGAATATATATTATATATATATATATATATATATATATATATATATATCCCTAATCCTCTAAACCTAAGCCATGGGAAATCCTCAAAGTCTGTCACTTCATTTGGGGCAGGACCTAGGCCCTCCCGCAAGTACCTAGGCTGAGAGAGTATGCCTCAAAGAGGAATGGGCTCCCAAAGTCCATTCATGCGTTAGGGCTAAATACTGGTTCCACTGCTAGAGGACCTATAGACTGCCCAAGCCCCCCAACTGACACCCACATTCAGGGGATCTGGATCAGGCCTATGCTGGCTTCCTTGCTATCAGTCTGGTGTCCTGATCTCCCCCTTCTTCAGGTCAGCTGTTTCTGTGGGTTTCCTCCACATGCTCTTGACCCCTTTGCTCATCACGCCTCCCTCTCCACAAACTGATTCCAAGAGTTCTGCTGAGTATATAGCTGTGGATCCCTGCTTCTGCTTTCATTAGCTACTGTCAGCTTACGCCCAAATATTGTCTTTTTTCAAAAGGGGAAATAATGAAATAAACCAATTTTAATATATTGGAAAGAAATAATCAGCATGTACTTCTATGTATATATGTGTGTAACCCATGATAATATGTGTATTTGGACTTGTTCACACAAGGTAATCAGGATGCATAGATGCCACAGCATGCATTTAACATTAGAATACAACATTGATTTGGTCCTCACCATTTTACCTGTTGAGACATATTCTCTTTAAAACAGCAAAAAATCTCTTAGATGGCCTAGGTGCTCCTAGATATGTCCCTGTCTTCATTTTCCACTGTCCCAAAGGAACACCCTCCTAGAGCTGATAATTTTGCTACTATACCTGGCTTTTACACAGGTTATGGGGACAAAAACACATGTTGTGAAGCCTGCATGTCATCTGCTTCTATCTATTAAGCTGAGTCCTCAGCTGTGAAAGAAAAATTTTATTAGTGCAAATCTTATCTCAGTTTTCTGGAACTGAACCTGAGATTTGTTGCTCTCATCCATGAAAACAGGCGTAAGTATATTGACTACTGAAATTTCTATGAGACAAACATATTTGCGTAATAACTAGCCAATGAGATAGGAAATAAAATGCAAAGAGATGAGAGGCATGAACTTAACATGTTTTTCTGATGTTCTGCAGAGCATGGGATATCAGCGAAAGCACATATGGATTTTTATCTCCCTATTTTCTGCACAATTTCCTCTGATCCCTGGAAAGTGATCTGCAGAGTGGAGAAACAGATGGAAAGAAGAGTGTGCTATGGAGCTTGCTGCAGAGATTGGGCCACACAGAAGGATCTATGTTCCCTTGAGTTTAACTGCATAACATTGTTTTTACTTGAAAGACAGTACATCTTAACTTACTGTCTTCTAATGCATTCTCACACAAAGAGTGACAGTTGTTATTTTTTTCAACTGCTCTATACAAGTCTGCATGACTACCCATTTAAAGGATGTTGGAGTGATTTTTTCCATTAAAATCAGATGTAATAATTTGAATTGGATTCTTAACCATTTAGCCCGAGCCCTTGAAATTGTAGAGAAAGAGTTTTTACATCCAGCTGAGAATCTGAATTGCATGGTTATCATTTGTTTTTAGTTTGAAATAAGCTATTATTGTGACTTGGATTATTTTAAATGTGTTCTCTAAATAAAATAACACAAGAAATAAATAAGCTAACATGGTTTTGCCCATTTTGATAACTCATAGAAACCAAAACCCTGATATGATCTTTCTCCCTGTGCAGTGTGTGTGTGTGTGTGTGTGTGTGTGTGTGTGTGTGTGTGTGTGTGTGTGTGTGAACATATATGTATCTCTTCATAGGGTTAAAAAAGCTATGGAGTTTTCTGTAGTTGAAGTACATGACATTTAGAACTGACAGATACTGATGCTGAGAACTGAATTCTGGTTCAGGAGTCAAAAAGAGCAGGAAGCACTCTTAACTGCTTGAACAACCTATCTACCCAATATCTCTTACATTCTTAGTAAATGCTAAAATTGAACAAGCAACTTAAGTGCTTTCTTAAATGTACTTCAGGTGTCTTCTAATCTACTTAAAAGACAAAAAAAGTACAATAAAGAGTTCTTCGATTTGGAAACAGGATTTTCAGTTGAAGCTCTTAATAATGTCTTGTTTGTTAGTACTTATCTTGAATCAGTAACTATCTGTAAACTTTTGAAAGAATTTCATTCAAAACAGGACATTAATCAAAAACTATTCTGCCATCATACTATTTCTTCAAGATGGTAACTGCAGACTAATGTGATGTCTAGAAAACTAACCTGTCACTGCACATGCATCTTCATGTAAGCTGCAAATTACTTATTTAGTATATGTGGTGTACATATATGTGTGCATGTGTATATGTGTATTTACATGCAAGTGACAGTTCAAGTGTACATATGTGCAACTGCACACATGTATGCAAACACACATACATACATGAACATGTGCATATACACCGCATACATACACACATACATAAAAATTTAAAAATTTAAATGTTGATTTAAGATAAGATAATTCTTTAATCACTCTGGTATTTTACATTAAATGTGGTAAAGTGTAGTTGGAGTTGGTACAACTTTTGCTGTGTGGCTTTCTGAAAATAAAGATTCAAGATGGCATAATACATAAGAACACTTGTAACCAAACCTGATGACCTGAGTTTGATCAATAGATTCCAGTAATGGAAGGAGAAAAAATATTCTGCCAAGTTGTCCTCTGATCCTCACATATAAATATGTGCATGCTCTTCCCAAATACCACACATACAATATGTATACTAAATAAAGAAATGTGAAAATGAAAATAATTTAAAGAAAAACAATGAACATCAGTAATTTTAACATGTCTGCTAAAATGATGCATTTACTAATTATTATCTTTGTCAGTCATGTTAATTTTCTCTGAATACATTTAACATGTTAACTGTTGACTAAAATTCTATATTGCTCTGAAATTGATTAAATGAAGCATTCCCTATATAGTGGCATTTTGTTTGTTCCAAAAAGTCATAGAATATTTTCCCTTCCTAGGGGCATCCATTTGTGTCCCTCTCAGGGTCCCTCCTTTGATCTAGCATCTCTGGGGGTGTAGATTGCAGCCTGGTTATTATTTGCTTTATATCTAATATACACTCATGGGTCTGGGTTACCTCACTCAGAATCAATTTTTTCTCTAGTTTCCTCTATACCCTCCATTCAAATTTTAAAGTACCATTGGTTTTACCACTAAGTAATACTCCATTGTGTAAATGGACTATGTTTTCTGCATCTTTTTGTTGTTGTTGTTGAAGGGCATGGGGATTGTTTTCAAGTTCTGGCTATTACAAATAATGTTACTATGAAGATAATTGTGCAAATGTACTTCTGGTATGATTGAGCATCCTCTGGGTATATGCCCCAGAGTGGTAGGTATTGCGGGGTCTTCAGGTAGATTGATGCCCAAACTTCTTTTTTATGCTTTTGCGAGGCAGGGTTTCTCTGTGACTTTGGAGGATGTCCTGGAACTAGCTCTTGTAGACCTGGCTGGTCTTGAACTCACAGAGATCAGCCTGCCTCTGCCTCCTGAGTGCTGGTACTAAATGCATGTGCCGCCAATGCCCGGCAATTCCCAAATTTCTAAAAAACGACCATACTGTTTTCCAAAGTTGCTGGTGGGGGTGGTGTTAAAATGGAGGGGATGGGGGATGGGAAAATGATGGATCAAGAAGGCCAACTTGAGGGAGGAATAGAAGGGGAGAGCAATCATAAAGAGAGCTATTTGGGGGTTAGAGAGAAACCTGGTACTAGAGAAATTTCCAGAAATCCACAAGATGACCCCAGCTAAAACTCCTACCAGTAATGGAGATTCTAATTTTCATCATAGAACCTTCATCCAGTAACTGATGGAAGCAAATGCAGTGAACCACAGCCAAGTACTGGAGTTCACTTGAAGAGAGGGAGGAGAGAAAAGATGCACAAGAGGGATTAAGATCCTGTTAGGAAAGCCATAGAAACAACTGACCAGGCCTAGTGGGAGGTCTTGAACTATGGACTAAGAGCTGAGAAACCTTCATGATACCGAACTAGGCCCTCTAAATATGCTTGATCTATTGGGGGCTTCCTGGCAATGGGACTAGTACCTATTCCAGATGCATGAACTGGCATTTTGGAGCCCATTATTTAGGGTGACATATCTTGCTCAGCCTTGATAACCAGAGAAGAGGCTTGGTCCTGGCTCAAGTTGGTATGAATGACTTTGTTGACTTCCCAAAAAAGTCTTTACCCTCTCTGAAGAATGGATGATGAGAGGGCAGGGGTGGAGTTGGGGGGCCTGGGGAAGGGAAGGAAAGGGAAGGGAAGGGAAGGGAAGGGAAGGGAAGGGAAGGGAAGGGAAGGGAAGGGAAGGGAAGGGAAGGGAGGAAACACTGAGGTTAGCATGTAAAATGATAAAAAAAGTTAACTAAAATAAGACATTTTATAATCATGGTGTTATAAGCTATATGGCAAAAAAATTAATGTTCAATTATTGTTAGGTGTCTCTGGAATGGAAAACTGTAGAAACATACACATTTATTCCTGTGCTCATAGCATCGAGTCCAAAACAATTATAAATTAAAATGTTATTAAATTTAAATATTACTTTGTACATTTCAACAAATTTTTTAACCTTAAAGTTTATTTACAAAATGTTTCAATTGAGTTGTTCTTACTGGGGGTCACATTATCTGTGTCAACTTCATATCTGAAACCAGAAAAAAATTTGAATTCTGAGAATAACAGTGAAGCATAACCATCCTTCACATATTTGAAAGAAACTGTTAAACATAAGTAAATACTTTTGACCTATAGGGGGATATTGAAGGAAAGTTGGAGCCTATTTCCCCACAAATAAAATGATGCAATCTTCCAAAATATTGATAAAAATATGTTGCTTTCTATCTCTAAGAAGTACACAAAACTGTAGTGAGGCGACCTATCTTCCCCCAGGAATGCATGGCCTCACCTGAGCACTGTCCCTAGGCTTTCTCACACTGTCTTCTGGTATTACACTGTTTTCTCCCACAGAGACTCTTACTTTGAAATTCCAATAAATACAATAACATACTCACAAGTAAATGAGGGCTAATGTCATGTTTTTAGAATATAACACAAAGGGGAAGATGTTACAATAAATTTTTCCTCCAAAAGCTGCCCGAGACCTACCGCCACATTTGCACTATCTGCCAGCTGCCCAAGTTCTGCCCGCTGCATGGGTGAACAAAATAATACAGAGACATATTAGGAAGAATGCTTCTTGGCCAATGATTAGGACTTCTCATCTGCTAGCTCAGTCTTAATTACCATAATCTATATATTTTATAAGACTTATCAGATGCCTTATTGGTGTCCCTCCTTGCCAGTGGATCACATTGTGCTGCTGGAGGAGCAAGGGGAAAAGGGACCCTTCCTATTTCTCCTCGCTCAAATATGAGTCTCCTTGCTATGTCACTTCCTGCCTGGATCACCATTTCTCTACTACATTTCCCAGAATCCTCTTTGACTCCTAGTCCTGCCTAACTTGCTGCCATTGGCCAGACAGTATTTTATTCAACAATCAATAAGATAAACATACATAGTACATTCCCCATCAGAAAGATATGTATTATAGATTTGGGGTTTATTATATTAATTTGTAATGAAATGAATAATAAAACCATAAAGAAATTCAATAGATTTATAATTTATCTCCTTTTTACATAATTAAGGAAGTGTTATTGAGAATCATAGTACCTCAGGCAAGTAACATCTCACCAGGTCTTTTTGCTAGACAACAGAAGTTAAGATATTAGGAATAAACTTAAAATATGTTTTCCACCTTCAACTTGGGCATAGCTTTTCCTGTGAAGTGGGAGGGTACATTGTAATAAAGCTTTTGTTTTGGGTGGTTTGGTTTTTCTAATTATTTTGGGGGGGGGGTGTTTTGACTATTTGTAGAGATGCGCACCATGTATTGCCCATTGGCCTCAGAGGCAAGAAGGTGTTGTGTTCCCCGAACTGAAGTTAAGAAGACTGTGAGCCTGCAGGTAAGTGCTCAACATTGCAGTGAAGTTCTCTGGAAAACCACACAATGTTCACAACTCTAAAGCCATCTTTTCAAAGTAATAAACTCAGAACCAAAGATAACACCAACGTTCTTATGGTAAAGCTTAAGATACATGCATCATATCACATGACAACAAGTTAATAAATTAAGATATATTTTAAAAAGGAAGAAAATGAAATACAATAAGTGTTTCATGATATTAATAGAAAAACATGACCCAAATATGGGAATTGTGTTCTATAGGAAACAGAAGGGGGACTTAGGAAATCCTAGTTTCAAATTGCTACTATAATGAAGAATCTATGGCCATGTAAGGTATTGAGACAGATACAGTTAAAATAGAAAGAAGAAAGTATCTGTTTCCTGTATTTGCTAGCAGGAAAAAAACTTTTCCTCTACATAAGTGTGAAACAACAAATTTCTTATCATGATTTACAGGGCTCTGAATATCAGTCTTAAGTTAGCAACAAATGAGAATAATCTATCAATGAAAAACTAGAAGATATTTGAGGATGCATCACAAGAGCATGCTACCTGTTGCCTCAGTATGCTTATATCCATAGGCAAGCTCATAACCAGTTCAGGATTGACTAGAATGGAGACTCTTTGATGCCAAAAAGACACACAGGGCATGATGAGAGAAAAAGGAAGAAACACTTGAACCTCATACTTCAGTAATAAATATTGAGTCATAAGGATTTTTATGAGCTTGAGGCCTGCCTGGGTTACACAGAGATCTCTATACTTTCCTGCCTTCCAAATGGTGAACTTACCTAATAAAAGTATAAAAAGTAAAAAGACAAATTCTGATTTGAAATTTTCAGTACAATAAACAATGAAAACCATTTACCAAAATTAAAAAAAAACAAAGAAAATAAGGATAATAAAAAATAATGAATTACTCATAAAACTATAAGGCATGGCCAGAGTCACGGGAGAAAAATGAAGTGGTCATTACATGATCAGGCACTACAAAGATAGTTCAGAGGTTAAGAGTAACGACAGGTCTTAAAGAGGAAACAGGTTGTGTTTCCAACACCGAAACAGGTTACAGACACCCGGTACTTCAACCCCAGAGGATAGAAAACTCTCTTCTGGCTTCCATAGGTACCTGCAATCATGGACACATGCACACAAACAAGTAAAAGTCAAGGAAAAGAATTAATAAACAAAAAATAGAATTAGAAACTGATTTGTTTATAGAAATTAGTTAAAAGGCCATAGAAACATATATTCAACTAATCAGAAAAGAAAAGTTAACAACAAAATTATTGTCCATAAAAATTGTCTTTCAAAATGGAAACAAAAATTAAAACTGCTTAAGGATGACAAAAATGAGAGAAATATATTTTCTTCAAGTTGTTCTATGTGTGAAATTGATAAGCCTCAGTTTCTTTTTTTCCTTAAAATTAAGAGAAATATGCCTTTCCTTAAAATGTTGGCCTAAGAATTGAGTTAATAAACACAAAATGTGTGGCATTTAATATTTTAAAGCAATACAAAGTAGTAGCTATCCTGTGTCTCTGATAACCACACAATATCATGGATGAATACCAATACAATTAATGTCATTCCTTGGTACTCTGCAATTGGAGCTATTAACTGAAATCTTAAGATGGATGAAGTAAGTGGGCCCATAATTCCCCCAACAGTACTTTCAGCATGTGTTTGCTCCACTCTACTTACTGGAAAAGGCACACTGACAAAATTAATTTTCAAAGACTTTTATATTAAGTATTAGAAAAAGAAATTACTAAGTAGGAAGCATGCTATTATCTCCACTAAGAAAGCTACTTGAAATTTCTCTCACTAAAAATTTATTTCCCAATGTCAGTTTCAAATAAGTAGATAAAGAATTCTCAAATAATGGTAATAAAATCCAATTAAGATATAACACTAACAATTAAGAAATATGATCATAATTTGAAAACTTTCCTGCACAAATCACAAAGAGCATCCCAAAATGTGTCATTTTCACTATATAAAGAGATAAAATGTGAATGCTTTTAACTTTCTTATTCTTCATGAAATAATAATCATTTAACATATGGGAGAGGCCTAAAAATTAACATTATCACCAAAAGCAGTTTTCTGGCAGTAGAATACCAAGGATTTCCATTACATACATTCTAAAGTGTATGTCCAACAGATGGTAAACTATAGTGGAAGAGTCTGCCTCAAGAGACATCTGACAATTGCATGGGAAAACACATAAGAAAAACCTTTCAATTTCCTCAAGGTATGGTGCAATTTAATATCACATAAGTCAAGCTGAAGGATTAGTTTATAATATGATAAATTGAAGCAATTGTATTTACCGTAGCATACTGATTGCAAGCATTACAGGTGTGTGCCACTGTGGCTGACTGAATGGTACATCCCTCTTTCCAAACAGTGTTACACTATCAGATACATGTTACATTTTTATTGAGATAAAATATTGATAATATCAATGTGGCATTTGTGACATGTTTAGGGACATGAATGGAGCCCAGATAGGAAAGAGAAAGGGATAGGAATATGTGAAATTTCATGACAATGAATGTATTTTTGTATGGCACTGGTGTCTATGAGTTACCAAATATTTGCAAAAAGCCATCTTTCAGCTCCTATAAGCAATGCAGAAGCATAGGAAAAGATGCTAATTTTTTGAATAGGCCAATCAAACCACATACAAGTCTATGGTGGTTTGAATAAATACTATGTCCCCCATAGACTCACATGAATGCGTGGCCTATGGGAAGAGTCATTATGTGGAGGAGTGGCCTTCTTGGAGTATGTGTAGCCTTAGAGAAGAAAGTATGAAACCTTGGGTGCAGGATTTGAGGTCCTATATGCTCAAGCTATAGACAGTGAGGGATGCAGTTCACTTCATGTTTCCTATGGATCAGGATATAGAACTCTTAGTTACCTCTCCAGCACCAGGTATGCCTGCATGCTTCCTTGCTTCCTTCCATGACAAAAATGGACTACACATTTGAAACTGGAAACTCTTCCCAATTAAATTGTCATGGTATCTTCACAGGAATAGAAACCCTAAGAAATAGGCAACTGAAGAAACTCAGTGATGAAAAAACCCAAAAACAAAAGATATAATATAAAAGATATTTGACACGGGGATATCAGAAATTCAAATTGCATAGAGCAATACGGTACAAGTATTAAATATTTATAGCAAATATTTTGTTTTGGCATATTGGTTTTTATATTTATGATTATGTTAGTTTGCTTTCATTTCAAACTATCATTCTTCAATAGATAGAACCAGATTTGCTTAAGGTGCTATCACTGTAGATGAGTTTGCTGTAACCAAAACTAATTAAAACCTTGTATCAACCTCAAAGGAAATATCTCTATAACATTAATTACACACTTAAATGTAATGCCTGAAAGACTGGAAAAAAACAACACTTCAAGTCATCAGACAGACAACTATATTTTATGGGTTTTCTGTCTATTTGTTTTTTTAAAGATGCCCATGTATAGCCTATGAGAGTAAAAATGGACAATGTGAACATTTAAAATCCAAAAGGGCCTATAGCACAAAATAAATATTCAAAAGAATGAAGAAAATAACTTATGAAATGTAAGAAAACATTTATTTCTTTACATCAAATAACATGTTGCCATGGAAAATGTATAAGAAACACAAATGTTCAACAGCAAAATACTTAATGTAGAAATTTTTACAGCATGCAAACACTTAGACCTTACTTAGCATTTGGTTGTATAGAAATGGCTTGTGTATACACTTATATTTGAGAATGGATGACTTTGTTTTTTATTTAATATGTATTATTTCAGACTATCAGTATATATATATATATATATATATATATTATATATAATATATATATTCATCCTGATGTTTAAGGTATATAGTCAAAAACTGAAAATTAAACACAGGGAAAACTAGTAGTTAGTTTCAAGTCTGAACTACATGAGAAAGAGAAATATGCCCTAATTAAGGGAGTTCCAGGCAGGTTGACTTTATTAAAAATAATAGGTGAAGTGTTATTTCATACATGGAAATGTAGAAGCAGATATTCTTGATTTTCAAGAGGATTTTCTAATATTGTTTTAAGTTTCTGAGGCATAGCAATCGTCAAATAGAGGCATGATTAAGACTATATCAGTGGAAAAGTAGAGATGACTCAACAGTTAAGAGGACTGTTGGCTCATCCACAGAAAGTCTGGTTCTCTTTCTAGCACCTGCATGGAAGATCACACCCATTTTGAGTACATCCAATCCCCACTTTGGCCTCTAAGGGAAATATACTCATGTTGTACAAAGAAGTATATGAAGACAAAACAACCATACTATACACAGAAATTTCTGTCCCAACAGCAGCTCCCAAATAAAAACACTGAGGGTTACATTATTTACAAATGCATAGCCAATAGCTCAGGCTGACTACTAACTGGCTCTTACAACTAAAGTTAATCCATTTCTATCAATCTACATTCTGCCACATTGTTTTTACCTCTGTCCCATTTTGTGTGTTGGACTTGTTCTGTGTCCAGCTGGCACCTCCTTCTTCATCTCATAGTAAAAATGGCAATCTTGCCAAAAGCTATCTACAGATTCAATGCAATCCCCATCAAAATCCCAGCACAATCTTCACAGACCTTGAAAGGACAATACTCAACTTTATATGGAGAAACAAAAGACCCAGGATAGCCAAAACAACCCTGTACAATAGGAGATCCCCATGCCTCTGCCTCCCATGTTTTGGGATTAAAGGCATGCACTACCACACCTGGCTCTGTCTTTGCTTCTTTTATAGTTATTTGTCAATTTATCCATGGATGGTGTGTTGGAGCCAATTTGAAGCAATGTAAACATAACACTGAACATCCCAGCAAATGAAATTCAGTTTGTGATAACTGTCTTTGAAGAATTTCTACAATGTTCTCTTTCTCAACTCAAGTCAAATAGGTTAACTATAAATCTAGATGTCATAGCACAGAATACAGTGAACTTGGCCATGTTTTCCATTTAGATTAATTTTAAGATCTGTATAAATTTTTTTCTTAAATCCTTGTTAAAAGACAATCTAGGAACAAACACACACACACACACACACACACACACACACATACACACACACACACACACACACACATATATATATATATATATATATATATATATATATTGTTGCTATAGTTGAGAGTTCATTTATTGCCATTACTACAAGTGTTCTTATAATCATTTAAAAATCATTATACTACATTGTTCAACACTTGCTTTAACAATGTTAAATGCCTAAGGAAACATTGAAAAACATGAACACTGATGAATTGCTGTTTGCTGAAGAAATTTTAATGATTTGCTACTATCTGATTTTAAGGACCACTGAAGCAGAAAGTGATGTACATATAAAAAGTTTTCAAATTTTGAGATAATCAGATCATGATTTGAAGCAGAAATGATCATGGATATAACTTAAATGATAGTAAATTAAATTTTATATATGTGAACTTTATTGGTACTACTTCATTATTAGTCCCACATTATTTTCCTAAGTATTAACAAAGAGTATATTATGAGACTGCTTTCATGTACAATCCTACAATTAAATCTGTGAAAAAACCTTATAGATAAAAACATTTCCCAGTCTTCCTTTGCTCACTGACATTTATACACGAGAAAAAGATAAGGTTCTGATATATACCCAGTTCAACAAATAGAGTGCAATATTGTTACCTTGGTAAAATTCCTTGTTATATTTTTTGAATCTTAAATATGATTATAAAATATTTCATTTTAATCACAACAGTGGCTTATTTTAATTTTTTATTTGTTTTCTTATCTCAGTGATTAATAGAAAACCCAAAGCAGTGTATATGCTAGGTAAGTGCTTTGTAAATAAGGGTTAACCCAAGTCCTATTTTTAGTTTTGGAATGGAAGACATACTAAATTATAAACAGGTACCAACTCAAAAGCAAACACCTGTGTTTGGGCACAGAATAAATAAGATATGTATATTCCAAAAAAAAGTGTTTCATTTATCCATAGAATCAGAAGCTTTATTAATTCTTCTTGATTCAGAGAACAAGAAAAGATAAAAAACAAAGTGTCTTGGACTCATGATTATATTCTAAAAATATTATGAAGATTAGAACATCCATAATTGCTTTAGATGAAGTTTCACTGGCAGAATCAGTTAATGACATAGTTTACAGACTTCTTTGCTAATTCATCTTGTATTGATCTATAACATTTCATACAATGAGCATTAGGATTTCATGGTAACAAATTTGTCATGGTCCTCACACTGGGACTACCATATAACATGTGTACTTAATAAAAATGTAATATTATAGAGAAAATGAAATGGGTCAGAAACAAGACCAGGTTAACTACATCTAGAACCAGAAAATGCCATCAAACAATGATATTTTAATGAGGCTTCTGGGTTTTTTATTTTAAAAGTCTGCTTTAGGACACTGTAACAAACATTCTTCGCACCATCCTGGTATGAGAGCTGAGTCAGTCCCAAATGAACATATGCTATACAAATAAAACAAATACTATATTAATTATGAAACTGTTGGTCATTTGCTATGGTTTCTTATTACCTAGCTCTGACTTAATTATTAGCCCATAACACTAATCCATGTATTTCTACATGGTCTTGGGTTACCAGACCTGCAACTTCTTTGCCTACTACATGATGACAGCTGGCTCAGCATCTCCACAGAGAAGAGAAGAGAAGAAAAAAGAGAAGAGAAGAGAAGAGAAGAGAAGAGAAGAGAAGAGAAGAGAAGAGAAGAGAAGAGAAGAAAGTAATTTCCTGTTTGTACCTGGTTATATTTTGATTCTGCCCAGCTACATAATCACTTCCTGCCTGGCCAATCAGTGTTTTATTCGTTAACCAATAAGAGAAACATATACAACAAAGGACTTCCCCCATCATCTCTTTTCTTTCTAAACAAAAAGGGTTTTAATATTAACATAGTAAAATTACATAAAACAAAACAGTTATCAAGTAAGAACTAGTTACAATCTTTAGTTCATTTACCTTTGGCAAAATTTATAGAAAATATTATATCATCTATCATATCTTTGTGAGTCTAAAGTCTTATGTGTAACTTATCTTTAATCCTAACTAAGAAAAACTATAACCATAAGTATCGCTTTAAACTCCATCAAAGACCACAGAAGGAAAGTGTATAAACTCTATAATTTACAGAGACATCTTGCTGCCTGGTCAGTCACCCAAAGTTCCTCTGTAATATTGGAGCATAAATCTTCAGCCCATAGGCCACAGTGCGTCTGGCAGACATTTCATCAAAGCAGGAAATTTTAAACTGTCTGCCCGCATTGGCAGTTTGTCAGTCATTTTCTGTGTCTTGCAGAATGTCTGGCAGACTCTTTCATGGAGCAGAAACCCTTCATTTTGTTTTGCAAGTTCATCAGTCACTTTCCTGTGGGTCTTGCATATCCACAAAATTGACCTTAAATTTTTATCAGTAAATGGAAATCCATTACAATAAAAAGTATTCATTTCTATATCATAATCTCCATTTTCCCCTTAAAAGAGATTAGATGTGATCATTTACCATTTATAACCAACCCCACTTAAATTAAAATAAACATTTATTCACAATATTTTGGAATGTGGGTGTCGTTCTCTCCAAACTACATCCTGCTGTTTGGGGGCACTGTCTTGGGGCTCAAAGAAGACCCAGAAATCCTGGATGTATTGGTTCACAAGGCTGCCTTGCCCCAGCTGTTATGAATGTTGGATCACTTGGACCACTGCTTCATCAATCCATATTAGTCTGAAAAGAATCCACAGCTTTTCATTTTCTGTTGAAACACAAATAAAATCTCTGTTCCAAAGTAACATATCCTTATACTTATATTTGAAGTCAAGGCATTTTAAAAATATGTAAGTTGGATTAATCCAGAAGCATTTTTTTTATCAGTTGTTACTATTTCCTCAGCAGTCAAACAATTCAAAGACAACACAATAACATATATTATCTAGACTCCCTGTGTATTTTCCATCTTTATGTGGCTTATTTATTATTATTATTAATCTAGTTCTTTTATTTTTTCTGTTTTTGAGACAGGGTTTCTCTGTGTAACTTTGAGAGCCCTTGAAATCACTCTGTACACCAGGCTGGCCTTAAAATCACAAGAGATCTACTTGCCTCTGCCTCCTGAGTGGTGGGATTAAAGGTGTGTGCCACAATACCCACCCAGCTACTGCATTGTTTTTCTTTTCTCTCCTAAGCCTACATATATATTTAAACACACTGTAAACCTGTTAGAGGTTTTACCTCACCTGAATCTATCTTACCTTATATCTCTACCTTTTTCTAGTCTTTTATCTGCGAAACAACATTGCTAAAATTAAACAGTGGCTGTTTTAGTCACTGGCTTTCCAAAATGGCTGGGGTATACATACTACCAGCAATGAGAGCTGTGTTCAACATTTTGGTCTATGCTGCCATGAAGCAACATGCTGCTGGCTTGGAGATGTGGTGACTGCCACTTCCACCTGATGGTACACAGCATTCAATTGTTAGCAAGGCCTCTTAAAAGATCCTTGCAGGGCAGATCTCTGTGAGTTCGAGGACAGCCTGGTCTCCAGAGTGAGTGCTAGGACAGGCTCCAAAGCTACACAGAGAAACCCTGTATCGAAAAACAAAACAAAACAAAACAAAACAAAAGGGCCTTGCAGTTTTTTACCACTATGTGGAGTCAGAAAGACTTATTTAAGGAGCCATGTTGAGTCTCTGATTGTCTCTAGCAAAACAGAGCCCGCCTGAGAAAATGCTGCTATTAAGAAGCCCTGCTTGTCTCTGTGCTTATGTTTCCAAAATCACTTTTTTAAAAAGTGATTTTCCACACATTGAGAGGATTCTTCCCCCAAGCCTGGTACTAGAACTGTGTCAGTCCCAAATAAAGACAAAAGAGCTATATTAATTATGAAACATTGGTCATTTGATATTGTTTCTTATTGCCTAGCTCTGACTTAATTATTAACCCATAACTACTAACCCATGTATTTCCATGTGGTCTTGGCTTACCAGACCTGAAACTCCTCTCTCTTCTATAGGATGACAGATGTCTCTGTGTCTCTGCAGAGAAAAGAAGAGACACTGTCTATTTGCTAACCCTAGGATAAAGAGTAGGTATCTAGCATGGATGATTAGAAAGCAAGCTTATTCAATGTTTGTGTCTCTTTTTCATCATAGCAAAGCAATGTAAAACTGTTTATCTCTGCAGAATAGTAGATTGTTCCCATGTAACCATCCTAAATGGATAATGCTTGCTACATTCATATATATGAATTGCAATGCTTATGCTAACAAGGAAATCTGAGGCATAAAGCCCACAAGGTAAAAATATCTAGTAAATAAGCAAAATGGTAAAAAAAAAAAAAATGCCAGAAAATTCTAACCCTCATTATCCTAAGTCTTCTAAGCATTATTTAATCATCAAAATTCCTGAGAAAATCAAAGAAAGATCTATCAAATCATTTTTTAACTTGGTAGTTATTTTGTTTCTTTAAGTTACTGTGTGACTTTTCTCCCAGTCTGCTGTACATACATTCTCCAGGCAGTTCATCATGATGGAGACTGTCTCTTTAACATTGTGGTTAACTGGGCCTCTTCTAAGCAGTTTTGCTGGTTTCAAATTATTTGAGATGCTTGTTTTGTTCTGAAACTCTTCTAAGCAACTCAGCTTGTCTAAGAGTCATTAGAGTTTATATTTGATTGGAGATGACAGGAACTAGTGTACATTGTCAGATTCAGGTACTTCCTGTAGCTATTGTGTTGTTTATATACTGAGCTTAAGGAGCTTCCCTGAAGGATAGAATATTTCACTTCTTTAGAAAATTTGATTATTTCTCTTTCTCTTAGAACATTCTGTTTAATATCACTTTATAAATGCTACTTCTCAAGGAGCTTCCTTCCAAGATGGATGGTTTTATCTCACAGAAAATTGCTAAAAAACAATGCAAAGCCCCTATATATTTAACATGTAGAGTTTAATATAATTGTAGTGAATTAACATGTAATCTTAGGATCTGGGGTTTTTTTGTTTGTTTATTTTTGTGTTTTACAGCAAACCAAGGTCATTTCTTGGCTATTTGCATGATATACATACCAAAGTCAAGTAAATGGTTAATTACCGAGCAAATTCTAACTAAAGATACAATGGGAGAAATGTTACCTGACCCAAGGACTACATGTAAAATGTGATCACTGAATGCCAAGAAACTTGAAGGAAAATGAATTAACTAATTTTGTTTGGATTTAAAAACATCGAGGTTAGTGAAAAAGAAATCCATCAACTCTTAAGGAAGAAAAGAATCATTTCACAGGAGTAAACAGGTCTATTTTATATCAAATTCAAATATGTTAAATTTCATCTGAATTGAATTCATTCTAGGGTAATACAGATGTTTACAGTTAGATTTGATAGACATTAACAACAGAATATTTTTAGGTCTCTGACTCATTTGATGATGTGTGAAATAGCTATATTTTCATGATGATGTCTTCAATGAGAATCAGGTACTCTGTGTGTGTGTGTGTGTGTGTGTGTGTGTGTGTGTGTGTGTGTGTGTGTGTGTGATTTTTAAAGACAGGATTTCTCTGTGAAACTGCTCTGGCAATTCTGGAACTTCCTTTGTAGACCAATTTGGCTTAAAACCCAGAGAGATCTGCTTGCCTCTGCCTCCTGAGTGCAAGGATTAAAGGCATGGGGCACGACCGCCAAAGTGAGAATCAGTTCTTAAACATGAAATTTGTCTCTTCCTTGTACTCCATATACATAGTCTGAAGTTCAATTTTCACAATATCTTCAATACAACTGTGTCTCCTCCATGAAGCTCACTTTGTACAATACATTGAGTTTACTGTTTCTTCTCAATGACATGTAGAGTTTTCTGCTTGTGTTGTCAAGTCAGTGCTCAAAGAACCCCAAATTGTGGAGCAGTTTATATTCTTTTTTTTGAAAATCCAAGTGATCAATTTTGCTGCAATTGTATACCTTATTTGGCTGGATTGATGAAATACTTATAGATTCATATATAATCACTACTGCACTTTTCACAAATTATTAACTAATAATTGCAGGTAGATGTAGTACATACACACATGAACTTCTACTCAGCTATAACAGAGAATAAATTTATGAGACTCAGAGACAAGTGGATGGAACTAGATACCATCATTTTAAATGAAATAATAAAATTCAGAAAGTTAATTATTACAGATATTCTTTCCTGTAGAATCATGATTTAAATAGGAGTATGCATTTTATGTGCACACACAAATGACATCAGAGTAGAAGGGCACCATAATTGTAGAGGAGATGATCTAAGGGAAGGAATAAAAAAGAGGTAATGATAAATTAAACATTGCATATCTTCTCTCACATATACAATATGAATATGAATATATATGTATATATATATATATATATATGTGTGTGTGTGTGTGTGTGTGTGTGTGTGTGTGTGTGTGTGTGTGTATTTAACATGAAACCAAAGGTGCACTATGTATTATTGATCAGGAGGTGGACGGGAAGAGTGATCAGGATAGTAGCCAAGAGGAATTTCTTCTAGAATGAAAAATGTCATAATGAGAAACAATGATTTCTATATTAAATGAAAAGTTAACAAAAAGTTTCAAACAGAAATTTAATGCATATATGAATTTAGTAAATAAAACTTCTGAAAGCAGAGTTCAAATGTTTCAACACCTATATTGCTCAAAATATGTTATATTTTAAAAATTGGTATTTTGTTTAACTATTGACTAAAACAAATAACAAGATTATTCATTATTTCATAAAAGAAATAGAAATCAGATACTTGGTATTTGTTTGCAAAGAGTTGCTTTCATGCCAAATAGTGATAATTCTCAGAAATATATAATTTCTGTAATAGTACTTATTGTTCATTTCTAATATGGTAGCCTGTTAGCAGGGCCTTTCTGCAAGCAGGATAAAAGCGGGTACTATCTTGAAAAAATTTTTCAGGAGCAGAGATGCTTCAATAGGCAAACTATTTTTGTCACAAACACTTGGACCTGAGTTTGATCCCAGACAATCACATTGAAAGCCATGAATGTTAGCAAATGCTTGACCCCACTAGGAAGACAGAGACAAACAGAAACCTTGGTGTGCCAGTTTCCTATCTTAGTGTGTCCCAATGGAATACCATATCTCAAAATAAAATATGCTGGTTCCTTAGGAAGAGCACCAAAGATGTATTCTCACGAACACATCCACAGACAAGGACACATGCTTTCACACACCCATATCCACCTGCATGCATAACCACACACATACACACACACACACACACACACGAACCAGTTATAAGTCTATGATAAGTTAACTTAACATTGCACCAACAACTTGAAAGGGAAGAGTTATCTTATCTCTTTCATTAAAACAATAATGCGCACAGATTTCAATTGATATCTATCCTTAAAAAAATGAATGGCCAGAAAAGGAGAAATGTTTTCATGCTTGCTCTTTGACTTGTTGTATTTTATATCTCTGCCTGACCTCCATACATGTAATGAAATGGCACAAGTAAAACATTTCTGGAATACTCACAGTGTAAGTCACCTGTTAACAGGGATAGATAATTTTCTGGTCACTTTAAACAGGGAGCAGAATAATTACTATATGAATTCATATACAAATAATTTGAAGTCACTGAGAATTGAGATTAATAGGAATTCTTCCTGTCCTTTCTTATCTGCGTGCCTTTTCTCTAATGACATCTGTTTCTCTTTGAAATTTCAACATTGTCTTCACTTAGATTTCTTACTTTCTCAACTTCATCTTACATATTTCCATATATCTTTATTGCTACTCACCTTCTTTACATAACGTTGAAGTTTCAATTCCTATTATATTGTCAAACTGCCTATTTAATGAGCCAGAGAGTATAAATAAAATTGCAGCAAAATTTCTTTCTTTTGTTTTAATTATTTTTATTTGAATTAAAATAATATTATTTTACATAGAAATCTCTGTCCCCTCTCCCTCCTTTCTTCACATTTCCCCCAACATCTACCCAATCCACTCCTCATGCAGGGTGAGGCCTCCCATGGGGAATCATCAAAATCTGTCACATCACTTGGGTCAGGACCTAGACTCTCCCCCATGTATCTAGGCTGAGAGAGTATCCCTCCATAGGGAATGGGTTCTCAAAGCCCATTTGTGCACTAGGGATAAATACTGTTTCTACTGCCAGAAGCCCCATAGACTGCCTAAGCCCTCCTAACTGATACATTCAGGGGGCCTGGTTCAGTTTATGCTGGTTCCCCAGCTGTCAGCCTGGGGTCAGTGATCTCCCACTTGCTAAGGTCAGAAGTTTCTGTGGGTTTCCCCAACAGGGTCTTGAACCCTTTATAGAGCAAAATTTCTTTTGCAGAAGATCACATGCAAGGAATTTCATTTAGTGGGGGCTTTCATTCTCTGCCTTCATTTCTGGTGATCACTAAATGGTGAGTCACCATAGGCATTAGAACAAGTTCACCTGACAAAAACCTGCTGCTCCAGACACCTTGTCACATCCTAAGTGCAACCATTCAGAGAAAAGAATGTGGAGGTATTTGTTGAACTTACCAATAGATGGAACTTGACAATAAAACAAATGGCTATGTTTGTTCATATTGATATGCTTTAAAAAGGATGATATGGAGGAATTGTTAAGTGTTTGAGCAATTTCAGTAGACATCTTAAAAGTAATGAAGTGCCTCATGTCTTAAGTCTATTTAAAACTTACCATAATATTTGAGAATAATTGCATCTGGGATAATATATAAACTGAGTTGTAGGGTGCTAGAATTTTGAACTATTCAATATGGAAGAAATGTAGAAGTTTACATTTATATTGTTAATCATCACCTCTGATCACATATCCTGCACAGTTACTGTGCAGTAACTCTGTAAGGACTTTGTTTGAGATATGCTATGAATACTCATAACTTAATAACCAAATGTATTCACTATTGAAAAATGTCAAATTCCCTGTTATTTACATTACCAATAAAGAATTCATAGAATTTAAGAATGTTTATAAAATTTTGATAAAGATTGAGTTCACCCATGTTCTGCAGATTCATTTACAAAGTGAGCATATTTATTATATACTTGCCCAGAATCATTCTGATCTACCTCTGTTCCTTTCATCATGATGATGAGTTTTCCATCAGTACCAAACCAAATGATTGCTTTGCATAGATAATTATATTTATCATTAGACTGGTATAATTGCAAGAGACGATAAATGATGTTTCTGATTTGAAAATACTGATTTATTACTTCATCTTAGGATGGCATTAGTTGAAAAATCAAGAAAAAGTAGAAATTGTAAGATTGTGAAAAAATATCATTACTCAATAATTATCTATCTAGATGTTAGTATATATTGCAAACTTTATTTCATGTAAGTAAAATAATTTTACAGATTCAAAATGGATTATACCAATATACAATATATGTTAGTGAAGTAATCATTATATTATAATATTCTTAATTAGTCATGTCATTGGACAAGTGAAAATTTCAAGGAGATATCAATAAAACTCTCTACTCACATTCTGCCTGCAAGATGAGTTTGGGCAATGGTAGCACAGAGCATTGGAGAGTGGCCAATGAATGTCTGATTTAATTTGAGACCATACCATGAAAAGGAGCCATAAACTACACTGCCTGAATGGTCAGCATCTAGAGACAAGATAGACCAGAGACCTAGAATAGAACCAAACAAGAATGGAAAAAAATCAGTAAAATATTCTTAGAAATATTCTGCTATAGCCATAGATTGGTGCCATATCCAGACATCATTAAAGAACTTTTCTCTGGCAGCAGATAGGGATAGGTTCAAGTTCCCACAGCAAGACATTATGTGGAAAAGGAATGTAAACTGGAAGTGTCCATTTGGTCTCTGTCCTCTGAGATTCTGGCAGAAGATGGGAGGAAAGATGATAGAAGTCAGAGGGGTTGGAAGACACTGAGAAAGTTTGGCCCACAGAATCAATCAACTAAGTGGAATCCCATATACTCACAGAGACTAAAACAGCAGACACGGCACCAGTGTGCATCTGTACCAAATCCTCTCCACCTATGTGGTGACTGTTAGCTTGGCAGTTTGTGGGAATTCTAACACTGGAAGCAGGTGTGTGTTTTTGACTCTTGCCTGCTCTTTGGACTCTTATCCTCCTGTTTGTTTAAGGACTTTTGCATTGTTTCACTGTATTCTTTTTTGTTGTGAATGGTGTCAGAAGTGGGATGACCCCATGGCCCAAGGTTCCCAGAGAAAGAGGGAAACCTGCCACTACAGCCTGCCCTGTCAGGCCACTGAGAAGCATTGGAGAAGCTTCCATATGCTCGTGATTTCCCGGTGCTTCTGGAGTTTAGACTCAGCACTCCAAAGATGATAAAGACAGATCCAGATAAAAAAAAAAAAAAAAAAAAAACCTCTAAAGGTTTACACTGAGTTTAAAAATATATAGGCTTAATGAGAGAAAAAATAACAGGAGGTGGCGCACGATGCCAGGATTTGCTGAAGGAAGCAGAGGCAGGCAGATTTCCAGAGAGAAACCCTGTCTCGGGAAAAAAGAAACAAAATAAAAGAATAAAAAAAAAACATAAAGATAGAAAATACACAGAGAATCTGGATACTATATGCCATATTGTTGTCTTTAAATTGTTTGATTACCGAGGAAAGACTAAAATACATTTGATTATAAAATGCTACTAAATTAATCCAACTTATACATTTTTAAAATGCTTTGACTTCAAAATTTAAGTCTGAGGACAGGCTACTTATAAATAAAGATTTTACTTGTATTTACACAGAAAATTCAAAGCTATGGATTCCTTCCAGACTAATATGGTTTGAACAAGCAAGACCCACTAAAGCTGAGATGATACAGCCTTACAGACTACAAAAACAAGGACATGGTCAGGTTTCTATGTTTTATCATGATCTTAATGGTATATGAACATCACCCCCAATCAACAGGAAGCATTTTAAAAAGAACAATGCCCATATTCCCAAATATTGTTTACAAATGTTTGTTTTCATTTAAATGGGGTTGGTTATAAATGGTAATGAGCACAGTCAATCGCTTTTTAAAGAAAAAAAAAGGGGAATAGGATATAGGAATGAATACTTTGCATTGGTATAGATTTTCATTTATTGTTACAACTATAAGGTCAATTTTGTGATATTTATGTCTCTTCTTGTTTGGGTATTGTGTTTATACAGATCTTTTTAAATGATATACATAAGTAAATAAGGTTATATAATTGCCCATGATAGTCAGAACTTATAATTAGGTTAGTTAGGTTTTCTAGATATAGAGATGTATTTGAGATAGTTAGGTATTCTTAAAACCATTCAAAGACCTACAGAAATATGGCATTTACATGGTTTAGGGTTTTTCTTGGCAGTGAGAAACAACTGATTCTGGCACACCAATTACATCAGAAAGGAGGATGGGCATCGAAGAAACTCATTATGGAGTTTGCTTTCAACATGGCAAGATTAGCCATTTGGGCAAGAAACTGCTCTTGCCTGGACTGTTTGTTGCTGTATAAACTGGACATGCAGGACCCACATGAAAGTGACTGCTGAACTTACAAAACAAGACAGTACTGAAAGGTTCTTGTTGAAATGGAAAAGTATGCCAGACACACTGTGGCCTTATGGGCTGAATATTGATGCCCCATCGTTACAGAGGAACTTTGGGTGACTGTCCAGGTAGCCAGATGTCCTGTCAGTTCTAGAATTTATATATCATCCTTCTGTGGTCTTTGATAGAATTGAAGACAGATAGTTATGGTCATAGTTTTCTTCATTACTATAAAAGATAAGTTATCTTTCTTTTTATTTAGACAGAAAAGAGGAAATGATGGGGAATGTACTGTGTATGTTTATCTTACTGATTGTTGAATAAAATATTATTTGGCCCATGGCAGCAAGTTAGGCTGGACTAGGAGTCAAAGAGGATTCTGGGAAATGTAGTAGAAAAGTGGTGTTCCAGGCAGGAAGTGACATAGCAAGGAGACTCATATTTAAGAAAAGGAAACAGGAAGTGCCCCCATTTCCCCTTTGCATCCTCCAGAGGCAGGATGTGAGCCACCAGCAAGAAACGGTGCCAGCAAAAGGCATCCTCTATAAAGATAAGTCTTATAACATATATAGATTTATGATAATTAAGACTGAGCTAGCAGATTAGAAGTCCTAGTCATTGGCCAAGCAGCTTTAATCCTAACACAAGTTTCTGTGTATTCATTTGGGCCCGAACTCCTGGCAGCTGGTGTAAAGCACACACCTGGCAGTGGGGCTCTGGTGGCTTATGGCGGAAAGATTTATCATAAGAGTTGTGTTTGGTTGTTGTCTCTTGGAGGCCTGTTCTTCCCTGAAGGGAGGTATAGGAAAGAGTGGATCTCAGGGAATGGGGAAGTGGGGAGGAGCAAGGAGGAGTAGAAGGAAGGCAAACTATGGTTGGATGTATTGTATGGTTGTCTGTATTATATGAGATAAGAATCTCCTTCCAAATTAAAAACATTATATAAATATGAGTTCAAAGACAATACTTTTCCTTATTAAACACTGATTTTCATTTAAGAATACAAATAAAAATATGGATGTAGCCAAGTAGGAGGGGTGCATGCATCTAATCCCAGGCATCTAGATATCTGTGAGTTCAAGGCCAGCCTGGTCTATATAGCTACTTCCAGGACAGCCAGGACTACACAGAAAAACCTATGTCAAAAAACAAAAACAAAAACAGAAAAAATATACAACATCAACAACAAAAGAACATTGATGGCCCAGTATATAAGGTCATATTTGGAGATATAATAGAAAAATTTTTTAAAAGAAAATTGAGCAACAATTTGTACTTGAATTGATTAATTTGCATCCTTCACTCCCCTTTAATTACTGTAACTTGAAAAAATGTCAGTAGTTCCTATGGAACAAATTATATAATTTGAATGCATCCTGTTTCTAACATCTATTTTTGTTTTGAGTAAATGATACACTTTATGAAGAAAATGACAAAAACAAAGGTAGTTGAATGGGATTCAAAGTGACAAATAAGATTCTTAAATTTTCACAGAGGAATATAAGAGCATCAATAAAATCATGAAGTGATTGAATGGCCTTTCTATATGACTTTTCCTTTGCCCTAACTTTTCTTTCATAACTCTACTTATCTAGTGGTATATGTTTGTTTTGTTAGAGTGTCTTCCTTTTGATATAGAATCATAAAATTTGGCCCTGGTTGACCTGAATGTGTTGACAAACTTTCTGGCAGTGCCTAGTATGTTCTGAAAGTGTAGAAAGGGTAGTCAAATCCTGCCTTTCCAAGTTTCCTATATTTTTAAAGATTCATTTCAAAGTGCTATTTTCCCTGAAGTGTCAATCCTAATTTTTACACTCAGATAGATGTTTCTCTGTCATAAAATGGCCACGCATTTCATGTATACATTTATTTGAACACTCAATTATGCCCAGAAAGTACTTAATTATTTATATGTAAGTCAGTAATAGTAGTAGTAGTAGTCTTGTCATTGTTTATTGCATAAAGGCCAAACTACATATGCTGAATAAATATATTTAAAAGTTAAGTGCACCAGTAAGAACACCCAGTCAATGTCTTAATCATCTTAAGTTACAACTCAAAATTCATTTCTTGTGACAAATAAATCATTCAATACAGTGGAAGGAAATATTCATGTTCTTATTTTGTACTATTGTCACATCGATAAACTTTTTTCAAAAAATAAGAAAAATGATAAAGATTCTTATGTCAAAGAGTTCTGAGAAATAAATTAAAAATATATATTATGACATGGTAGCATATAATGTGCCTTGCAAATGTAAATATTTATATTGGAATCAAATTCATTTTAAGACATCTAAATATGTTGCAAATAAGCTCATATATCCACAGTACATAAATATTATCTACCTCTTCAGATATTAAAACCATACAAGGTAAAAGATTTTTGAAATAGAAAACACATTATTAAGATGGAAGAAATTTTAGCAGAATTTTGATATCAGAAACTTATCAAATTGACAAAAATTTTTCTTTCTACTCAGAATTTAGAGCTGTTGACATTCTTTCTGCTGCATAGACAGAATGTGGATTTAGGTAGCATATAACCAGCCTTATAACAGCAAATTTTCTCCACTATGGCCAAAACCCAGACATAAACAGCTAAGAGAAGAAAGATTTTTATCTTGGCTTATGACTTGGTGACTTCATTTCTCACTACAGAGAGCGCAGGAGGGAGTGGTTCCATATGTTTGTAGTGGTGGAAATATGAGCTTGTGGAGTGTTTATATGGCAGTAAACCACTAATCAGAGAGATCTAAACCAGAAACAGACAGATACAATCTCCAAAAGTCCACTCCAGGATAATGGGGAAAGTCATTCTGTGTTTTTGTTTGTCTCATTGGTTGATAAAGTAATGTTGGCCAATTGGGAAGCAGGATAGGTGGGGCTAGGAATCGAGGAAGATTCTGGGAAATGTAGTAAAGAGAGAGGTTGTCATGTGATCCTGGGAAGAGAGGATGCATACTGCTGCTGTCCTCAATAAGATAAGTCTTTATAAAATATATAGATTAGTACTTATGGTTGATAATTAAGACTGAACTAGCAAATAAGAAATTCTAGTCATTGGCCAGCAGCATTGTAACTAATATCAATCTCTGTGTGTTATTTGGGGGTCCTAATTTGTTGGTGGAACTCAGGCAGCTGGCGAAAGAGTTATTGTTACACCAAGATATTTTCATTTTCAAATTATAGATTATAATACAATTACATCCACAAATATTATTGAAAAATGAGGTCTTGCTCTTTCATATTTAGAGTAATTCTCAAACTTGCTTTCTTAGTCACTTTATTTGTATTCCCATCAAGAGTGAATAATGGTCTTTTTTCCCCCACATCATTCCCAAAATTTATTTCCAGACATCTGATGGCAGTCATTTTAACTGTGTGATATGGCATGTCAATGTAGATTAATTTGCTTTTTTTTCCATGACTGTGATTATGAACAATATATATATATATATATATATATATATATATATATTATATTACATATAATCCCAGTTTCCTCTCCCTCCCATCGTCCCATGCCTCTCACCCCACATCCACTCCCCAGAGAGGTTGAGACCCTTCATGGGGCATTATCAAACTCTGTCAACATTGGATGTGTGTCTAGGCTAAGAGAGTATCTCTCCATGTGCTGATCAACCTTTAAAGCAGTCACTGACAATGTGTTTCTGTTTTGAAAATGTCTCCTCAAATCCTTAGTTCACCTACTCCACTTGTATATATACTCAGCAAACTTCATGTCCTTCCACAGATATATTTGCATATCGATGTTTGTTACTGCTCTATTTACTGTAGCAAGGAAGTTGAACCAACATAGATATGCAAGAGCAGATGCATGGATAATGAAAATCTGATAGGGATATAAAATGCAATACTAATCAGCTTTAAGGAAAATATGAAATCTTCAAATTGGCAAGAATTGGATGGGCTTAGACTGTATAACTTTGGGAAAGGTCACAAATCTCAAAAAAGAAAGAAAACACATGTTCTTCCTAATATGCAAATGCTAGCCTAAATGTAAATTAGATATAAATGTAAGCAACTGTATATGTTAGTATAGTTTAAAGGTGTAGTAATATTTGATATGGGGGGGGCAGAATACAGACCAAAGGCACATGAGTTCTGGAAGAAGTCATAGAGTTAATTTTTTCAGTTTTAACTCACTCGTGTTCTCTCTCTCCTTCCCTCTCTCCTTCCCTTTCTTCCTTCCTACTTTTCTTTCAAAGGGGGTAAGTACATAAAATGTAATTGATTGTGAAACTTTAAAACACTAAGTGAAGCTACATGGCTTCAGGGTGGCCATTAAACTCTCTAGAAGCTTGTTCTGATGTATAGAGTTTCGGGACTAGACATGATTTTAAGTGGCTGCCTTAATCTAGATGCATGATGTTTATATTTGTGAATTTCCTACAATAATGTGATTTTAATAATTTGAAAAACAACCTCACCCTAATGACTACTTCCATTTGATAGAGCTCATAAAGACTCAAAGCTTTCAGAACAGTACCACAAGCCAAGGAGAGGATCATGGCCGAATGCATGAACATAGAAAGAATTTTGAAAATGAATCTATAGCAAACCTCATTGTCACAGCTCAAAATAAAATCTTGCCAGCCGAGAAGAGCATTACAGTGTAATTGATGTGGCTTTAATTATGGTTTTGATTAATACACAGATGGTTCAACGTCTAATTCTTGACCCAAAAACATAAAAATAAAAACATCACTTTGATGAGATATTTTTCAAACCAATCAAAGAATTTAAAGATGATAGACTATGTTCCCCATTGGATGTGAATAAGATGCACATTGTACAAATGCTGTTCTCACACTGTGTGGTCCATGTCTGTGCTTCTGTGTATTTCTTTACAAACTGCAAATGTTTTTCTCACACTGTGAAGTGCATGTTTGTGCTTCTGTCTGTATATTTCTTTCTGAGTACGGTACCTCTAGTGATATAAATTAGTATCTATGTCTGATGTACAAATATTGATTAGAGTGTTCCTTGCTATTAGAGAGACATTTCTTTGATTTAAGGGATAACAAAAGAATTTTTGAAAATCAAGAGTCTGAATAGTCTGAATAGAATACTCTACTATGAGTATATATTTTACTTGTACCAGTTTCCTTTTTGAGTTGTTTAAAATTTAATCCAAAATATATATTGTACCTTAGACATTTTCTCAACATCATTTAACAAATATGTGCATAATTTCATTTTTTACGTGTATCTACTATTTTGAGAAGATCAAAGGATAAAAGTTATAGGATTAGGAAAAGTTTTCTTAGTTCTTTCTCTTCTGATTCTTTTAAAATACAAATTTCTTGAGTTTGAATGCAGAAGTTCAGTTATAAATTCAAGCCTATTTATACATTGTGCATGTGTGTGTGTGTGTGTGTGTGTGTGTGTGTGTGTGTGTGTGTGTGTGTATGTGTGTATGTATGTAATGGTAAGTTTACTTTCCAAAGTCATTTAATGTTTAGCAGCAACTTGTTTAGAAGAAACAGTTAAAAACATGTAGAAAAAATCAATTGTTCCATACAGATATCACAGATGTCTCAAAAAAACATGCATATGTTTACAATATTCCTTAATATAATATACACACTCTAGATTAAGAAAATGGAGGAAAAATTGATTCAATTAATATGACAAACTTGCTACCTATACAGTTGGGAGTAGAATTTCTTCTTTTGATAATTCAAAATTTACAGCTTTTTTGTTTATTGTATTTAAGAAAATTCCCATGCCAGCAGGAAAAATATATGTATTGTTTCAAAACATTGTAGTACATAGTATGTCTGCTTATCACACATCAAAAAAGAAAACAGTAGACATCTCCATGGATAGAAAATTCAACAATAAAGGACAGAGAAAATGCATACAATTATGGTGAAATATTATTTTAACTTTGTAAAGGTGTGTTACATTTTTTCTGGTAATTTTTTTAATGATGTAACAACCTGTTACGTTTGTTTCATTAAATAAAATTAACCTGGGGTTAGGAGGTTGAGTCAGCAACTAGCTGACAAGAAGTGATGGAGAGGAACTAAGAGTAGCCAGTGTTCTTATGTGAAATCTGAGAAAAAAGGATGTCACTTTCTGGGAGATGTGAGTATGGAGAATGCCATCCAGTCACTCGGAATGAGCAGAATTTCACCTCAACCTTTGAATTCTGAGTTATATATAAGTTTAGAGATTTGAATAGTTGTTTTTTAGCAGCAATGATAAAGTGAATAGAATTCCCATCTGTCTGTGGCCCATGAGTTTGAACCATGGCTGGTAGCTGTGGAGTTGCAATTGCCCATTAAGACAGCAGTTGCATAAGGAGTGGCCACTGTATTTAATTAATATAAAACAATATTTGTTATACAATATGAGACACAATATTTTTTACTCTTTACTCTTTGGAGGTGGGGGGTATGCTACCAAGTTCCTAAATAAATGCATGGAGACTTATTATTACTTATGAATATCTGACCTTAGTTTGGTTTATTTCTAGCCAGCTTTTTGTAAATTCTCCCATCTAACTTATGTCTCTGGGCTTTTGTCTTTCTCTATTCTACATACTTTTCTTTACTTCTTACTCCATGGCTGGCTGTGTAGCTTGGTGGCTAGACCCTGACATCTTCTTTCCTCCCATTGTCACTCTCCACTCTTCTCTATTTATTCTCTCTGCCTTCCAGCCCCACCCATTTCTCTCTCCTGCCTAATTATTGGCCATTCAGCTGTTTCTTAGACAAATCAGGTATTTTAGGCATACAAAACAACACAGCTTCACAGAGTTAAACAGATGCAACATAAAAGAATGTAACACATCTTTGCATCATTAAACAAATATTCCATAGCATAAAACAATATAACACATTTTTACTAATAATCCACAACATAGGGTGGAAAGAGAGGTGTCTTAGAAAGATGAACAGTGAAACTAAGGTAACACACGTGAAGAGGCAAGATAGAATACTCTGCACATTGTATCCTCAAATGGGAATCCCAGAAGTTAGTTAGATATTAATGCATAAATTAGTTACTTAACAAAATTAGTACATTTTACATGTGTAGTTGAATATATCAAATGCCACATAAATATACCATAATGGCATATAATATTAAAATATACTTTCTATAAATCAATTTACTCATTGTGGTTACTTCAGAGAATAAGGGGAAAAGGAGGGAAGGTAGTTGGAAAGGAAAAAAGAAAGGGGAGGAAGAAGGATAAGGAAGGAGAATCTGAAGATGAGATTCATCAGCCTGATTACTTACACCTAAATGTCACGAAGACAGCATGGGATTTTGTTCCCTCCCTAAGAACAGCTACCAACATGGTAAAACTTGAAATTTAAAGGCTTTATTTTTCACATTTTTAATAGGTTGATGAATGAAATGATCCAAAAAACTCTGTTAGATGAGGAAAAACACTGTCCTAATGTGCCTTGAAATTCTGGTAGAGACCGATAAGAACTGAACAGAATTTTATCTGTCAAACCAATAAAGCTACTTGTTCTTTACATCTCTCATTTTGATGTTCTTTAGGTCTTGTAAAATAATTGTCATGAATATAGCAATTCATTAGTATTGTGCCTAGGCTTTTCTGCCCAAGCTTTGTTGATCACTATGCGTAGGTATGCAGTAACCATTACAACTATTATTTCCATTTACAAAACATTGTGTTGATAAACCCTCTTTCCTCATGTGATTTTAATTTATTGGAATTTATATTTCCAATATAGTGTAATTATGATGTCATGAAATGATAAACCAAAATATGACTACAGATCTTCTAATTATACCCTATTTTATCAATTAAAATGATATGTTAGCTAGTTAGGGTTACATTGTTCATTGGTAGAAATTCATCATTTTTTTCTTTTTCATCAAGAGTTAATAACAGAACCTGGTTTGGTTTTGGTTTTTAAGCCTTTTAGTGACTGTGTGTGCAGTTTCCACTTATTTTAACATGCATTTCTAAATGCAGAGTTTAATGATCATACAGCATAAACTTTTTGAAATTAAATATGTTGTCAGAATATAAGTTAATCAAAATGTTTCATTTTAATTGGCTCCAATTCTAACTACAACCTGAAATTGTAAAACAGTCAAGCAGTTCTTTGCCATACACATCTGAGATCCAAATGGCCCAGCAGATGTGAAATTGTCTGTTGCCATGGAAGAACAGCTGGAATCAGTTAATGAGTCAAGTCAGCATGAGCTGCAGTGTAGGAGGCTAGAGAACTTCATCTTGACTGTAGAGACTGAAGAAAGGTTCTGAAAAGTCAGATCATGGCAAGAATGACCCTATGAGTAACACAGCTGTGAGCATCATTAGGCTTGTCTCCTACTGGCAAATGGAAGCATTGCTCATCCTTGTACACATGAATCTTAGTTACCAGCAAACCAGCATCTAGGCTGTGAATAAATTCACTTAAGCCAGACACACTGGAGAGACTAATAAAAATGCACTTTGCTTAAAGAATGCAAGAAACAAGTATAATGAAGCTTGATACATGGTCAGCATTTATCTACATTTAAATAGATAGGAATAAAAATACCACCTCATGAATAGCTTGATAATAATGAATTCATTCATTTGGGGATGTGCTCAGATTTTTCATTCATTTTATTCACACACACACACACACACACACACACACACACACACACACACACACACTGAGAGGGAGGGAGGAAGGGAGAGAGAGAGAGAGAGAGAGAGAGTAAATGAACAGGAAAATTTAAAGATAATAAGTCTGCCATGCAGTGTACATTCCTTGAAAAAACAGAACATATTTTGTGGCAGTAGCATTCACTTACAAGTAAAGTTATAGTGACTAAAGCTAACATTGTGTGACTCACTGAGATACACTAGAGCTTCCATGATGATTTTTGTATTTGTTTCTTTGATTTGGTTTGGGGTTTTTGTGTTTTACTTTTAAATTCTTGGGGTTTTGGGGGGAGGAGGTTGCAGGGGCAGGGGGCTGTGGTGATATATTATTTATGATTTATGAAAATCTCCCTGACAATTCAGAAAGCAATGCCATCCACAAGCTATAGAGGTCAAGTAGTGGTGATACATGCCTTTAACACAAGCAGCCATACTAGCTAGCCAGGCGGTGGTGGCACACATCTTTAATGCCAGAACTCAGGAGACAGGCAGATGAATTTCTCTGAGTTCAAACCACCCTGGCCTACACAAAGATGAAGAGTAACAGAGCTCACACCTTTGATCCCAGCACTTGGGATCACATGCCTTAAATCCCAGAACTGTGGAGGTAAAGACAGCAGTGATATGGCAGGGCCTGGAAAGGAATAGAAGGAGGAGACAGGAACTGAAAGCTTTTGCCTCTGAGGATTCTTGGAGATGAGAGCCATTTCAGCTTTGTAGAGGTAATATCTACTGGCTTGGCTGCTTTGCTTCTCTGATCTTCAGCTTGAAGGAGAAACTCCAATATCTGTCTCTGGGTCTTTTATTTTTCCTGCTACAGAGGGCAGAAGTGAGAAAACAGGGAGATGAGTAGGATTGATATGCATGATGTCAAATCCAAAAAGAATGAATAAAAATTTAAAAACATAGATAGAGATCCTATTTTCATAATAAAATGCCTTGCATAGCCCACTGTAATAATTATCAATATTTTTGCTGTCATTATTATGAATATTTAACTTTATGTGCCAGTCATTATGTCACAAAATTAACATGTCCCAAGTCAAAACTTTCATTTATTGAACTTGGCATTTGACAATTAGAAATATTGTGATTAAGTGATTAGGAGACAATAGTGAGGCGTAGGCTGTAAAAAGCAAGGCATGATGTTATATTCCTTATATTAATGCTGTCATCAAGAGAATATTCTTGGACGAGTAATCAGGAGGGTAAAAGATATAGAGACAGAAGGAAGTATCACTTTTCCTAGCTCCATGAGCTCAGAAGTTCTAATGGCCAGTGAACACCACACACACACACACACACACACACACACACACACACACACACACACACTCTCTCTCTAAAAAATTCTAGTCAAGATTACTTAAGCAACACAGACAAGAAATGCCTCACCAAGGAATGTTAATTAAAGTTTATTATTTAAATGATATGGCTGTTTGTTACATAGGATACATGAAAAGTCATCAATAACATACTGACATATCATCAATATTATTAAATATATAAAGCCTAAACAACAGTAATTGATAGTTCTTGTATAGCTTATTAGGAATATAGAGAAATTACCATGGCAATGAGAAAACATTCAAATTTAAAGGAAGAGTAGGTACGCAGTAGCATTAAATGTATCGATCATGATCAGTAAAAGATCATTTCAGGATACTATGGTTAACCCAAAGGGCCTTGCTAGCACTAGAAATTTAGATAAAATGTGGATCTCACATAGGAAGACAAAAGCCATCTAGGGGATTTGAGAAGTAGGAGATGGAAATAAGGCAGACTGGAAATTATTATGGATTACAATGTTCTTTCCATTAATAGCTACATATATTTATATGGAATTCTGTGACTATTGTATAGATGGTATAAATGTAATTACAGCTAAACCATGTACATATATGTATAAAATATGTTTGTATTGATCACCTTACACCACTTACTCTAAAGAATTATGAATTGACGAGTTGTGAAACTTAAGGAAAAATATAATTGAAGGGCCACAAAAGGCTCCACAATTTACATTTGTTTGTACCAGGCTTTGTTTTAGGCTACAAACTAGCTTCCAAATCACAAGTGACTTATTATTAGTTTTGAATGCTCAGCTTTAGCTTAAACACTTTTATTTTAATGTTTCTCTTTAATTATGTTTCACCTTGAAGCTTTTCAACTTTCTTTCTTTCTGTATATCTTACTTTAACTGCTTCTCCATGTCTGGATGAAGGCTGCCTAGATTCTGGCCCCAGACAGGAACCTTGCTTGCTTCTGTAGAGGATGCTGTAGCCACACCTGCTTAGGGCTGGCTATAGGTGTGCCTGACCATGCCTGCAAGGGTGTGGTAAGGGTGACATAAGGAAGGTTAAGAGTGAGGGACACTCATGTGGCGGGCCCTGCTTTCACTTTCATCTTCAGTTTGTTATATTTACTGCTGCCTTCTGGCTGTCTAGGTTGCTTTGTAATTAAGGCTTTTTCCCATTAACTTCCCTTGTACTTTTACCTGTATTGGTAATTTCCCACATTATCTGGTGTAAGGAGCATGATATTGTAAACCTAGGCCCCTTTGAGAGATCCCTGTGGGTCCCACTAGGATGACAGACTAGGCCAGGAAGCACTCCCTGTCTCCACAGGTGCTCCCAGATAGCAGCCTACCCGCTGAGCCACAAGCATGCCCCATTGCTGCTGAGCCGCTCAGAACTGACCGCCCAGCTGAAAGACTTCCACACACCTCCCCATGGTTACTGTCACAGTTTCTAGCTGTGTCCTGGACCAGCCCAGACTACAGCCTACCGCACCCGGAGGCCTCCTGCCCTTGGGCAGAGTAGGCCTCTGGAGTATGCCTGTGTTTTCAGCAGGGCTTTTTCAGCAGGAAGCTGTTTTCGCAGCTTCCCCTAGCAGCAGGGGGCATCTTTCAATGGTTGCAGCTACAAGGCTGTACACTCTCTAAGCTAAGTGCAGCCACCTGTGTGACCTCAGCTCCACTGTCACTGCCATCTTGCCTGACCTATCGCTGCCAAAAGCTGCATGGACTAACTGCACACCTTCACTACCTGCTGGTCATAGATAGTTACTGCATCAGGAGTAAAAATCATCAGGTAAAATCATGATGGAATATTTATCATTTGCTAAAATTGGTAATATTTTTGCTTATTACTTTAATTCAATGTTTGAGGAGGACACTAATCTGCCAATTACCAGCCAATATGCAGTAATGGCAGTGAGCTTGCTGGTACAAATAACATTACTATCCACAGGTCGCAGGAACAGGGACAAAGATAACCTCACCACCTGCTTACAAGAAATAACAGCTTTATGTAATGAGGTTTTAGAGAAGAGATTAGGTCAGGCCACAATTGTGGAGCAAGAAATTGCATGATAAGCTTGGCTCTGTGTCCAACACACTAAAGACAGAGCTGTCTGTTACCCAAGATGAGATGCAGCTTATTTATGATAAGATAAACACAGAGAGATCCTCCAAGTCTGAGGCATTAGAAGCTAGGCTGTCAGAGGACTGTGACGAGCTAAAGAGTATCTGTAGCCAGTTAGAAACTCAGATAGGCTCTGTGACCCAGAAACCAGACACAAAGGTGAAAAATACCCAGGATAGGGTTGAAGAATTGGACAATGACATTCAATCAATTATTGAAGCATCTAAGGAAGAAGATCACAAATTTGAATCTAGATGTTTGGAAGATAATTTACAAAACAGGCCTGACAGATTAGATAAGTCCATATGGTCAATTGCTGAGGACTCCAAATTAGCAAATCATGATCTCAAATATAGACTCCAATACCTAGAAGGCAGTTTCCATACCATCCAGATGCTGCCTAAGGAAAAGCATATTAAAGACTTAGAAAATGTGTAGAGGAGCAGTTAGAGCAATTTACAGATTTGCTAACATGCTTGGAATCTTTTATGATGCAGAAATTGAAACTTTTCATGAGGCTATCATTACTAGGCTTAAGGATCATTGGGTTGCCTCAGAGGCAGAATCAATCACTCCAATCAGAGGCACCTACTCCACCCAGGTATCATCACTATTCTTCTAAGGTTGTTACTCATACACCATTAGTCCACCCAGCTACCATAGTGGAAATTCAGCTTCTAAGAAACATGCTCAGGGACAGATTGCTTATGTATTTCAACCTATACAGCTGAAGGATCTTAAGAATATTAATGAATCATTTGTCTCATATGGTCTCCATAGCCCATACATAAAACAGCTATTAAATTCATGGGTAACCTTTAACAGGGTGACTCACACTGATTGGGAATGATTGGTGGCACCTGTATTTGAAAATTCATGCCAAATTCAATGGAGGGCATTGGTCATGGAGGAAGACAAGCTCCTTGAGCGTCAAGGAAGATTATGAAGCACCCTAGATAAGATACTTGGTGAGGGCATTTATGCTAACCCACAGGCTCAGGCTGAATATGATTACCATATACTGTCGCTATGCAGGAAAGCATCATTAAATGCCTGGGATAAGGTTCTTGAGCCAGGAGAACACCTAGAAGCTTACCAGAATAGAACAGGGACCTACAGAACAGTTCCAGGACTTCTTACAAAGGTTAACTAGGACAGTAGAATTACAGGTAACAGATCCTGGAACAAGAAAATCAATTATATATACAACAGCTTATGAAAATGCAAAACCAATATGCAAAAGATTACTTTTGCCTTTAAAGATATGATCAGCTCCTCTAGAAGAATGGGTTTGTATGCAGCCAACATTGATTATAATGGACAAGATATTGGAGCTTGGATAGGAGAAACCATCTCAAAAGGTTTACAAAGGCAACAGGAGATTAAAAGTTCTAGAGGTGAGGACACAAGGGCTTGGAAAGGAGAAGCACTTTAGAGAGGTCAACATAGGTACCAAGAGACTAAAGGTTACTGCTACTATCAACCAGAACCTTGGGTAGGAAGAGCCTTTCATAGGTGGCCACAAAGGCACCAGGAACCTAGATATTTCAGCTGTGGTAGAATGTTACATATCAAGATAAATTGTAGACAAAGGAATTCTATCAATGCTTCATATGGAAGGCCACTGCCTTTTGGATTGTGTAGAAGATGTGGTAAGGGCAGACACTGGACCAATGAATTTAGATCGACCAGGGACATACAAGGAAACCCGTTAATGCCTGGAAACTCCGAGGGGGGGCCTCAAGAAGGCCTTCACATCAAGAAAGGTCCGGTCATTCCCAGAGGCAGTTGAAGAAAATCTCTCACAGGATGAATAGATAGTTCTTTGCCTATTGTTAAAAATAATAGTGCTCTAGATGGTAGTTTGAATAGTGATGAAGAATCAAATGTAAATGAACAAAATGAGAAATGCATATTTTGGCAAACTTCTATTAATGATAAAATTACTCAGTTGAAAGTGAAAATTAAGAATAACAGAACTGTGCTGTTTTCTGGGATTTTGTTTTTTACTTTTTTGTTATTTTTTTAAATGGAGTGTGCTGGATGTCTCTACAATTTTGTTCAAATGACTGAAGAACCTGGAAAAGCTGTTGCTGCTATTGATGCATAACATACTGCTATTATTGCTCTTTTTACATAAATGCACACACACACATACACACACACACACACACACACACACACACACACACACATACACACACACATATAATTTTTGGAAAGTTTAACTGTGCTGTCAACTTTGGAAAAAAGTATCAAAGGTTTACCATTTTCAGTTGGCATTGTAGAGAAATTAACAGCCATGTTGGTCTAGAAATGTTGAAATTAATTTTTTTCCATTTGTACAGGGGTAACACACTGTATTAAATATGTAAGGTCTTATCTACATGCGTTTGATTACAAAAACTAATAAAGTATTCTCTAGATAAAAAAAGAAAGTGAAAATTAATAATAATTTGTAGACATTGAGGCGGATGTGACTATTATTACCCAAAAATTGTGGCCTCAGAAATGACCTATTAGAGAGGTGAATATACAATTTGTAGGAATTTGAACTCTATCTAGAGTTCAACAGAGTGTTCACTTGGTGGTCTGCATTGGACTGGAAGAACAGAAAGGGAGACTGAAACCATAGTGCAAGATATAGCTATAAATTTCTTGGGTAGTGATCTCTTACAGCAATGGAATACTCGGATTAATATTCCTCTAGTGTGGGATACAAATTATGTACACTCTTTAGATAGTAGAAAAGATCTCGTAAGACACTATGGAAAATGGTTACCAACCATCCAGGCTGTACAGAAACTAGGTACAAATGATAGACCTTCAGAAGAGCTAAAGGCCCTGACATTGAAGTGGCTTACAGATAAACCTGTTTGGGTAGGACAATGGCCTATGTCCTCTGAGAAGCTAGAGGCATTAGAAAAGTTAGTACAGGAACAGCTAGAGGCTGGACATATAGAGGAATCTACCAGCCCTTGGAATTCTCCTGTATTTATTATCAAAGAAGTCAGGTAAGTGGAGAATGCTGACAGAACTGAGTGCCATAAATAAGGTAATTCAACCAATGGGGTCTCTACAGCCTGGAATGTGGTTGACTTCCTTGACACCTAAAGAATGGCCTGTCATAGTCATTGATCTAAAAGACTGTTTTTTTCACAACACTATTACAGGAAAATGATAGAGAAAAGTTTGCATTCACTGTAGCAACTCTTAATAATTCATAGCCAGTTAGGAGATATCAGTGGAGGTTTTGCCACAAGGAATGCTGAATAATCTTACTTTGTGTCAACACTTTGTACAGCAACCTTTGGAAATAATTCGTAAGAAATTTTCACAATCTCTTGTTTATCATTACCTGGATGATATTCTTTTATCAGATTCCAATAAGGAAACTCTGGAACGCTGTAACTGAATAAAAAGTTAAAGACATATATATAAAAGATTTATTAATTGATTTTAAAGGGCAAATTAATAAAACTTTGTGAAATGACTGGAAAATTCCAGCAGAAATTATAGTACCTTTAATTAATGAGGAAATTTCCTCCTTGTGGAAGGATAATAAATATTGGTAAATATCTCTTACTGATATTTTGGTAACAATTAGCAATAATTATCCCAAAACTGACAGAATTAAAATCATAAAAAAGACAGTCCAGATTCTTCCACGTATTATAAGACAAACTCCCATTTCTGGAGTTCTTGCCTTCTACACTGATGCCAACATATCGGGTAAGGCTGGTTATAAAGCAGGTGAGGTAAGTAAAGTAGTTCAAAGTCTGTATATATCTGTACAGAAGGCAGAATTATATGCAATTCTCATAGTACTCTTGAAATTTACAGAACCTCTTAATATAGTTACTGATTCTCAATATGCAGAGAAAGCTGTGTTACACATTGAAACTGCAGAATTCATTCCTGATAATACAGAATTAAGTTCACTGTTTATACAATTATAGGAAACAATCAGAATCAGAATTAATTCTATGCATATTACACATATCAGATCCCATATGGGTCTGCCAGGCCCACTAGCACAAGGCAATGATGAGATTGATCATTTATTAATAGGAAGTATGCTAGAAGCTTCCGAATTTCATAAGAAACATCACGTAAATAGCAAAGGTTTGAAAAAGGACTTCTCCATCACTTGGCACCAATACAAGTGAGAAATTGTTCCTTTTATAATCAAACTCCATTTCCAACAGGATGTAATCCTAAGGGCATTCAGAGAAATGAGGTTGGCAGATGGATGTCTTTCACTTTGCAGATTTTGGAAATTTGATAATATGTGCATCATACTAAAGACACATTCTCAGGGTTCCAATGGGCTACTGCTCTTAACTCTGAAAAAGCCGATTCTGTTCTTACACACCTGCTAGAAGTGATGGTAATTATGGGTATACCTGCACAAATAAAAACTGACAATGCTCCAGCATATGTCTCTACAAAACTGGAACAGTTTCTCAAATATTATAACATAAATCTTGTCACCGGTATACCACACAATCCTATGGGACAAGCAGTGGTTGAGAGATCTAATAGAACACAAAAGGAGATGCTCTATAAACAGGCTTGGAAGACTAAACACCCCAAACATAGGTTGCATAATGCTTTATTAACACTTAACTTTCTTAATGCCACTGAGAAAGGACAAATGGCTGCAGAACAACACTGGACGACAGAAAAATCTGCTGAATTGATTCAGCCAGTATATTTCAAAGACGTACTAACCTCTGTAATGGAAACCAGGACATGTGTTACGATGGCGTAGGGGTTTTGCATTGGTTTCCACAGGAGAAGAAAAACTTTGGATACCATCAAAGTTGATCAAGATTAGAGTTGAAAAGGAAAAACCTCTCAATGAGGACAAGTGACAGGTATTCTACTAAGTTATATCTCATCAACTAAATAGAAACCTCCCAAAGGAAAGGGAAGTGTTTTGCTTTTATCTTCACAAGAACTTATCTCCAGAAATCAAAGGACACTGCATGGGTTGATATTTGAGAAGAGAAGGTATCTATAACCATCTAACAAAAGGAACGTGCTAAATGGTAAACTTTAAAGCTGTTTCTCAGAGAACTCTATTTCTCTTTATGTCCTAGTCCCTATTCAATTAAACCAATGCTGGATTTAGAGGTGGATTTGGCTTTCTGCCTCTAAAATCCAAACACGTTGTTTAACTAAACTTTAGTTTCTATATTGTATCAAGAAGCCAATTGATGTAATACAGAATAAGAGAAGAATTTGGGGACTGTCTTTGTCTTTTCTTGGCTCTTTCCTTCAAGGTGTACAACCTCTCATAATCATTATTTTTCCATGGTTGCCTTTTCCAGCATGCATATATGTACAAGCAAACATTTCTTTGCTATCAATTATGTTTGAGTCCCACACAACTAATGAAGACCTGCCTGATAGCAATCCCTGGACACCCTGGAAAGAAAATGGGCCCTACAACCTCTACTGCACTGAGTCCAACTTGCTCCATTTCAACTGACACTCTGACCAGAGCTTCTGGTACTGACTTCAATCAAGTTGAGGATTTCAACCAAGATCTTCAATCAAGCGAATCCCATCTAATATGGACCGAATACAATCCATTCAAGACCTTCACTACAGTAACATTTTCTTCCTACAGGACCCTACAAGGTTATAGCCATCCCATTTCAGCAGGAAGTAACTTGGAGGATGCTATGCCCCCTTCCTCCCATTGTTGTCACTTAGGATAGTTTATATACCTAGTTAGAGATAGCTTCCTATTGTTTATGGTTGGGATTGGAAGGAGGTGTTCAGGCTTGGACACCTCTTTCAGATGACTTTAGGGTTTAGTTAAAATAGACATACTTAGAATGTGACATAAGTGGATTGTTGTATCTTCTTTTATTTCACCTTTGTGATTGTTAATTTTGGATACTTTACACTATTAAGTTTTAATCCTCTTTTAGACTAAAAGAGGAATTGTAGGAAATGTTGTAGCCATGCCTGCTAAGGGGCTGGCTACAGGAGTGCCTGACCACGCCTGTGAGTGCATGGTCAGGGTGACATAGGTAAGGTTAAGAGTGAGGGACAATCATTTGGCAGGCCCTGCTTTAGCTTTCATTTTCAGCTTGCTGTACTTACTGCTGCCCACCAGCTGCCTAGTTCTCTCTCTGAGTAAGGCTTTTCCCTATTAAATTCCCTTTTCTTTTGACCTGGCTCTGTATTGGTAATTTCTCACATTATTCTCCCTCTATATCATTATCTCCTTCTCTCGTCTCTCTCTTCCTATTTATGCACCCTGCCTACTAGGCCGCACTATCCCTCTCCTGCCTGGCTGTTGGCCATTCAGCTTTTTATTAGACCAATCAGGTGTGTTAGGCAGGCAAGGTGAAACAAATGCAGCACATCTTTACATTGTTAACAAAGGCAACAAGTATAACTGCCTTTACACAATTAAAGTAATATTCTGCTCATAAATAATATAATTCAACTTAGCCTAGTTAAAAGAATATTCTACCACAACTGTTTCTAATTGTAGTGGTAAAAAGAAAAGCAGGAGAAATTAAAAGTTATACTATTCTTGATATTTTATATGAAGTTCTTTTAATTCTCAGGTTAAATATCATTAGATTGGCATATAAAGGGTAGCAAGTATACTAACTTTGGTTATATTCTGGAAGTGGAAATTTTCCTAATGTTCTACACGATTTTCTTATTTGACTTATATGGTGAACAACTCCATTCATGTCTGAAGAGAGATAATTAGTAAACAAAATCCTGTAAGAATAATTTCATATTTTTACTGAAAAAGGATATTATGAGAAGGCTCAAAAGCTTTGCATTTTCAACACAGAAATGAGCAACAGAAAATGTCCATACTTCATTTAGCCATTGAGATTCAAAACTTCAGCACTAGACAGAAAACCTAGAGAACAAAGTGTTGTTTTCTATTTTGATCTTTAAGCAAATGTATTATGTATATATGAATGTCAGCTGCTTGTGAGTGGATAGCTACAAAGTCCAGAAATCACTGAAAACCTGGAGCTGTTTGTAATACAAAAATAAACTACCCAAAGACTGATATTGGGGTTCAAGTTTCAACCTGAATATCAGAAAAGCAAAGCAGTGGCCTCTAGCTCTCACCTCTACCTCAGGCTGAAGGAGCTGATCCATTCAGGAGCTCTTCACCAAATCTCAAACTCCTGCCTCTCCTCAGTGTTGCTGGAGAATGAATGCCTCTACTTGGTTCTGTCTTATATACTTCCCTAATGTTGGGATTAAAGGTGTGAGCTATGATTCTCTTTTAGACTGATTCACTTTTGTGTACATCTGGGTGGCTTTAAACTCACAAACATCCATCTATCTCTTAAATCCTGAGTCAGAGGATTAAAGGTGAGTAACACCACCTTCTAGCTTCTGACTTCTGGAATTAAAGGTGTACGCCTGGCTTCCATAGCTTGTGGCTGACATTGCTTTCTGAATCCTTAGGCAAAGTTTAATAAATCATAAACAATATATCACCACAGTTGTTGGTACAGGAGGCTATGAGTTGCCTACTGTACTAGGAAACAAAGGTGGAAGAGTGGCAAGTGCTCTTAACCTCTGAGCCATCTCTCGGGTACCAGGCATAAATTTTAAATTGAAATCTAATGAACACAACCAAAGCAAAACAATGAGAGAACTATGTGAGATTCTGAAAAGTTATAGATATATGGTTATTAAGAAACTCAAATTTTTGTGCTTGTTTCTACATCATTGAAATCAAATACTACTTTTCTTTCTTATTAACATTTTGTGAATATTCAATGAAATTACACATAGTAATGGTTAACAAAGATGTCAAAAAATTAATGAAAAAGAAATTACGTCAATAATGATGAGTGACACTAATATAAATAATTAGCAAAATACTTACTACTCATAAATACTTAAGCAACATATCATAAATTGTAATATGGTAAACACACAGTTAAGTCTATATTAAGGGCTATTCTTCTTTGATTGAGAACCATGAACATAATATCAGTACTCAGGAGTAAAGGATCCTGTTGTTTTGGTTATGTATCAAGCATGAGTCATGACATTGCTTTGATTGTGCATCATTAGGATAAAGATCCTATTTCCCAATTTGCCTACAACTTTGTAGAGAGTGCATACTTCACTACTTTTCTGATGGTATTTTTTCTCTTCCAGTTTAGTAATCGGAATTCTAGGGTTACTGTTTTAACTGTTAAAACAGTTATTTTCACAGACAGTAGTGAAAATATTAGAGCACTCCCAGTACACTTCATCATTTATTCCCAATGATAACAATCTATAGACTACATTTCCCTAGATGGAAAAACCAGGGTATTAGCATTGGTCATATATATATATAATATATATATATTATATATATATATATATATGCATTCAGAGTTCATCATCTCAACAGGCACTCATTTGTTGGTGAGGGCATGTGGCTCTATACACATTTTCTTTTATCACATATAGATTTGTGTGAACACCATCACAATTTTAAGTGAACAAATAAATTTTGAATATGAAATTTGGTATTTAGAAAGTTGGATAGACATTCTAGCCTGTGTTCAGAAGACAGACAAAAAGGAAGGAGATCAAGTGATGACTTAAGGGTTAGGTACCCCTCCCCCACCTCTAACTCTATTATCTATTTGGTTCTGGTTTGGTTCAGATGCTACTTGATGCATAGCCAACAGAATTTCAGGACCATAGGAAGAAAATGGCAGGGTTTCTGAGGAGGTTTTCTGGGGATCCCAGTTACTTCCAAGAAAAGGAAAGCATGAAAGTGACCAAATTTTCCAAGAGTTCTCATCTAGCAAAGGGTGGCACTTAAAAAAATCCTGGGGATTTTCTGTTTCATAGATTAAGTTGTGAAAAATGCTGCTGTGCCAACAAAATGAGGCAGTGGTGGCAGCAGGAAGACATAGGGGTTCTGCCATCAGCATCATTTTGATCTATTGCCTGATACCTGAACCTAAGCCACCATTATCCCTAGGCAATACCTAAACTGAAATTCTACCTAGCTAGCAGTGAACACATGGGGATAGATGGATGAACTAAGCTACACAGTTCAGAAGTAACTCTCTGTGGCCCTTTCTGCAATAACAGAAATCATACATCTGTTTTTAATGTAATTCTTGGAACAATAACTATTAAAAGCTCAGTATTTTTAAAAATTGTATGTCCATCCAATCCAGTTAAGTCTGCATTATCATTTTTAATTATTTGCATTACTTAAACATTTTTGTTAGTTTACTATTACATTTTCTATATATGTATGTAAAAAACAGTAAGACAATGATGCTGATGCTTCATTGTTAAAGGAATAACCTGAAATTAAGATTCTTTCACAATTTCTAGATGGATGGGCACAGAATGACAGTAATTAAAGACTAAATAATATAACAGGTATATAAATATAGCAGTTTGGCATTACAACTATGAACAGAGAAGGTTTTTGTTATTCCTGGCATTCTCTTGATCATAGGGAGTTGTGATTATTTTTCATTTAAATAACCCAATTTAAAAGTAAGGTTTGTCAGACACTTGTGCCATTGCCATTCTCATGTTTCAATTATTCCTTACATTCCTGTCTTTTCACCACAACTGAATAATAGAAACAGACATTATAAGTTAGTTGTGAAACCTTTTGTTACAATTTAATATATCTCTATCTTTTTAAGTTACATAAAATATACTTGAACATCATTTTATATTAATTTTTTCCATTTTTATGAATTTCAAAAATATCATTACGTGAAATGTGTCCGGACTTACACCACCAATTGAAAACTCCAGAGCCAGAAATTGATTACATATTTCTGACTCATTATTCAAATCATGAAGACCCCTAAACATCATAGGAACATCACAGGCTATTGTCGATGCTATTGGTTATTCTCCACAAACTGATGGCAACTATCCATTGCTTAAGACAACACTTACATAGCTTATTATTGTGCATGTCTATTTTAAAATTCAGACTTGAAAAATAACTGAGCAGGCATCTTGTCTCTTTTCATAGTAGTCATGGCAAAAGGTATATTCAATAAGTAGGACATTTTGAATGAATGTTCTGTCTTACATAGGTACTTTGGCAGGTACATATGTGAATTCATCTACCATGAAAATTATAGTTTAACCAAGTAAAGAATAGTATTTTGTATTCATAAATGTAAAATGTATAAATTAATTAGTAAGTAATTATAATAATTAATAAAAATTTACAAATTAGTGAATAAATTGCAAATCAACTTTTTAATATTTCATGTGAGAAACACAAAAAGTTGTATATCAAGGAATGTGTAAAGTAAAATCTCAGAAATGTTTTTGCAAAGTTAAAAAAAATTTCTTGGACTTGGTCCAGTGGAACATAAAATTCTCCATAGACATTGATAATATAAATTCTATTTTGTTTCTGTATTTATGAGTAAAAATGAGTCTTTAAGATAAATTATTTTCATCTGTGTGCCAGTATGCTTTGGATTTTGAGTGTATGTACATATGTTTGCACAGATTCACACATATGAGTAATCAAACATGTCAAAAGACAGCATTTGATCCCTTGGGAGTTTGAGTTAGAGGTATTTGCAAGGTATCAAAGTTGTTCACTGAGGGCAGAAGCCTAGACTCCTACTTTCATAATTGACTCACAAGCAATCTTATTGACTCATGTATATATTCAGACCTTGTAATGATTTTTAAGTAGTTGTACATGAGGGTTTTTGTGAGGTTAAAATGTTTCAGTAATTTAACAATTAGCAAAATCCAGACTAGATTTGAAAACACTGCTGGGTGTCTAGCAGGGTAATCTTGCATTGCAGCTTAATGATTAGGCATAGAGTTTCCAAATGATGAGGACCAAGTACAAACACCACAAGGTAGGACTACACACAAAGCCCAGAGGCAGTAAGCCATCTGTCTCTCTACTCTGCATATGCTTGTGTGTATACATTGCCTTCCTTTGTACTCTTTCTCTACAGTTCTAAAAGCTGACTTCTTTCAACTCTATTCCCACAAATGGAAAACATTTCAAGAGTTGCATGATGAAATGCCCTTCTATCCTCTTCCGGTTTTATCCCTTATTTATTAACTCAGCTATATTCTCTGAAGGAAACACGTGGTAGGGAAAAAAACAAACAGATTAGAACTAGGAGTAGCCATGCACATCTGAATTATATAGAGTGTAATTATTTTCTACCTCCATATATTGAAGTTATTTCTATCATTGTTCCATCATCCATAAATGTGATTTTTTTGATGTAGTTCATTTGAAGAGTTGAGTTAGATATGGACATAAAGTTACCCAATTAAGCTAAGTAAAAATATGATATAAAATTCTTAACCTTGCCATATTTCAATTTTAAATAGGGTAAATTATGTGTAGAAATGATAAGAAATGCCAGACTTACTAAAAAATAAAAGATGTAGAAACTCAATATTTATGAGAGTCCCTGGTATTTCAGAAGTTTGCTTATGATTATCATTAAACTAATTAAAACATTATGAACAATAATAATTACATATTTTTGTTTGAAATTAGGTTCAAAAGGCTTAGAATTATTCATAAACTTTCCTCTGTCACTTAGATAGATGGCCAAGGTTTAGATCTTTTATTTATTTGTTTGTTTGTTTATTCTATGTGTCTTTTACATCATCTGTATCACATTAATTTCCACATCCCTTTCTTTTTGCCTTCTGTTCTTGCACACACACTCCAAATAAAATAAAACTTAAGATAAAAACAAAAAGAGAAAAGAAAAAATATGGGGAAAACTTAAAAATCTCATCATGGAAGCTGCAGTATGACACAATAAGCCATGTCATGAACTCCTTTGTACATTTATCTTTACTTCCAATTGTTCATGCAGAATCATAGGTCTGATTTGGGACCTCTGATTCTACATTATAGATGCTGGGACCTTGCTAGGACTCCTCCTGGATATTTTGCTGGTGCCCTGTTTGGTGGATATCCTGCAGCTTTGGTTCTGCAGGTCAGCTCCCTTCAAGTGCTCCAGCAGATCATCCGTGGGGTGGATGATGAGGTGGGCCAAGTCATCACATCCTTGAGTCTGAGCTGTAGGGTTGGTCTGCCAGATGGGAAATGGAAATAACTTTCCCATGATCACATTTTGGGGGCTAGCTTACATACTCCTGTGCTAACCTTGTTGACTCTATTGTGTTCCCTTGTAGAGGCACAGAGCCTGTCCTTCTTGAATGTTGCAGATGGTAGGAGTCAAGAATGGCTCTCCCACTCTTATGACCACTGAGACAGCTCCCCACCTTTCCTAGGCATTGATGGGCAGAGGAAAGGGCTTCTTTCTTTCTTCCAAGCCACCACAAGACAAATGAAAAATGGGTCTGCTCTTCAATACTTACAACTTTGGGGCTGGCTCACACAGCTGGTGGGTGTCAGGGATCGTTCTCTAGCACTTATAACGACAGGGCCAGCTCTCCCACCTGCCCCAGATATTGAGGAATATGGAGGAGGAGGAGGGCACCTTTACTCTGCACATTCTGCCACAATACCAGTAAGTAATGGAGACAGTACTCCCATGCTCACAATTTCAGGGCAGGCTCACCTACACCTACTCTAACAGGGTTGGCTCTATCGTGCGTCCCTAGAGAGTTATAGGGTCTGCTTTCCCAAGCGTTGCAACTTAGATTTCAACCATCATTCATGAAGTTAATTCCTCCATTACTATTATCACTATCCATGACATGAGACACTTGTTTTTCAATCAGGAACTCATTGTAATGGACTGGAGAAATATCAACTCAAAATGAGCACATCTAAATTCAATATATGATAATATATTTTGATCAATAAATGTATAACTTCAGTTTTATAATATAAATATATGTGGAGAAAGTTTAAACTGTGACAATAAACACAGGATTAGAAAATATATTGCTCTATAAAGATCAGCTTTGTTGGTCTTGTTATAATGAGTAGACTGAGCAGGTCTCTTCTTTCTTGTTTCCTTAAGTTGACAGAGTATAATGTATCTCCAGCTGGCCTCAAACTGTCTCTGTAGCCAAGGATAACCTTAAACTTTAATATACTTGACTCAATTTACCTATTTAGCATTACAGGACTGTGTCATATCACAAACACACACACACACACACACACACACACACACACACACACACACACACACACACACACGCACGCATGCACAGTAGGGATCAAACCCAGGGCTTTGTAATTTGAGAAAAATACTGAGCCTAATAGGCTACATTCCCAACACTTCCTTTCTTATTACTTGTCTGAGAAGACAAAAGTTAAGTTTTATTTGTAGATGTAAACTAGGAAATGTACTTCTTTCCTCTGAAAACCTTTTTTTTTTTTTTTTTTTTTTTTTTTTTTGGCCAAGTCAATACTCTAATATTACCTTGTAATATAGTATTATTAACTTGTATTATAAAATTTATTTCTATGTAATTTATCCATTGCTTGTACTCTTGCATGGTAATGTTTCTGGAACAACCTCCTTCATCATCAGTGATTTCTATAAATACAGCATACTTCTCAATTTCCAATACACAGCAGTCAATGCCTTGGTCACACAACATTGCGTAGAGTCAGTGGAAAATTCAGTGTCACATATTCTGCTAGACATTAATTTTATGGTTGTCAGAAGCTCTTAGTTTTATTCAATTCATTGTCATTTGATAGAAGTAGAAAACTGATTTTTAAATCAAATATTTTTTTAATAAACAATAAGTGTTTCAGATTGTAGAAGACACCAGGAATGACTTGGTATATGAAATAGGCTGCAATGTTTATCATCAATTTCTGGAAAGTGTATATAATAGTTTGTTCATTTGAAATGTCTGTCTTTCCTATATAGTATTATAATTTAATATAGATATTACTTTCAATAATTAGTGCACTTTACCTCTAGAGTAACTAACCTTATTTTTGTTTGTTATTTCTACAAAAAGAATGACTTAGCAATTTTTGTGACTCTTATGCCTCATTCCCAGACCCTTATGTCCTTAAATGTATAATATAAGAAATTGGGGGGATATAAAGAAGAAAGAGAAAAAAGAGATAAAAAGAAAAATGGATGTAAGAAAAGGAAGAAGGAAGGAAGCAACAGTGGAAAGAAGAAGGCAAGAAAGAAAGAAGAAAGACAAAAAGCCTTCCAGCAGCAAACACTAGTCTGCTTATCACCTGGAATCTATGCAGTTTCTATACATTGCACCACATGTATAGCAGACTTTCTCACTTTTTTTTCTGATTTTGATTGATTTTAAGCAGTAAGATAGAAATGAAACATTGTTTACCACAGTCACTAAAAGAAGTGTAATTCTGGAATTGTTCATAAAGAAGTAGGTGGCTGAATGTTTCATTTCACTTTTGGTTTGATTGTGTTTTTTGCTTTTTATCTATTTTTTCTTTTGCTTTCTCATTTCATTATATTGATATACTCTATCTGCAGATTTAAAAATACAGAATTTTCTATCCACCTACAACTAGGTAGGACTGATTTTATTTATTTTATATGTAGAATTAAGTAAGTCATAGAAATCTTCTAGCACTAAATTACCACATTAAATGATTGATCTTTTTAGTGGTATTAAAATATGCTACCAATGGAATGTGTAATATAGAACTATTAAATAATTTGAACCTCTGGCTCTGCTAATAATAGCGTGCTGACTTTCAAAGTTAAACTGAGACATGAAAGAAAAGGATTCTTCTCAAGTCAAGAGCATATCAATTTCACAATAAATTGCTTTTGTTGAAACAGGCCATTTTCTCTTCAGTACTCTAGACGGTTTATCTGACAGAGGCTAACAATAAACCACTATAATGGGCATCTTACATAATGAAAGATGCTTGCCAGGTAGTAAGTGTGATGCTATTGTAATAATATTGAGGCAGAGAGGAAATGGAATGAGAAAAGCAGCTCATGCTACTGCCACTAATTCAGAAAATTATACTAAGTCAGAATCACAAAATGGTATAGATTCCAGGTTTCCTAACAATTCATTGAAGATTGTATCTCATAACTTGAATACCAACTTATTTATAATAAGGATTTTTAATTTTTAAAACTTTTGTCATTTTTAGTAGTTGATTAGAAAGTAAAAAGAAAGTAGTGGAGAATAATTCACAATTTTTTTTCTTTTCAAGGAGACCATGAACACAGAATTTTAACTTTTTGTTCTAATGTTTTTACTTTGTGGTATACACTGATATTAATAAATGAGAGGAAAAATTTAAACTTTAAGATGCATCATTAATTTTACTACAGAAAAATTTCTTTTATTATATTTCTCAAAACACATTCTTTACTTGTTTACTTAAAAGTGCATATTATTAAAGATGACTTTTGTATAAGGGCTATCTAAGTATACTGTTATATCAATTAAATATCAGATAATGGTTTTCAAATACTTAATCAAATTATTCCTGTTTCATTTTTTAGAGGTAAAGTATTTTTACTTTAATGCATAATGATGAAGTGACCTACATTGATTGTAACTGTAGCAAGATTTATGTCATTTTCCCTATTTTTTACCTTGATGATTTATAGGGAAACTTGTGACTAATACCTTAAGAGTAAATTGGAATGAATCAATCAGTCTACTAAGATGAAAGCTGAAATTAGTTTTATTACTTCCCTTGGATAAACAAGATAATACTTTTAAGAAATGTCTGTTTGCCATGCTCATTTTGAAGAAATTTCAAATACATTGTGATGGTGAGTGTTGATTCGTGAACTTGACTAGATCTCAAGTCACCTAGAAGTCACAACTCTGGGAACACCTATCAGGAGTTTTCCTGGGAAAATTGGACTCTAGGAATGCCTATATTATCTTGATTATATTAGTTCAAGTGGAAAGGCATCCCCCTCCCCCACTGTCACTGTCAGTGGCACCATTTTCTAGGCCTGGAAACTAGACAGTGTAAATATATTAAAAAATAATAGTTCTATGAAGACAATTAGGATACTCAGTCACTAATCTGATTAAAGGGAGAGGCCTGTTCAGACACCCTCTCCATTATTGCTAGGACTCTTATCTGAGGTCATCCAAATTAAAGCCCCTGAATGTGGGTGGCATTTATTGACTTGATCTGTTGGGGAGTTGGCAGTGGGTCCAGGGCCTATCTCAGGTGCTTTAACTGGCTTTTTGGAGCTGAATCAACAATGTTCAAGCTTGATACTGGGAGGAGGGATTGGTCCTGCCTCAACTGGATATGCCAATCTTTGTTGACTTGTGAAGTTAGGCCTTAGCCCCTATTAGGAGTGAATGGGGATAGGAAGAGAGGAGGTGGGGGATTCAGGAGAAGTGAAAGGGAACTGGGTTTGTTATGTAAAATGAAAACTAAAATTGTTAAATAAATAACAACAACAACAAAATACAGTAAGCTGAGCGCTGGCATTCCTTGTTACCCAATTACAGAATGTGGATGCAATGCAACCAGCCATCTTAAGCTCCCTGTAATGACCTATCCACAGTAAGAGTATATCTTCAAACTATGAGCTAGAAGCTTTTCTAAAACTGCTTTTTTCCATTCTGATTAAGATTTTGTTTGTTTGTTTGTTCTTATGTCACAGAAACCTGAAAAGAAACTAAGTCACAAATAGACATATCACTAAAACAATGATTTTACCTGTGTCTGGTATAAGCTGAGAGTTACATTAGCATAGGAACAGAAGGGAATGCTAGTCCAAGGCCTGCATACATTAATTTCAATATTCAAGATCTATATAATGGAATGATGTCCAGTAGTCAAGAGGTTTCTAAAGACTACTTCTAAATGCACTTTCAGAATTATTTGAAAGTCTGTTAAATTTCAAAAATGTAAAGTGGAGACTATTGTAAAGAAGTAGAAATAATATTTTCAGTTGACTGTTTTCAATTCATTTCCTAGTATCCTGTAAATTATATCATGTCCGAGTAAAATTTATATATAAATATTTATATCAAAGGACATAAGCAATGTGGATAAAGATAAAAATAGAGGCACATGGAAAATGATGAGTACTTTGTATTATATAGCATATCACGTAGTATATACCTATTTATCTGTAATATGCTTTTTCTGAAAAAATATACCTAGTAAATAAATTGACATTTGGGAGCTATTAAAAACATAATAGGGTTTCAATTTTCATATAAAAAACAATATATGTTGTACAAATTATATATTCCTTATATAATTAGAATACAGAAATACATGTTTATTCTATACATTAGAACAAAAATGTGCATATAATGTTGCCCTAACCTGCGGGGAATCAGGCGAGCTCACACCCCGATGTGCTGCTGTCACCAAAGAAACTAAAATGGAAGGGTCAGGGGGAACAAAGAACGACAGAAAGACAAGTTTCTGATCAAGCTGCAAATTTTTATTTTTCACAGGGACCTTATATAGTGGTGCCAAGCGGGTAGCTTGCCAGGAAGGGAGAGGTCGTTTGAGGCTACCTGCTTGATAACCAGGCTGAGGAATGTCCCTGTTTTTGATTCCTTGAGAGTGCAGGAGGTTACCAAGGTCACAGGTTGCAGGTGTTAGTTCATGGGTTAGAAAGGGGGAAGGGTTGCTAGGTAACCTGACCATGAAATGTATCTTTACTTCTATAAACTACTTCATGAGCCCAGAAGTTATATATCAGTGAGTAAAGGATTGATGGCAGCTATTCTTCTAATAATAGTGTGTTTATACTGGCAGCTTCTGCCCAAGTCTCTTAAAAGGTCCAAGGTTACTTTTGCCATGCCCACAAAATAATGTTATAACTGGATTATAATATATGGCAAATATATTTGTTTTTATATTATATTATGACTGATATATATATATATATATATTTGCATATTATATATATGAATGTAAATACATAGTTAAATATATATATAAGGCATATACTAAGACAAAAGTCATCATTAATAAATTCTATGTAGGCTGATAGTCTATGATTAGTTGATTCATTTTTGATAATTTTTTTAAAAAAAATTTATTTTGTAATCTTAGTTTGTGAAAATGGAATACAAGCCATTTTGTGCAAGTATTCTACTATTGAGCTATATTACTATTCCCAATCCCTGGTTATGGTCTAGGATGGAAATCTCACAAGATGTTAATGACTATAATAAATGTTATGATAATCTATTTGATGGTGTGTATTCTAATAATAAGACAGTAGGCTTGAGGAGACCACATGTACTTCATTGATGTTTTAAACATAAGTTTATATCAAAGCAATTATATGTCAGTGTATATGTATATGCATTCACAGGGTACACATAAAAATATATATGTACACCTATAATTCATATGTACTATAGTATAATCATGATGTGTAATTATGTACATGTTTAAAAAAGATTTTTATGAATATGATCCATCCACTGACTTTTCATTGTGTATGTAAGACATAATCATTGCTGTGTTGAAATGTCTACATCATTTAGAACCAATATTTATTTCACTAATTACATAAGGAAGATAGCTTTATGTAATTTTATCTCTTCTTTAGTTGACAAGAGTAATATCCCATTAATGATATTCTATTATTCTGTTAGCATCTTCTAATGGGAGATCAGCACTGTTGCAGAAAGAGTCATTTCAAGTGTTGTTTGCAAGAAGTGGTTTTTAATCATACAGTAAAGAACTCAGGAAATTCCTGTCTTTTGCCATTTCATCTTTGCTGTCTACATTTCAACACATTTTGAAATTTTTAAGGGATACTATTCCTAAAAGGAAAGCTGTTGTTGATTTTGTCAAGAGGTTATTGGCAAAGGGCTAAAGAATTAAGGAGATCAGGAATTAACTCTAAGATACTGACATAAATACTGGCTATGTGCTAGGTCTTATTATAAAAATATATTTTTGGCTGTATTTCTTTCAGTGTTTCAGTTGAGACTTGTCTGATACTATACATGGTTCAGAATTTTATGAAGAATTTGTAGGCTCATACTTCAGCAAACTCTGTATAAGGAAACAGCACCTGCTAAAGTTATAGTAGGGCAGTGCTTAGAATTTAGTAGAATCCATTCTTTAAAGGAATTATGAGAAAAATTTTATAGATCTAAGACCCAGCCAAATTCTCTGTGTTGTCTCTGCCTTACAAGGCTTGAAAGATTATCTTTCTTTTCCACTTTTATATTCTGTTTTTTATTGTTATACTTATTAATAGTGGCATATACATAATGGGTTTTGGATTCTATGTTTCTATGTGTATGAGAACAGTTGTGACCTTGAGGATTGTCAGTTCTCAGCTGAACAGGATCTATATAAGTCACTCAGTACATACATGTTATTGTTCCTTTTTAATGTGTGTGTATCAGTCTTTTCTGATGAGATAGAAAGAATTGTGGTTGAGTGTGATTCTTATATTGCATTTAACTGAAATGGACACTACTTTTATGTTTGGAAGATAACAAAAGACTATTTTTGATATAAATTTGAAAAATATCATGAAATGGAAACAGAGTAGGAAAGTGTTTTCAGAAAGAGAAAGTTTTTTCATTAAATATTAAATTGTTAGATAGGGTTTTTGTTGTTGTTGTTATGGTTGTTTTTGGTGGTTTGGCACAAATAGAATTATCTCTGAAGAGTGACCTCACTTAATAAAAGGCTTCTATAACATCCACTATAAGCAATCCTGTAGTATATTTTCATATGATTAATGTGAGTGGGCCCAACCCCCATATGTGAGGGTGTTATCCCTGGAGAGGCAGTTCTGCATTGCATATGAAACTAAGTTGAACAACACATGAAGAACAGTGTTTCTACATGGCATCTGCTGCAGCTTCTACCTCCAGATTCCTGCTTTGAATACATGATAGACTACAACTGTAAACTGAAATAAACCTTTTCCTTCCCAAATTTGTTTTGGTCATGATGTGTTTTTCAAAGGAACAAAAAGCAAACCATGACAATACCAATATAACCTTCAACAGAGTAATTTATAGATTTCACCTTCTCCCCAAAATATCTTTAAAACTAATTAATAAAGTTAGAACTTAAGTGCAGTTTTAAGTATAATACATTTATACATTTGAAAAAGAGATGAAACAGACAATATCTTTTTACTTTCTTCATCCAAGTATCAGAAAACACCTTGTATATTACAAGGGAAGGGGAGAATTCTCCATCCTAACCTAGAAGTGAAGTGACTCCACCTGACTGATGTTAACAGAAGCCAAGTAGGGAGCTTCAGCATCCATCTTGTTGGGCACCCAATACAAACCTGTCCTCCAGTTGTTGTGCTGCAGGTCAGAGGGAAACAAATAGGGAAGCAGGATGTCCATCTTGTTTTGAGTCCATATCGAGTCTCTTACCTCTTGTGTATTAAGAAGCATAGTGAATCTCACCTATTGATTAAGTCATATGCCCTTTCTTTCTTCCTTTGCAACATGAAAAGCCAAGTGTTCAGCATGACTATGCTATCTGACTGGTAACTTTGAAGAAAATAAAGCAGAACTCTTGCCTTTGTCTAATGGGGAAAACCAGAAATCTATGCCTCCCAGAAATACAGAGAAGGTTTTTCCCTCACTAGTTTGCCCCAGCTGGTGTTGGCCTTCCACATACACTGGAAATTAAGGCATCACCAGCTAATTTAGTGCTACATGGTTATCAAGGGAAACTGGCTAAAAGCTATAGGTTTAGATAAGACCCAACAGCCCATACCTCTGTGCATTTAATGAACATTTAGTAGAGAATGACAATAAAATGGTAATTTTAGAATCACCTGGCAAAGACTCACAGCAGCTAAGATGGAAATGTTTAAGCAAATCTCAAATATACTTAAAGCAATTTGGAAAATAACTGAAAGCCTCCACAAAAAATATCAAATTCTCAGAAACGGTTTTATAAAATGCAGGTTAGCAAAAGAAAATATTCAGAAAGTGAAAAGAACTCCAGGATTAACTCACAAACAGAATGGACAAGACTTGGAGGAACAAGATATTGTCAAGAGCTAATATTGTATTACATGTGTTTAATCCCAGCACTCAAGAGGAAGAGGCAGGCATGCCTAAGGCCAGCCTAGACTACATAGATAGTTTCAGGCTAGCCAATACACATGATGAGACACTGTTTCAAAAGAAACAAATAACAAACAAAAGAAACAATAAGCAAACCAACAAAAATGGTTGTCAAGCGTAGTGAGATGACTGCTAAACTGGACACTTTCATAAGCAAAGGTGTGGATATTTGCCAAAGTAAGACATTTTAAATCTTGGCCTCATGTTCTCAGTTATATCATGAAGCTAAGAGGAAAGAAGGAAACAGAGTAGGTAAATGCTTTAGAGTATTTTGCTAAATACAGAGCAAATGTTCACTATCTAAATTGTGACTCAAATAGGCTCCTGTGTCCTAACTATTCTCCCTTGCTGTGATGGCTAATCTTGGATATCAACATTACTGCATCTGGAATCAACTAAAATACACAATGGTATGAGAGATATTGTTGATCAGATTATTTGAAGCAGGAAGCTGCACATGAAATATGGTTAACACTTTCTGGTGAAAACCCACTTAAAAAGACAGGGCAGAAGAAAGTTTTGCTTTTTTCCCCTTTGTTGCTGTTTTGTTTGAAAACATCCTGAGTTTTTTTTTCTGTTATTCTATGTGTTTGATTGTTATTTAGTCTAATAGTAGATTAAATGTTCTAAAATATTATGAGAAACATTATCTACTTTGTCACTTTTAAGAAGTCAGTGGTAAAAACTATAAGCTTGACTAACAAAGATACAGCAATTTCATTTATTTCATCCTATTCATGATATCAAAATGTGAAATATCTGCCTTACGGGGTTCATTTGAGTTTTCTTTCCAACTGTAGGGTGAGTAGTTTATCCAGGATGGTAAATTTAAAAATAAATCATCCCCTTTGGGCTTTTCCAGATGCATAAGCAGAAAAGACTCTTAGGAAAATATCGACTGTTCTCCAGTGAACCAAAAGAACCTGTAGAAATTTTAGTACTTTCTTAAATGCTAAAGTAATTTAATTTGTATGCTAGCAATATACATGAAATAAAGTATACAAGAAATAAAGTTAAGTGTCTCATTTTGAAAACATTATCAGAATGAGGTTTTGGAAAGGTCTTGCTCTGTCACAGCACCCATTTCCTTTTAACTTGATGTAGAATTACTTTAAAGTCATGTGTCATTAGGCTTGCTGTATGCATCTGGAAGATAGCCTTCATAATGAATTTCAGCAGAAGCTTTCAAAGGGCCTTGTCACACCCCCTTGTGCAGCACCCAGCACAATAATGGAGAATTCCAAAGATCTGGAAGGGAGGGTAATGGTAGATAGAGACACTTCAACAATGAACAGTATTTTTCTCACTGTTCCTTATATACTATTTTGTTTTTGTTTTTTTTCCCTAATAGTGATAAGTACTACAAACAGAGCTTGAGCAAAGTGTATCTATGGCCCAATTATCTGAATTATTCCTTTCAAACTTCCCCCACAAACATCTTCTACTCCTCTTTTTTTTTTTTATTTTGAACTTCCCTTCCATTTTGGCCTTGTTTTGGTAAAGAAGACATTCCTCCTAGGCTTTATGTCCTTCCTGCAGTATTCTGCAGTCATTCAGCCACATCCATGTCAGGCTTTATGTTTGAGAAAGGAACTGCAGACTATATAGACCCCAGCACTCTTGTAATCCATAGACCAACAATCAAGTGCTCCCTGTCCCTATCATACCCAAAGTGGAAAGTGTGGGTTCATCCACTTTATTTCTGGTTCTTAGCTACAGTTATACAGTAAGAAATCTGCCTCTTGTGATGCAAAGTGAGCAAAGGTTCAGAAAAGTACTTAATTATGGGGGAGGCAGACAACTGAACTGTTTCTAACAAGAGATATGAAGTTAATCTCCACAACAAAGAAAATGAATATTTAGGAAAGAAAGAATCTTGGGAAGAACCGAACTTTGTTGGTAGCCCAGGAGATTAGTGAGGAAGGCTATGATCTTAAAATGGTAGGGTGAAAGGGGAACCAAACAATAAAATTCTGGAAAGGATTGAGAATAGAAAAAGTATAACTGAAATTACTTTCAGAATTCCACATTTGAAGGATAAGTATAAAGAATATAAATTTAAAAGTAGTTTCTTGAAAACTAAATGTGTTTACTTTTAGTTTTAAATTACTCAATCATTCCCTTTATATTTTTAGATCAGTTTTCTTATACAATAAAACTAGTAAATAATTATATATTCATGTGGGGTATTTACATAGCATGTAATATTCAATTCATGTATACATTATACTATGTTTATATCAGTTGAAAGATCCTTATTTCTTCAACAATTTAATGTCCCTTTTTGGGGAAAATAATGCATCATTACTACCTCCTTTCATCCTAACTACAGTAACATAGCAGTAAGTTTTGTTGCTTTCTAAATATAACGAAAAGATGATTGAACTCTTTATCTCCCCTCTATACTCTTCAGCTTCAGGTGACCACCCCTCTACTTTCAACTTCTGTGTAATCATTATTGTAAAGGTTATACCTTTGCATATTATCTTTCTGTGTCTGTTTCATTACACTTAATATACTATCCATTTCCATGTATGTTGTCAGAACGGACAGCATTGAGTCCCATTTTGTTTGTGTATACATTTTGTTTCTCTTTTGATCAAACAATGATGAAAACCTTGAAGTCTTTTGTGAATGTGATGTTAATGAATAGTAGCCTGGCTCAAGTAGATTTATAATTGAAGTATGAAACATGATTTTGTAAGAAAAAGTACAGTCAAATACAGTGTAGTTTATTAGTGTTCTTCCCTATATAAGAAGCCTGAGTCAAACAATGAAACATAAAAATAAATCCATAATGATGCATTATTATAATTATTGGAAGGATTCTTTAAGGACTTTAAAAAAGTTTACAAAGAATGATAATTTCAAAATTGACAATTGTGGGTTCTGTTTTATTTCTAACTGCATGTTCCAGGAAAACAACCAACTAAACGTATTCAGTCATGCAGAAGTCTCTAAAAGTTAGAGGAAAAGACATATCTGCTAAATAAAAAGAAGGCCACAAAATAATTTTTATTCCATATATTCTTTATAGGGAAGTTGAAGTCTTTTTGTAGAACTGTTAATGAGAGTTTAAATTTACTTAAGCAGATTCAAAGATAATAGTGTATTCCTCCTATTGCATAAAACCATCTGGGTGATAAAGAGCAACATTAGGAGACTCTGGGCACGTAGGAACTTTAATATTACGAACACCAGAACTAGAATTTTTTTTAAAAAAGGAAAAAACTGAAAGTAAGGAGTGAACTAGTCAAGCTAAAAGACTTTAAATTATTAATATATTGTGCTTCCAAAATCACCAGTAAAGAGACACGCATAGATAGAGAAGACATTGCTAGCTGTGTAAGTTTCTAATGACTGTGGTGAGGTAATTATTCCCTATATGAAGTGACATTTATATATAAGACTACAAGTTTTTGGTAGAGTTGGCAGTGAATAAAATTTATATTCTTAAATATCCAGTTTTCTGCTCCAAATAGAAGATCTATCCTCTTGATAGAAAGCCATAGCATGAAGAATTTAAACTATAACTAGTCCAGTCTCCAAAGCAAAGATTTCTGTGTGTATTGCAATTTCACATTAGTTATTTTACTCAAAGAATTAGTAATTACTCATATTTCTCTAAACAAAAACTCGTTAGAGAAAGGAAGGCTGGCCAACAAAGGAGAGGCAGGTCTATTATGGGAGAATCAGAAAAGAAAAGAACCCAATTAATTTTAATTAGGTTCAACTAATCAAAATATCTTTCTTGGATTGTCCTTATAGTGTTGAGAAACAAATGATATTTAGATAAAATTTGATATCAATACCCCTGCCAATAAACTTTAGAAAATCTGCAGTGAATATTTTAAGGATATAATTATAATCTCAAATATAAAATAATTGTAAGAGAGAAAATTATTTGTTTTATATCATAGTTTATTAAAAGAAATTATATGCCTGTGTACAATTCTCAGTTAATAAAATATTATATTTTTAAAAATACATTACTGTAACAGGTCACTTTACACATATAAGCATTTGCACAAAACACTAAGAAGAAAATAGACACAATGCATGGGAAGGAATAAGAAGAGAAATGATAAAATGTGATATATTTTGACAGTTGTCATTGGAGCAGAAGAATAAATAAGGTTGGGCCAAATGTGAAAGGAAGCAAAGCACTTCACATTCTTTAAGAGAAATAATGCTGATACCCCAGAAATTATCCTCAGTACTTACTCAATGCTGCTTGAGGAAGAATCTCAAAGAATTTTCATCTGCAACTAAGATGAATAAATGAAGATGACATAAGAGGAGAAGTGACACACTCTGTGCTGAATGCCTACACCTGAGTCTGGAAGAACGGATAATGGATACCTAGCGATTATGAATCACGAAGACATGGAAAAGAGGGGAATCTTAAAGGGTAATGAAGCAACTCCTAGACAAAGTGGTTTGTGAGGAAAATGTTCAAAGGCAAAAGTTATAGGGGAAACAGGAGCTCATGTGAGAGCTATCCTGATGCTTGTAAACGAAACAACATTATTATCTTTCCCCACCCCCATCTCTCTGTCTGTGTCTGTGTCTGTGACTGTGTCTGTGTCTGTGTCTGTGTCTGTGTCTGTGTCTGTGTCTGTCTGCCTGTCTGGGCTGTCTGTCTGTCTGTCTGTCTGTCTGTCTCTCTCTCTCTCTCTCTCTCTCTCTCTCTCTCTCTCTCTCTCTCTCTCTCTCTCTCTCTCTCTCTCTGTCTCTCTCTCTCTCTCTCTCTCTCTCTCTCTCTCTCTCTCTCTCTCTCTCTCCTCTCTCTCGGTGTGTGGGTGTGTATTTTTACTATGAACTTGTTCTTGATTTCGTGAAAATACTGTTGGCCTCCAAGACACTTGGAACATTAAAGGTAAGATTTTTGCTGTTTATTTTTTCTGTGACATCAAACTGAAACTTAGACAGTCCCTTAGTGGAAGAAGATGCTGACCTAAGATTCATTCTTTAATTTATTGCAGTATGAATCCTTACTGACTTCTGGAGCCAGACCTAAAACTGCTGTCCCAAAGCAAAGGCTCACACTGGGGGAAAAGGAACTAAAGGGTCATATACCCTCTGTCCATATACAGAACAGGACACCAAGGCCAGGCAAGGTCAAGGCCCCAGTTTTCATAGGAACTCTTGAAGAGTGAATGAAGAAGTGGGAATAACCGGTTTTCTTCAGTTGTTTCATTCCTGATAATGACTAATATTTAAATATGATTTTTTATTGGACATGATACTGTCCCTTTTTTCTTAGGGAAGAATATTCTCTTCACATGAGGTAGATTGTTTATAAAGGCAAGTATTTACTTACAAGTTGTTTCTGTTGCTAAAGCAGCACATTCTTTCAGAGAAATGCTAGAGGTGTACATTTACCTCACCGCAGCTACTGTGCCTTGTCAGAAGGAATCAGCTACCAGTTCTCTGGTCTTCTCAGATGAAGAACGCATGATTCCAAAGACAGGCTGAATTAAGTTTAAAGAGAATATGTTTCTATAACTTAAAATTATCTCCTCATTTTTTTCCAGACAAAGTTTCTCTGTATTGCTTTGGAGGTTGTCCTGGAACTCACACTGTAGACCAGGCTGGCCTCGATCTACCTTCCTCTGCCTCCCAGGTTCTGGGATTAAAGGTGTGCGCCACCAACGCCCAGCAAATTATCTCCTTCTTACTAAATAGATTAGAATATTAAGTTTAATAACATACAAAGATGTCTTATTATGAATTATCATGAACCTTGTATAGGATTCAATGAGACTAATTAGTTAGCAAAATAGCATAGAACTGTTTCCAGGACTCCATGACTAGGATGCAAGCCATAGTCAGCTCCACATTCAATACTACATGGAGTGGGATAAGAACTTACAGCCTACATCACCTTTCTCCAGAGAACGATCTCTGCTGAAATCTATTTTGCAGTCCTCTTTCAATAGGTAAGACATCAAATAGCACCCCCAACCCCCACCTCACCCCCGCCAATTTAGTACCAGTTTTGTCTTTAGAATTCATCTCTTATATTGTTGAGATTTGTTCAAAGTACCCATTTAAAAATTTATTATGCAAACATTAAGAACAGAAAAAAATATCTCTCTTCAGGTATGAATCACCCAGAAATATGATGACGTCAAGAGAGTAGGATTTCTAGAATGAAAAATACTGTTTGAGTACTTCATATATAATATCAATATTATTTAAGGTGAATCAAAAAGAAATTATAATCCAATAAAATTGTTAAGGAAGCTAGGAAAATAAAATTAAATCTTATTGAGAAAAGTCAAACTGCTAGTGTGGAGAAATTTTGTCAATTAATTTTTCTATTTCCGCTTTTAAAAAGATTGATAATTTCAGATAGATTTGGGGACATGAGATAATATTGGCAATTTTGCTGGATTCTTGCATCAATATTCATATCATAACAATCCATTTTATTTTTATAATTGATCATAAATTTTTACATAGGAAATGCTGGAATAAATATAAAATAGGCCAAATTATTCTATGAAGGAATTTGTTCTATAGGAAAATGAGAATTTCTTAATAAAGTGGTATTCAAACAATTTTCCCTTTTCTCAGAGTTCACTACATTAAGTAGTTCATGTGTCTCCTTGGAGAGGGGCATGAATGTGTTCATCCTTGCAATTTCATGTGTTACAGCTGGTCTAAATAGTAGTATTTTGTTTTATTTTTCTCATTTTGCTTCAGAAACCTGAGGAAAGAAAAAATACACAGGAGAAAAGCAAATGTTTAATTTAAAAGACATATCTTTCAAGTAAACATGTCTCTTTCCTCAACCCCATCTTTTAAAATTAAATGATTTGGAAGAAAATTTGCAAGAGAGTGTCAACTTCTTGTTCAATATAAATAATATATTTCCACAAGAGACTACATGGGGATATGAAGGAGTCACAAGAATATATATGGAAAAAGCTAAATAAATTAAAAACCTGACAGTATTTCCCCAAGTCAGAAATTCATTTCCATTTTAAAGTATTAAAAAAATTCTAAACTGTCACATTCTAAAACACCAAATCCAGACCTTACATGAGAAAATAGCAGAATAAATGGAGTTACTGAACCTGTGAAGACCTCTGTATAAAGGTACTGTTTCTTTTCTTTTATTCTTCTAAGTAAACTAGTCTAGAGACTTTAAGCTCTAAGGACAAGAGATTGTCACAAGGACATATTTAACTGTGGGAATGAAAAAGACGAAGGCAACACACTGATTTCAAAGGTTTTGAGGATAGCTTAGTAAGACAGTAAGGTATGTTCACTGGAGGTTTTATTTCAGGTAGTGGCTAAATTAAAATTCAGTACATGAGGTTTTCTGCTGTTTGTAGAGAGACTGGGAAACGGTAGCTGTACATAAAAAGGCAGTGACAGTATACTGTAGATAGCTGTATAGTTTCTTGAGTATTTTCAAGGTGTCTCAAATTAGTACTATGGAAGCAATATATGACAAATGAAAGTCAATGCCCATATAGAATATAACTAATTTCTCATTCTCCAAAAAAGAATGGTATTTTCAATATAGTTATATTACAAAATGACTCTTTTATCTTTAACATATCTGAATCATTAAGTGTATGCACACACATTCCATATTTTTGTAGTAATTATTAAGTAAGCCTGTGAAATAATAAACTTCCCTACATCTTTTTCAAACATTCATGATTTCATATCTTTCTTCTTAAAAGTGACAGTAAAGGATTCAGTAGAGAAAGAGAGAGAGAGAGAGAGAGAGAGAGAGAGAGAGAGAGAGAGAGAGAGATAAGTGTGTAAAAAAGGTAATGAATTTGAGGGGAGGGGTCATATAAGGAGTTAGAGTGGGAAGGCAAATTGGATAAATACAGTATTTCTCTATGAAATTCTCAAAAAATAATTTGATTTATATATTCATTTAGCTATTTTATTTTGTAAATATATACTTGTATAGGCGTTTTGCTTGCATTTTTGTCTGTTTTCTATGGGAGTGTAGTGTCACAGTTGACTCTGTGGAACTGGAGTTACAAAGGGTTGTTAGCCATTATATAGTTGCTGAGAAGAGAACCAAGGTCCTCTTGAAGAAGTGCTCTTAACCAGAGCTCTCTTTCCAGACTGTATTTATGTTATCTTTAAAGCACATTTTTGGTTTGTTTGTTTGTTTGGTGTCTGTGTTTGAGTGTGTGTGTGTGTGTTTGTGTGTGTGTGTGTGTGTGTGTGTGTGTGTGTGTGTGTGTGTGTGTGTGTGTTGTGTTTGTATAGATGCATGTGCACTTTGAGGACAGAAGTTAATCTCAGTTCAATTCACTGATTACTCTTCATCTTACTATAGGAAACAGTACTACTCACTGAACCTGAAACCCATTGATTCACCTCAGCTGTCTGGCCAGTAAGCTTGAGAGATCCATTTATCTCTAGTTCTCTAGCTCTGAGGTTACAGACACACACCCATGCCCTTGCCAGCCATTTTCTTAGGGAGGGTGGTAGTCTGAATTAATAATTTCATGCCTGTGCAGCAGGCGCTTTTCAAGAAAGCATTCCATTCATTCCCTATTTCATATCTGTTTGTGGGGAAATGAGTCCAGATTTTTATAAAAAGTATGAATTATACTTTTTATTATTACCAATATGTATGGTAAAAATATTGAAATAAATTTACATATCATCTAATGTCAGTAAACAGGAATTCTTCATTTATGAATTTGTTTATTTGTTAAAGTTGGTATAATTTCTTAAAAAGTCAATGTCAAAGTTGGAAGCCATTCCAAAGAGTGGAAGCCATTATAGACATGTGCATGCCTGAAAATATATGTCTATTTATGTACGTATTCTCGGATGAGGTTAAACAAAATTGTGATACAATAAGCAACTGTACTTTTGTCACCATATTTTATGCACTTTTGTGTTTTCAAAAGCAGAGCTGAAACTGTTCTCTGATGATCTCCAGTGCAATAAGGTGTGATATGTCTTCCTGTGGATAATTTTGTTAGGATAAGTTTTTCTCCGGTTTGGTTATTCCCATTACTGTCTGGGAGTTCACTATTATTGCATCACTTATGTGTTGCTGTGTTTTGCTTAACAATGGGAGACAATGTCTGAGAAATGCTTCATTAGGCAATTTCTTCTCTGCAAACTTCATGGAGTGTACTTACACATGAGGACAGTTAAAGCATCAGTGGGTCATGTAGCTTTATGCGACTGCTGTCATGTATCTGGTTTTTCCAGAGAATGAAAAATACAGCAAATAGCTGTATTTTTAGTCTCTTTAGACAGAAACAGGAACTACAAAGTTATATTGATTAGTCTGTGGAGGCACTGTAACTGTAGGCTCATTGCTACCTATCCCTGTATTACTCCTAGGAGAAATGTTTCAGTATTTGTCAATTCATTATTGTCAGCAATTTAATAGAACATAACCTCAAACAACTCAACTGAAACATCACAAATCAACTGAGCATGGTAGTAACATGGTCTGTCAATGACTGGCTGTTTATGTTCTTTTATATTTCATTATAGGAAAGCTATTTGGATTACCCATGTATTTTGTTCTGTTTTAATATTTTAATGTAAGGGATGAATGATAAGAGTGGGTACAAATAATGACATTTTAAGAGTGCTCATTACTTCCACAGCTTAAGAGTAAAATCATTTCACAAACCTTTTCCATCATGACTATTGGCTATTCAAAACATAAAAGACATAAAAATGAAACTATCAGATTCTGACATAGAAACTAGCTCATCAGGATTGGTTAATATCAAATAACTCCATATAGTATGACATTACTCTAATCCTGTAGGTCTGAAAAAATTAGGGTAAGGGTAAAAGTGAGTAAGTGGTGCTCAAAGAAACTTGAAAAGCCCTATATAGAAGAGAAAGCACCTTCATTATATATTAAAGATTAATAGCAATTCTCAAAAGTAATAATGAAACAGTGATGGACTAGAAAATATTTAAAGAGTAAAATTTACATGGAGGAATAGGAGGAAGTTCAAGTTCAATATCAGGAGAATTAAATAGACCGAAGTTTAAAATTAATATTCACTGGTAGGGTCATGGGGAAAAGCTAAAGCTAGGGTACATTTTCCAATTAGATAAAGATGTTCAATTTTGATGGATATCCTTAATGTGCGTGTTTATGATTGAATTAATTATGTGCTTCTGGCCCATGTTGTAGAATAGAACACATGCAATTCTGAAACCTACAAGGAAGTCCTATGTCAAAACTGGATATGAACAGAGTGTGTTCCTCCTGTGGGAGCCTGACAACTTAGTATTTGACTGATTTTGCATGTGGTTATTGGCACTGCTGTTGCTCACTTGAGACGTGATCTGAGAAAGAGTGACATGAGGTTTTGAAGAGACACGCTATCTTGCATTTGCTTGAACATCTGTGTAAGCAGCAGAGGCATGTGGGGTGCTTCAATGGAATGATGATCTGATAACCTACTAGCACAATGAGCAGATGTTTGAAGTTGAGCAATGTGATTAGAAAATGAATGAACATATTATTATTATCAGTTCTAAATGGATAGAAATGTATAGTTATGCTTATCTAAAAATTATATTTAAAATATACATTAAACACATCTTGTCTATCAATATATTTTGAGTTATCATGTCATATATGTCATGATATATAATAAATATTAAAATTATAAATGATATAATCAATGAACAATAAGAAAACAATAAAACATGAATTAAATTCTAAAACTTGAGAACAAGCATTTTTCTTAAGCCAATAATTGGTTTACCAATAGAGTGATTGAGTTATACAGTGTTTATCTAATCTAGCTGTCTGTTTAATATGATTAGATATTTGTATATTGTTTTCTCTGTTGGAAAAGTATGTGTTGTTTCTGAGACTCAGTAATCATGCTTTCAAAGTAAATCTTGCTTTCACACTAAAAAATTACACAATTTCAAAAGATTTTTTGTTTGACATGTTTGAATAAATACTCTCATTCAAACTTTTGAACTTGGAAAGTGGCTCAGGTAGTAAAGTGCTTGCTTAAGTGTGATTACCTCAGTTGTAGTCTTTAGCCCCACATAAAACACCAGTGGGGCCACGGAACCTCTGAAACAAACTTGGGGCATAATGACAATCAATTCATGTGACTTTGCTAGCTAACCAGTACACTCACAACAGAATTATTAAGTTAATCTTGCCTCAAAAATATAAGGTGAAGAAGTTATTGAAGAAGACCTTCCAAGATTAAACTCTGGTTTACACAAGTTGAAGCATAGGAGAGTGCAACTGTACAAATATGTGCATATATGCATAACACAGATATACACACTCAAAGTCACACAAATGTACACAATTAGAAGTAGGACTGAGAAATAATTGTAAAATTGGTTCCAAAATGCTACTGTGTTGAAATTTATAAATCACACATAATAGTTCTGAAATACTCCAACTAGATAGATGAAATTAGATTAAAAATAGTATTTTAGATTTTGTAAACTCTAGCTTTATCCCACCCTTCCTGGTCAATTACTGTGTGCCCCTATTGAAGAGTTGGCTATTTGAGACTATGTCTACTTGAATAATAATATCAAACATTTAAACATTCAAACATTTAAACACCGTTGAATGGACTTGTGATTCTAGAACTTTAAGGCAAATTGACAGTGATGATATTATCCTCAAATTCAAAGACAGATATGTCATATTAATACAGTAAGTGAAATTTGAAAAAGATTGAAGATTGATAAAATAGGGTTACTAGCACATCTTTTCCATGATTCAAGTGGAATAAACAATGATAATGAACTAGGCTTGATATGTTATGTATCTGTCACATGAACAGTTCTCTAAGAGTAAAAAAAGGAATAAAAATATTTTAGTCTAGGAAGAATTTAGTATTCAGTTTTCTTTCTTTTTGATACGTTTGTTTTATTCTATTATGGACTAAATAAATCCTGACAACAGCCTCCTCTTCCTCCACTCTTTCCAGTCTTCAACCCATTTCCCCTCTCTGCCTGATCCACTGGTCTTTCATTTCCATTCAATATATTTTTGTTGTTGGTTTCCTTAGTTTCTGTTTGTTTGTTTTAAATACACCCCAATGGTATTTTCCCCTCCATCAGATCCTCCCAGTCCCAACAACACATTCCTCTGATACAATCTCCATCCTCTAATCCCCAAGATCCATTCCTCCTCCACTTCTCTTCAGAAAAGAGCAAGCATTCCAGGAATATCCACAGTACATGACAAAACAAGATGCAATAGGACGAGGCATAAACACTCATATCAATGCTGCATGAGACAAGCCAATAGAAGAAAAAGTGCCCCAAGAGCAAACAAAAGATTCAAAGACATCCATACTCTTACCATTAGAAGGTCCACAAAATCATACAAGTGGAGTTTCAGATGGTTGTTAGACATTTGTGGATATTGGAAATTGAACACTGGTATAATGAGAGATCCATCTCCTAAGCCTCCTGTCCTTACATTTATGTTTCTTGGGTTAACTTGGGTCCTCATATGAATAAAAAGTTGTTGCATAGTTTGAAAAAGAATGGAATGTGTACAAGGTAGTTATTTATGAGCATTTGGAAAATAATAATGACAATGAAAGTGTTAAAGGCAGGTTTTTTGTTGCTTGTTGTGTTTGTTTTTATAAACATTAAAAAGATGGCTTTTGAAAAAATCATCATTGACTTGTTTTGGATTTGTAAAGCATAATCTATGTTATACTGAGAAAAAATGTTTTTGATCAAAAGTTATTGATCCACAGAAATAAATGACCAAGAGCTATACACACATAAATATGGTGTTTGAAAAGAAATATTTTTAAATCTATTTACCTTCTTCTAAATGAAGTAAATTTGGTTTAATTTTACAAAGCTCATCTGTCATTTCAAACACACATTTTGTCTGAAAAAAATATTAAGTATTTAATGTCTTCAGCAACATCTGAGATAAGCCATTTTATGATAGTTGAATTATTACTATATAGCTGCTTCCTAATCAAATTCTAATGTTGAGGTAATCATTTATGGGACCATTGTAAGTACAACTCTAAATATATTATCAAAACCTTAGACAACACTTGAATATATTTTCATTGAAATTCTTTCAAAATTTCTTTATTCAATTTATTATCTCTTCTTAAGTTTATAATGGAATTGTTTATAATTGTTTATAATTTATAACAATTATAATTGTTTATAATTGGAATTGTTACTAGAATTGGAGGCCATTGTGTGTGGGGGGGGAGGGTCAGATGCAGTAGACACTCCCAGGATTTTATGCCAGTGACCCTAGCATGGACTCCTAGTAATGGAGGATTCCCTGAGCTGGCCAGCCTCAGTAACCAGATAAGGCTCCTAGTGGTGCAATTGGAACACACAGCCACAAACCCTTTGACCTACAATGTATATAGCCTGAATGATTTTCTGGGGCAATGCTGATCTGAAACTTGTAGGAGTGGACAACCAATGATAGGTTTAATTTGATGCTGACAAAAGGCGACCAAGGTCACTTGCTACACTGTCTGGATATCCAGGAACTGGAGAAATCTTAGCCCTGAGACCTATAATTAAAAAACAAAATCAGTAACGTGGTGCCTTGAATGTATTTGCCTCCATAATATCATAGAAAGTGGCACTATTCAGAGGTGTTACTTGAAGTAGGCATTGCCTTGTTGGAAAAAGCATGTCACTGTGGAGGTGAGGTTTTAGTTCTTATATGTGCTCAAGTTGTTCATTGTCCAAGTACAATTCCTGTTGCCTTCCAATCACGATGCAGAATTCTCATCTTCATATCCAACACTATGCCTGCCTGCATGCTGTTATGTCTCACCATAATAAGAATGGGCAAAACATCTGAACTGTAAGCCACTCTAGCTAAAAATATATATCCATGGTTATGGTGTCTCTTCAAAGGAATAGAAACCAAAACTAAGACAAAGAAAATTATTCCTAAAAATATTCTTATATACTCATAGATCAGTGCCTAGCCCAATCATCCTTTTCCAAATTTTAAGATAAAGTGAAAGTTAATTTTTTTCTATGTTGATATTGTTGCAGACATGACATTTTCTATGACACAGTACATTACCAGTTACATGAAAGCATGTGTTAACCTTTTAGCAGCAATGATGTATTAATTAAATGCATTGCAATTGGAAGAAACACAAATTTCAGGAAGGGATAACAATGAAAATAATAAGCATCACTATACAGTGATGATTTTTTGATTGGGAGACTTTAAATGACTGTTTCAATTTCCTTAGGTGATATAGATATATTTAAATTATTTTTCTGGTCTTGATTTAATTTTGGTATCTGGTACCTATCAAGAAAATTGTTGCAGTTAGCTGCTTTTTAAAACTATGTTTTATTTTTGAGATTCTAATAAACTACCTTGGGTTTCCTCCCTGTCCTCCTTCCAAACCATACCATATACCCCTGTTTTCCCCCCATGCATTTTGGGATATTAGTTGTTAGCCTTGTTCAACTCACACTTGATGGTTGCTTTATATAACACTAAATTCCTCTGGGGTTAGCTCTTCTGTTCTGTGCTAAAACTATCTCATTCTTGCTAGAAAAAGCATTGTGCATACCATTGTTCTATATGACCTTTGGAAGGTTTCATATTAGTTTAAAATAAAGGATACAAAATAGATCTTCCCTGATAGCCTGGTTATGAAGAGAATTAGACAGTGACTATAATATTGTAGTATGTAATAAACGTTTTCCAATATTCCAGGAATTAGAAGAAGAAAACTGATGCTATGTTAGAGGAAGTGTGGTATTTCAGATCACCATATAAATGTTACAGATTTCAAACAGTTCAGTCTTTCTTACTCACTGCAATGAATTCATCTCTATGAAATGTGGAAGGAAAAGTAAAAGTGAGATTAATCCTCAACATAATTACTGTAATAATTTATAATCATATTTGTAATGAATATATCTATTTGATTTATGGTCATATTTTAATTCCAAGTTGAACCAGGGATGTTTTGTTTTTCCCTCAAGTATTGTATACAAAATTAGAGTATAAAAGTATAAGTAAGAGAATTCTACTTGTAAAAAAATACTGTCATATGATTGTCCATTACTATGCAATATAATTGATATATCGAAAAGAGCTCAAGCAAAATGGACTTTTTCAACTGAGTAACCTAAGCTTTAATCTATTATTTTTACTTCATTTTAAATTTTACAAGTTATATATAGGATTTGGGAGCTTGTAACCAAGAAATTAGGAAAAAATATGCAACTGGAAGATCTCAAGGAAAGAAGTTTTAGTGTTTCCTGTGAAACTTCAAAAATTGATTTGCTGTTTATGTCTACACTAAACTGATACTGACTTTTGATTTATGTGGTTTAACCACATTGCTGGTGACTGAGATTTTAGGGGCATAGATAAAAGTTGTTTCTGCCGTTGAACATGTCTGAATCTAACATGTTATTTAAATCTTCCTAAAATTTAATAATTAATTTTCCTTCCAACAAGAAAACTGAAGTGAAGGATAATAAACAATATATGACCACACTTCCCAAAGGCTGAAATTTTAGGCTTCTGCCACAATATCTAGCTTATAATGCTTAGCATTCAGTTAAAAAAAATCTGGATGAAGTCTTCTGTATGTAATCTCTAGGGGGAAAATGTGGTTTATTTTTTACAGGAAATTTCATCAATGTTGAGAACAGTATGAAAAACATTGAAATCTAATAGCTCTGAAAATTCAGTTTGTTTTTCTAAATCTCTGAGTTTTGATAGAACAACATTTGATAGATACTATGATACTTAAAAGTCTGAAAAGATAACAGTACTCATTTTAATCATTGAAGACAGAGTTTCCAGTTTTCTTTGATCCAGGCCTTTATTATCGCAAACTTTTTATTAATACTTCCACAGGAATTGCAGAGATTATTTAAATGTACACCTCTCTTGCCCAAGTATATAGCCATGCATGATGGCCTACTGTTATTTACTCCATTTTCCTGACCTTTTTTGTTTGTTTGTTTGTTTGTTTTGAGACAAGGTTTCTCAGTGTAGCTTTGGAGCCTATCTTGGCACTCGCTCTGTAGACCAGGTTGGCCTCCTCGAACTCACAGAGATCCTCCTGCCGCTGCCTCCCTAGTGCTGAGATCAAAGGCATGCTCCACCATGGCCCCGCTCCTGATCTTTTAAATAATTTCTTTGTTTGGGTAAATGAAACATTTGAATAATGACAACCTTGCTTATGTTTTAAAAGCTTAGTTTTTACAGTTTCACAATGAATGATTTGAAAGATACAAATACATGCACCTCAATAACATCCCCATCCCTTAATTAGTCTATTTAGAAGCACATTTCCATTCCGTGACAACACTTTCATGTGAGTCATGGAAATGAACAGGCTCGAGCAGCTTATTAACTCTCAGACTACAAATTTTGGATACTTCCATCAAAATCCAAACCAAACTCTCTCCTCTTTTTCATTGCTTTAATATATTGGAAATTACCATTTTGCCATTTTATATTATTTTTTTACCTAGAATTCGTGAGACATAATTTTTATTGAATATTTGATAACAATCAATGTGGTGTCATTTTTTAGCTATCCCATATACATTAGTAGTACATCTTTGAGCATAAATTTAGCCCTTTGGCAATATTTTTATTTCATGTAAAATAGTCAAGTTCAAACAATAAACTATCCCATTTGCATTAAACAAATATTTATTTTAAAAAAATCAATAAGTAGAAGTTGAATTATTTGTGTGCTGTACACTCTGTGGGTTAGGGAGCTGCTTGTATGATATGGTATACCCATCCTCTGAGGACTCAAAGTCAACACAAGGATAGAGAGAAACACTTGTAAGTATTTAAGTAATGGGATCCCATTCTCTGGAAGGTGTGTAACAACTCTTAGTAGCCTGATGAGAAAAGTAGTTCATGGATCCAAGGCATACAATGAAAATGGGATACCAAAATTACAACTGGAAATATGGAAAATGCCATGAGCAAAAAGGAGAAGAAAGCCATTTCTGGAAATAATTAAGGAGTTAAAGAAATTCAGTTCAAAGTGAAGAATGCTGATGCTGCTAAAGAAGATGGGAAGAAACTGAAAAAACAAGGAGTTGCACGATGGGGATAAACAGCAGGTCATATTAATACTGAGAATGTGTTTGTAAGTGCATGGGTTTTCTAAGACGTGAATATGATCAGCCGTTGCTAACAAGGAGACAACAATGTCATCAGAATCACTTTACAAAGACATATCTGCAACTGCTAGAAGCAAACGACAAGGTAACACCAAAGAAAGTGCTTGATAGTGAACACCTATAAAATTTAATCATTTGCTAATGCATATTACTTTGTAAATGAAAAAGGCAGAGAAATGACCTTTAGAAGACAATGAACATGACATTCACAGCTCGGCTTTCATCAGAATGCAAAATTTGATGATTAGATATATATTCCCTAGAGGGCAGCTCTTCTCAACTCAAGATTTTAATGGGAAGTAGAAAGGAAATAAACTTTAGGGAGGCTCCGATTCAGAATTCAATACATTTTTGGTCATTATGACATTATTTAACATAAGTAAAATATTATTTTTTATCTTTGAAGAGAATTCCTCTCTCCATCTCCTTTTTTGTTCAACATGTGTCTTTAAAGCAGAACTGAATATTTTTACTGAGTTATCAAATGTGATAGCTACTGATCACATATAGCATTTGAATTGCCTTTAAATGATGAAAAACATGCATGTAATATCATGTCACTTAACCATAATTTAAATATTCAAATACTAGTGTTAGTACAATTGTATGACACCCGCCCACACCTCACACATGTATGTACTTATTTCATGTGGCTGCTTCTAAGATATAAAATTTGTAACATGCTCATTTATTATCATAGTTTTTACATTCCTCACTGAAATGGATGAGCTCTCAAAATTCCTGCATTTTGAAGGGTTAATGCTGAAAGCATAACTATGAATGGAAATAAAATTAGAGTTCATATCAAAGTGAAATAGAAAAAGGGATATGATTCATTGTTTCTTTACAGCTTTGCAAATATATCTACTGTACATGTATTGCATTATACAATATCAGAAAATACTACAGAATTTCCAAAAAAATGTTTTTGACCATTTTATAGACACAAAACACATAGCAAAAAAATACAGATTTCTAAAACACAAAGTATGATATAACCAAGTTTATGGTAATAGTTATGATAACAAAAATATCAGAAACAAATATTTATTAAGGTAAATTTATATAATTATGCTTTGAAATTCTTTGAACATAGAGTGATATTGCCTTTTGTGTCAAACAACCACGACTATTTTGAGAATCTATATTTGTGTTAATTTTATTTAATAAGTTGGTATTCACATACTCAATGGACTGAGTCATGAAACTGTATATAGTATGATTTAACCCAAGAAATGACTTATTCATATAATGCAACTATAGAATTCAAACATGGAGTGAAGGTAAAATATAACTTATTCAACATAACACTACTGTCAATTTCTCGCTTTTTCTTACTTTCATCATGCTGCTTTTAGAGTTTTCTTATAACCTGTAAAATAATTATCCTGGTAGAAAAAGCACAAAGCAGAAGTTTCAGTGGAAAGATATCTCACCTGAATGGTTGGTTCTTGGGGTGGTGTTGAGAGGCGTGATAATATGGGTATCATGAAACTTATCACTTTCTACAATGGCTTAACCACAGTATCTTATTGCTCTTTGTATCTTCATTCAAGCAAAAAGAATTAAGAAGTGGAATTTTAAAGGAGCAATGAGAAAGAAATCTGAGAATAAGAGGCAGAGTTTTGGGGGAAAGGACGAAACTTACCATAGATTAAACAAACATCCCCCTATACAAACCAACATACTCAAAATCTATATGAACATATCGTTTCTTGGTACATAGTTCTTTCAGATAAAGGAGTTCCCTACATTGTAGTTTTGATAATCTGGAAGAAATACTGTTTTATAATGTTGTTATGTTCTGGATTTGTTTAGATTTTAGAAGATTTACTAAGCATGTTCCCACATACTCTAAAATCAGCTGTTCCTGGAATTTTTTAAATAATTATGATATAAATCTTAAAACTAGGAAATTTTTATTACACCACTCCTTACTAAATTATAAAATTAATTCCATATTTTGTAAGTTTTATTCTAAAAATGTGATGTCAATTTATTTAAACCAGAATGATTGGAATCCAATGTGTCATCCTCAGAGTTCCCTATATTCTTCCAGTCGGTAATAATTTGCATATCTGTTTTCATTCATAGTCTGCACATTTGTCAGGATTGTGGTTGGCCTTCATAGAATATTTCTCAGTATAAAGTGATTTCTTACAGTGGTCAAAACTACATTGGGTATTTGAGAGAGGAGGAAGCACACAGTAGAGGTGATAAATCCTACCTGATGCTGACTGAGTACTAAGGGCTATGTAACATTGATATAACTCCATAGCAATAACCACAATTGCAAGCAGAGATGATTTTCTATCAATTTCCATTTTGCAAATTTCTTTTTCATTTGATTTCACTATGTCACAAGACTTGTATAAAACTATACTTCTTGGGGAGGGAAAGGAGTAGTACCAAAAAAGTTGTGGTATGCATTTAGTTTTCGCTTTAACTTTGAAATACCAAATGCCAAGCATATATCCATATATCAACAATCACGAGTATAGTTTTGTGTTTTCAAGATTAAAACTGTTCTATGTTTTACTTGTATGTGTGTCTATGTACCACATGTCAGCAATGTCTATGGATGTCAGAAGGGTGCAGAGGATCATCTGTAACTAGACTTACAGACCCTTGTTATCCACTCTGTGGCTCTTGAAATAAAATACTGGTACCTGGCAGAACATCCAGTGCTCTTAATTGCTGAGCCATCTCTCTAACCTGCACAAGTGGCTTGAATTCCTCTTTTAAACAAAACTTTTCATATGCTTTCAGTATATTTCCTCATATGTCACTTTAAAATATGTCTATTAATTCTTTAAATATTTTGTACAATGTGAGTTCTTTATATTTTCTCCTTCCTTCAACTCCTCTAACATCCACTATTTCCATCTACACATTATTTTTCCAGGATAGGATTTCTCTGTGTAGCTATGGAGCCTGTCCTGGAACTTACTCTGTAAACCAGGATGGCCTTGAACTAAGAGAGATCCACCAGCTGCTGCCTCCCAAGTGCTGAGATTAAAGGCATGTGCCACCACTGCCCGGCCCATACCACCCAAATTTTAATCCATTTTTCCCTTCTAAAAATGTCATCTATGATGTCTATGAACCAACAATAACCAGCATGAAAAGTTAACAGCATGGGTTCAGTAGTGTCACACATGCCCACAAGCTCTCTAATTAGACTTGAGGCAGCTTAACAAGAGGGTAATCATGCCCAGTTTGGAAAATTAGCGAACAATCCGGAGTCATTACAGCCAAGGTTCTTGTAGAACTCCCTTCAAATACCATTCTACTAAACCACTAAATCCCTAATTATGAACTTAATATTTGTCTTTATATAAAGAGGTAAGTGTATTTCTCATGCCTTAACAAGGAAAATTCTCTTTAAAACAGAGACAATTACAGAAAACCACAACTAATCAAAATTCAGACTTGTAGAGCCAAATCTCAGTGAGCACATCAATAACACAACTCATGCATAAAACTCAGGGGTCATTGTGGAAGACTGGGTGGAGAGACTGTAAGAGTCAGATAATCAAAGACCTTTCTGTGAGATTGTGTATCTTAGTAACATCAGAAGCTACACCCATCAAGTCTCACAAACATGACTTCAACAAGGAAGCCAAAAGACAAGATCATGTGAATGGAGCAAAACCCATGAGATCTAAAAAGAACTACAGGCAATTAAAGAATGCTGAAAACACATGAACTTCTTAGCCAAAACCCTGTTTTCAACCCTAAAATCATACAAACACGTAACATTATACAGTGTGAAGAGATAGCACTATGTGTTTAGGAATGTGTGTGTGTGTGTGTGTGTGTGTGTGTGTGTGTGTGTGTGTGTGTGTGTGTGTGAGTGTGTGTTTAGCAATATATATGTATGCATGATACAAATACACATATATATATATGCATATAAAACAACTAACGAGAAAAGAGTACATGAATTTGAAAAGAGGGACATAGGAAGGTTTGGACGGAGAAAATGGAAGATGGAATGATATAATTATATTAGAATCACATAAAAGTAATAATAAAACAAATTTTAAAAATTCAAGTACACTTTTGCCATTCATATTTCCTTGTTGTGTGGCATTATGAGTGTGGTTGAATTACCAGGAACCATAACTTCAAAAAACAAACTAAACAAACAAACAAAACTGAGCTTTCCTATCACAGTTGCTATCAATTGCCAATAGCTCCTCAGCTAAGGGACTTCACCTGTACCTCCCTGTTCCTACTGGGATTTGGTCTGGCTTAACATTACATAATCTTGCACATGCTGTCACAACTGCTGTGAATTTATATGTGTAGCTGCCCTGCTGTGTCCAGAACACAGTGTTTCTTTTAGCTCATCTGCTGCTTCTGACTCCTAAATTCTTTCTGCCACCTCTCCAAAGGTCATTCTGAAGACTTTGGAGGAAGGGTGATGAAGCAAATGTTCCATTTATGGTTGAGCACTCTGAAGTTGATATCTCTTATTCTCACCCTGGCCAGTTGTACGTATCTATGTCAATAGCTATCTACTGCAAATGAAAGCATTTCTGAAAAGGGTACATTTTGTTATGCTAGTATTTAATCTAACTCACAGGGTGCATTTCATGGTAAGACTGTTGGTTATTTTTCTCTACCAGTGGCATGCATAGTAACTTCTAGCATTGTGAAATGTAAATGATAAGTAATTTCCAAGACTAACCATATTGTGACAATACCAGACTTAAAATGTATTTCCATATGTAATTGCATTTATTATTATTGAGTCATACACTTTTAAGGAGGACACAATTTAATGTATTTTAAAATGTCTACACAAGAATACAGCTTTAATTAAGGCTTTAGTCATATTAGCAAAGAGTGTGTGAAAGTCAAGCGTTGGAGTCATTTAGCCATTTGTATTTTCCAAACAATGTTCTGGTTTTGAAACAGATATTCAATAGATGTAACTAACATAAATGTATGTGTCTTTTATTTGTGTTTCATCTCACAATGAAATTCATAGAGGAGGAGATGTGAGCCCTGGAAGATTTAGACTTGACCTGAGCTGTCTCATTTTTATGAGAACCATGATGGATATCATCATGTAATTTCATTAATCTTTGTAAAACATAGCCAGCAATTTGGCACATGCAGGTTTTACCAGATATTTTATAATCTTAGAAGCTGTAGGAGTAATTAGATATATCCTAAGAAATTTTCACTAAACTTAATCATACCTCCAAGCAATATCCTGACACTTAATTTATTACAAGTGCTGTGTTTATTCTTGTCTTAGTCACTTGACTCAGCTGTTTCTGCTTTGGTTTGTTGAAAAGCAGTAAAATATTAACCTTCATATTCTTTGGGTGTGAGGGGAAAACATTGGTAAAAGCTAACTATTTAACCTGTCCAAGCTTCCTTCTCTATGCAGTTCAAGATGTCAACTTACTTTCCTCTATGAACTTTGGGGTTTAAATAATTGATTATGAGTATCTTTCCCATATGGACATGTATTTGTATAGCAAATACTCATAGTGCATACACAAAGTGATAGGCATAATTCTTTTCTTTTATAAATACCCACTTTGTTTTGTGTATGTGCGTGTGTGCGTGTGTGCGTGTGTGTGTGTGTGTGTGTGTGTGTGTGTGTGTGTGTGTGTTTCTCATGAGTAGACATTTAGACTTCAGAAAATACACTGACAAAGAAAACTTTTTTCCAAAGTATTTAATTATTAAATGGTCAGTCTCCTTTATAGGTGTCATGATTTTAAGAGTTCACATTTGAGATATGAACCCATTGTTGTTGTTCCATACAACTCATAATGTAAAAATCCAAATTTCTTAACACACATCTGCAAAAACATGGCTGTATGTTTATTGAATACAGAGGCTATTGACCTATTTGAACAACTTTCTATGCAATCTAAAAATACATACTTTTAAAATGAAATGGAGAAGCAGGTAAGCACAGGATATTGGACTTTTATAAAAAGAAAATTCATAGGGATTTGCCTTTAATAATATGTGCTTTAAGAAACTGAAAATTTGAAATGAGCATGAGAGCAAGATCACATAGCATGCATAATATGTAATCCAGGTAATGAAACATCTCAGCATACAACTTTTATCTTCATACTCAACATTAATTGGAAATGTATCTGTTGTAATACTTGGCCATTGTGTATGGGAGCCCATGCTTGAGTTCTATGCTAGAATATTAAAATGAGTAATATCAATATCAGTTCCTGAATATAAAGGTATATCACTTTACTATGGATTTTAGAACCAATAGAATATACATAAATGAAATACTAAATAAAGTTTAATGTAAAGCCTATGTGTTCATAGCTCCATTTAGCAAACTCTAAGCACTCTTCCTAGATTGAATCTGTTATTCTAGCCACACAGTATAACTAATACATCTTATTAAAAATACTTTGGTTTTCCTTATACTACTCATAAATATATCATTAAAATAAAAGTACTAAATTTTTATTGCCTATAAACTTCTTATAGCAATAAGATATATATTACATTATAATATTTCCCTTTCCCTGTCTCTGTCTCTCTGTCTCTTGCTCACCTGTATTCACACATGACCGGCAAGTGACTCCATACTCTAATCTATAAAATCCATACATAGTGAAGATACATAATTCATATTGATAATTTGATTTAATCATTTGTGACAGTAATTTATATTTTGTTATGAATAAAATAAATAATGTTCCAGTGGTAGATATATTCAAGTATTATGCTGAGATTTAACCCATATTAAGAGATTTGTAAGCATGTTAACTTAGATGTCTGTCATTATATGCCAGATGTATTTAAGTTCATTTTTAACTCATTTATTCTGTCATTTATTGTTTGATTTCCATCATTTTTAAAAATTGACCATGGAGTTGATTGACTTACAACTCAGAAGCATTCATCATTTTGTCAGGAAATGCTATAAGATACAAGAAATTTTTTCTCCCAAAACTCTTTTGCATTTTGTAAACACAATGATTATGAAGATATCTCATGACTTTTAATTTGCACTTACCTGATTATTAATTAGACTGAATATCTTTTCCATATTTATATGAAATTTCTATTATCATCCCCCCCTTTTTTGTCAGTTCATTTGTTTCCCATGTTGAATTGGAGAGCACACTTTGTTGCCATGATTTTTAACTCTATCATGAAAGTGTATAACATTTTGCTCTTTTATGGTTTATAGTAAGTATTCTCTATTTTGAGCTTAGAAGAGGCTTTATATTGGCCAGGCTTACTTTCGACTCTTTATGTACCTAAGGATGTCATTGACCATTTGGTCCCCTGTAGCCAAGAAGAGATGGGAGGCAAATATAGGCAGATGCTAGCTCCTCAGAGAAGTCCATAGTCAATTAGAGACCTTGTGTCCTAAGAAACTCTGTAAAATTGAAGACACATCAGAGCCCTTGACCTAAAAATGCACCTTTATACACATTTGAGTGTTTGGACACACACACACACACACACACACACACACACACACACACACACACACACACCTAATACACTGTAAACTGTAAACTCTACAGGGGAAGGTTACCAACCTGACAGCATGCCATCTAATGATGGTAGTGCATGCTGTAATATGAGAATCATTGTTGGCACTCCAAACTCTTCAGAAGAATATCCAACTCAAAATACGGTTAGCTCATACATATAAAATGAGGATAAACACTTAACACAGTATTAAGAAATTTAGAGGCAAAAGTATTAAAATGAGATTGAGAAAATTGATCTTTAAGCTTTAAATAATTAATTACATGAAGTGCCTCAATTGTTCAACTTTGAAATTTAATAATAATAATAATAATAATAATAATAATAATAATAATAATAATGAATTGTGAATACAAAATAAAACTGAAAAGTCTAAATTAAATTACTGTTGAAGGTTGTATATGCAGGAATTTAGTTTTTCCTTAGCAATCATTCTACTCGCATTTTGTTTCTATATTCATGTCTTTTCAAAACATAATATGTGTGCATAAGTGTTTGGCCAGAATACATGTCTTTATTCCATTTTCATAGCTGGTATACATAGAGACCAGAAGAAGGCATCAGATCAACTCAGACTAGAGATATAGATTGTTGCAAACTGCCATGTGGGTCCAGAGAATCAAATCTGGAGCCTCCCATAGAGTGGTTGACTCTCTTAATCAACAAACATCTTGCAGCCCACTATTCATCTGTTTTAATGACAATAAAATCTGGATGGAGTAAATTCACAGTGAAGGACATATTGGGGATCATTTTTCATTGATGAGAATCATTCAGGAATTATGCTTATCAAGGTCACTACCATTATTTTGGGGGAGCTGAGATATTTTTATTGTTCTTGCTGTTGACCATCCTTTTATTTACAGGTCTAAAATGTTTCATTTTTATACTGACAATATTAAATATTTTCCCATTTATTTTATTTGTGCAAGAAACTAGCTAATTAACATACACACTTATGTGGGTCCAAAAACTACATGCATTCCTAAATATGCCAAGACTTGTGATTTTTTCTCAATTACTTATTCTCATTAGCTTAAACATGTTTGTATTTTTCCACTTTTTTGGGTATAAAATGACTGTGCTTCAATTTCTATTTTCTATTTACCAGTATTTTTGTCTGATTGATATAACTGGGTTTATCTAAGATTCATAAATATTCATCGGCTAGTGCATGCTTTTTACAAGGTAAATGGATTGATTATAAATTTTCCTACATGGAAACCATCAAACATAGTTCAACACAGTTCAAATATATTTGTTTTTACATTTCCAGCACTGTAGTGTTTAAAAGCCAATTTTCTTTTTAAATTACAGAAAAAGAAAAAAATTAAACCTAATACTTACAAAGATACTTTCATGATTGACTTTTATGGCTATATTTTTAGATTAGAATGGCTTAGAAGCTTTTAAAATAGATCATTATATATTCACCCTAAAATATTAAACAGTATATACTCTAAGCTATCTGCAAGACAAATGAGGATGTAGTTAAATAAGTAAAATTATAGCAAGTGTACAGACAAACATTCCAATAGGAGAGAAATATGTATATAATTAAAAATGTTTTATCCTATATAATCTACTTTATAACACAGGATTCCTATACCATAATCTAATTTGTCTAATTTAGGCTTATACTTTCTTACATTTCAATTGTTCAGTTTAATTATTTTCTTACCCTTTTTTAGTTAATTTTTAATCAATAATAACTTTATGTTCTATCTTCAAACATGCAACAGTGTCTCCTTACACTTGTCCAAAATTACAATTCCCACAATTCTCAAAGTTACAATTATCTCTCATGTACATTTTAGGATAGCATCTTAGTGAGTCCCATTTCCATCTGATTTAATGTATGCTGAACTTCGAAACATCTGCTATAGTTTTAGAGACCTTTTAACATTTCATTTTGTCAACACACTACCTGGTCTACCCCTTTTAGTTTGTTTGCCAATTTGACTTTGTTATTCTTCAAAGATACCTGGCATGCCCAGGTACAATCATTTAAGTCTTCAGGATCTTATGAGCCAACTCTTTAAACCCTCAATCTAAACATATGTGATGATGATAGATAGACACATAGACAGGCAGATATATTATAGATAAATATTATATATATAAATAGAAATATATAGATATAATTTGTATAGATAAATGAAATTCAATACATAAAAATTAAACTACACTTAAGGAGTAAATAAATGGAGTTCATTTTATCCTTTTGTGTCGCATAATTCCTTGGGATGTGTGAGCAAATGTATACTTAGTGGCATTAGGGAACTAACAAAAAAACAGAGTACTGATACCATGAAGTCCAACTTGAAGTACAAGTAAAAGGTTTCATTGGGGTTATTTATAGGGCTATAAGTGAATAATTATAAGTGAATAATTATAAGTGAATGATTACTCAAAGACAACTGCATCACTAAAGCACGAGTAACTGCTTTCAAAACGTAGATAATAAGAAACCTGAAGTTACTGCATAACTTGCAAGCAGCTTAACAGGTTGAAATTATCCTTTCCAGGTACCTTGGATTTTCTCCACATATCGGCTGGTCTCTGCTCTTCCAGGAAGTTTAACTCTCTCAGAACTCACTCAGTCTTCAGGCTGGAAGGGCAAACTCATAGACATTAACCCCATCCACATCAGATGAGTTGTCTTACCTCTTCCAATGCTAAGTAGAGATCCTAACTGTCCTGGATATCCAAACCACTCCACCTCTGCCACTCTGCGCATCCGGGCTGCAAACAACCAGCCCCTTCTTTAGGTAGACACTTGAAGACTACCTCTCTGCAAGGCGAACCGGATCCACACCAACAACTTCACCCATCCCATTGACTTGAATGAAAATCATTTGTCCTGTGCCTACCTTCTGCCCCTCCCCATTCCTCCCAGCACAAACTTCTCTTCATTAGGAATAACTAACATTGCCTGACTAAAGGCCTGGAGAATCGCCCTCAGAGACTACGAGAATCCTTTAGTTCTATAAGCAGGCATGTTCCTAAGTTTAGAAACCACATGAGCTCAAGCACAGCCAAGAAAACTTTTGATCCTTGTGACCCAAATACTAAATCCTGAGTCCCATATCACCTGACATTTGAGGTAATAGAATACAGGTTTGAAGGCTCCCATTCAACATAGACAAGATCTCTATACCCTGAAAGCCCAGTGATAAGGTAAAGAAGAATAAGTAAATTGATTTGTTTATTGAATATTTTTAATAGGCTACCTAACTCCTTATACATAGGTTGACACTTTGATAATTTCTGGCAAAAGGTTACAAGGGGTATTTAAATCACTTGCCCGGTGGGTCATTATTCCAGCTCTTATACTTGTATCTACCAGAAAACATTTTTTTTCTTCTGAATAAGGTATCCCATTGTATTTTCTCTAAAAAGAGCTCAGGTAAGTCATCTAAATTAATTTTCTGCAGTTTAAGCATTTTCTTAACTGTAGAACCTATTATCCTATTGAGTTCTTATGACTCTCGTTCATGCATTTATTTGTTGAGGGCCTATTCATTCTATTTCATAATAAAATGTTCTAAGTCTATCACTGCATTCTAAGCTAATGACACACTGAATAAAAAACTGCGATTAAGACAACCCAAATTCATGATATTAGAGATAAGGAGAGTCAAGAAATGATAGAAATTTAGGTAACTAGTAACATGAAATAGAAAACCCAAATATCAACATGACTAAGAAAGCTATTATAATGTTGAAACACACATTTCACAAAAGTTAGATGAAGAATGACTCCCTGAGATGATGACATTTAAGCTGAGCTGTAAGTGACAGGTAGCAGCCATAATAAAATGTTCTAATCTGAGGACTCTTAACATGTTCAAAGTATATACTTCATAAACTTTAAAAAAATTAGGCAATTATAGTCGGGCATTGGTGGTGCAGGCCTTTAATCCCAGCACTCAGGAGGCAGAGGCAGATGGATCTCTGTGAGTTCGAGGCCAGGCTGGTCTCCAGAGTGACTGCCAGGATATGCTCCAAAGCTACATAGAGAAACCCTGATTCAAAAAAAAAAAAAACAAAAAAAATTAGGCAGTTATAATTTGGAAATATTATTATTATGGAAGATAATACTGTATGTCTGAAAATGATTTTTCAAGAACATCTAGTAATGTTTTATTTTTATCATCCATTTATTTATTCATTTCGAATTTGCTTTGAGAAATAATAAACACTTATTTGGTGTCAGTTTCAATTCAAAATAATATAAAGTTAATAAAGTAAAAGTATGATTCTGCTTTGATGGTTTGAGCAGAAAAATAAATAAAATAATAACAAAGATATATAACATTGATACCAAAATGTCAGACAAAATATAACTTTTTGATAAAAAAAAACCTGGAAGATTCCATTTTAGATGAAATGAATAGAAAAGGTTTTAATTGAGTCAAATCTTATCAAAATCCAAATGAAAATAGCTCATGGAAACTCTAGTCCAAAGTCTCCAAAGCAAAGAAATGCTTGGGAGGTCATTGTCCCAGCAAGGATGGCAGAGCAGCTGAAAGTGATATGCATGGTGGCTAGTATCAACAGTTTTAGTCTATAGTAAATCCAATGTATAATATATTTTGCACAAGTCATGTTAGGACTATATAGTTCCATTAGCAGTACAATGTTAGGTCAGGATTATTTTGAAGGTGGAATAAAACAAACCTATTATAACTGTGTTGGGAATGAGTGTAGAGGGTGATGAAAGCATGAAGGGCTTCAGAATCATCTTATGAGTTTTAGTGACAGTAAATATGGTGGAAAAGTGAATGGAAATAATGAGACTTTGTCGAACTCCTCCAGGTTCCAAAAGGAAGACAGTAAGTTAATGACATTATTCTGACAAAAAATTAGAAGCCTTAGGTTTCAGTTCTTCTTCTTCTTCCTCCTCCTCCTATTTCTCCTCTTCTTCTTTTTGCTACAAGCCATTGATTATGATTATGATAGTTCTATATTCTCAAATTCCATATTATTCACTTAACAGTATAGTAGATCCTGGATAACTATGGGGATTGGAGGAGAATCTAACAATTGAAGCAAATAAAAACAAAATACCTTAGTTGGATATGAGAGGTTGATATGTCAAACAAGAAGACACACATGGTGTTTTAAGAAGGGGTGAATGATAAGACGCATGAAAATGCCCAGAGCTCAAAGACAGTGAAACAGATATCTGGTAATTGAGATTGTGCATACAGAGACGATGGTGAACTAACAGGGAGGAAATTTGGAAGATGTCATTTTTCAGAACATGATTTCTGTGGATTTAGATGTTCCTGTGGGGATAAAGTATATCAGGAAGTAAAAAAAAAAAACTGAGGGTTTCTCTCTAAATGGCAGAAGCAAGGATTCTAGAAGGAATTTAATGGATTTTATTTGACAGTAGAACAAAAGATTTCTCTTAATATTAAACTGCTTTCAAATGATAACACAAAAAATAAGGTCACATTGGCCTTTAACTATTACATGTTTGTCAAATTACTTCTAATGATTAACATAGGCTTGTGTGTCAGACAATTTAGAATAGTAGGTCATCTAACAACAATTAAAATGCAATAGTTATTAAGGGGATTGAGATACAGTTTTATTCTGTAAAATAACTTTGAGAAACAAACTTTGCAAACATAACTTTATTTAACATAGCTTCACCATGGTCTAGAATCTCATATAGATACTTTGCAACCAGGAAGAGAATTCAGCTGAATACCACAGGGGAAAAAATGGTTTATAAGGACATTCATATATAATTTAAATTAATGAACTGTTGATATTAAAGTTTGTAAATTATAAAATAAATAAAATCTCCTAGAATACAGAGAGGAACAAAGATTGTGTAATCTTTGTTTAGGTTTTGCTCCACTCTAGCAATGACTAAGCACAATCAATCATTTGAAAATTCAATTTCCTTATACAAAATAATAGGGTCAAATAAATCACTTCATATATATATACATATATATGTATATATATATGCATATATATAACAAAGCTAATATTCTAAAAGTGAAGTAAGATATTAAATCTATCAGTTTATTTCCATTTTCTTAGAATTTTAGAACACTAATATCAGCAGACCTTTATAGAGTATTATGTGCACTTAAGGCTATAGTCCATTACCAAGCCACCCTTGAATGTTCAGGTTATGTTATGTCACAATAACCCTCAAATACCAAGGCAAAGCAATTTCTTTTGCTTTAGAGTTACTCAGTTACTTTGACCCAGTGAAAACCTGACCTTTTTGTATTCATTTATAATCCTTATGGACTTAGTGATTAACTGCTTATATTAAACATACAATTGTGACTATGTATTCTGTGCTCAGCTCATTCATTGAAGATATATATTGGAATTAAAAAGAGTCATTTCCAGTGAATGGCCCAGGTTATACAGAAAAACTGCCATTTTCTAGAAATGTCATATTTCATCCTCTTCCTATCTTTTAGCAAGCTGTGTCTAGGCTTTATTTTCACCAAAACACAGATGAATTATTTTCCCCTCAAACTGTCCTTAGACATATTCATTAATCAAATGAAAAATCACTTCTTATAAAGTATTTATTTGTATGTTTCCTAACCACAGGTGCTGATTGGAACATCAAGATTAACCCAAGTGGAAATATATCAAATACCACTCTGTCAACACTGCAGTAAGGAGCTGGAGATAGGTGCTTGCACAGTTATGCAAATTCTATATCTTATCAGTCACACCTACCACAGAAGGCCTTGGAGTCATATTTCAATAAATGGAGATGGAATATATATCAGTCTCACTGGCATTAATAATTTATGATTAATCAGTTTGTGAAGTCTCACTCATAGAAGGAAATAGAGAGGAAGATGGATACTCTCTCTTTGGATTTAACATTACTTTCCTCCAAGGCTGAATTTAATCATTTCTTTCATTTCTGAAGACCAGATAATTGACTAGCCATTTACTTAAACTTCCTCAAAGGGCATCAATAATCCTCCCAGGGGTCCACCTCTGATCAGTGGAGGTTAAGTTAAATTGAGTCTTCATTATTTAGCTTAGGGAGCAGCCAGACCTCACCACCCAGAAAGGAATGGGGACTCATTGAGCTAACAGAGTTTAAGCAGCATGTGATGATCTGGAAGAAATGGGTTTATCCCTACACTTTGTATAAACACAAGGAAATCAGAATGACAGTAGGAAAAATACTTGGGATGAGTGTGCAAAGTGCAAATTTGACAGGATATCTAGATAGTGATTCAGCCATCATACTGGGTAAAATGATATTGTGAAAGGAAAACCAGAGAGCTTATGATTCCTCCTTATCATACATGATTTAATTGACTGTCATGGCATCTATGAGCCATGCAGTCAATTTTATCAGGTACCAAGCATGTATCATGATTTTTGACACCTGTGTCCCTAGTACTGAGGGATAAATTTCTGTTGTAATGAGGTTCCTAATGAATAATGATTTGTTATACTGGCTTGAACAGATAATGACAGATGGCAAGAGCAACTCCTCTGGAAAAGGTTAAGCATAAATGGCACAACATATTTATTTTGTGGCATAAAATTATGAATCTAGTTGTTTTAGATAGTTCTCTTGAAAACTTGACATTTCAAGAAGCATCTGGAGATAACTAAGAAGGGATGTCTAAAAGACTGATGGCTCTATCCTCATTTGGGGTAAGTAGACATTTGCAAATGATAATCAACTGATTGATTTAAACTCTGTAAAAGAAGAAATCAAAATTACCTTGCTCATTAATGATTGAAGAATAAGTATCTAGAGATAGAACTCAGCATGATGTTCTCCTATAAGACACACATGAAGGTGAGAAACAGATTAATATTTTAGGCTCAAATATTTCAAGCTTAGAGAATCATAGTATCAGAGACTCAAAACAATATCTTGCTTAGCATAGTATAAAACTGAATGACCTCCAATTTTAAAGTTTTCATACATTTTTTCAATTTTATCTTTAATACTTAGTTTTATTTTATTTTAGAGGCACTCATATTTACATATCCATCCACCCTTTCCCTCACCCTCCCATCCTCCCATGTTCCCCCCAACCCACCCCCACCTACTCCACAGGGATAGTGAGGCCTTCCAATGGGACCCTGAAAGTCCTTCATATTATTTGGGGGTATGGTACTTTGCTATATTTGAGCTGCAATAGTATCCCTCCAAAGGGAATGGGTTCTAAAAGTCCATTTGTGCTCTAAGGATAAACACTGGCTTCACTGTGAGAGGTCCCATAGACGTTATTGGCCTCCTGGCTGGCACCCACATTCAGAGGGCTTGGTTTGGCCCCATGCTGGTTTCCCAGCTTTACAACTAGGGTCTGCATGCTCTCACTAGTTCAGGTCAACTGTTTCTGCAGGTTTCTCCAGCATAGTCTTGGCTCCATTGCTCATCCCTCTTCCATCTCTGCAACTATATTTCAGTGCATAGCTGTGGGTGCCTGTTTCTGCTTCGATCAGCTACTGGATGAAGGCTCTAGGAATGGTAATCAATGTAGTCATCAATCTCATTATAGAGGAAGGGCATCAAAGGCAGCCTCTTCTCCACTGCCTAGATTCTTAGTTGGGGTCATCCCCGTGGATCTCCTAACACTTCCCCTGTGCCAGACCTCTCTCCAAACCTGTATCAAGGCATCTCATTTCTTTCCCTCCTCTAATCCTCTCCTATCTCAGTCCTCTTGTTCTCCTCCTCCTCCCATTCTGCCTTTCCAACCTCCTTCCTGCCGCCACACCCCATGCTCCCAATTTGCTCAGGGGTTCTTTTCATCCTCCCCTTCTTCAAGGGACTATTCAATCTTCTCTTGGGGACTTCTTTGTTTCCTATTTCCTCTGGTAGTGTGTAGTATAGACTGGTAATAATTTTCTCTCTCTAACAATCATATATAAGTGAGTACATACCATGTTTGTCTTTTTGTGACTGGGTTACCTCACTCAGGATGGTTTCTTCTAGTTCCTTCCATTTGCCTGAGAGTTTTAAGATTCCATTGTTTTCTTTCGGCTGAGTAGTACTCCATTGTGTAAATGTACCACATTTTTTTTTCTATCCATTCTTCAGTTGAGGGGCATCTAGGTTGTTTCCAGGTTCTAGCTATTACACATAATGCTGCTATGAACATAGTTGAACATATGTCCTTATTGTATGAATGTGCATTCTTTGAGTATATGTCTAAGAGAGGAATTGCTGGATCATGAGGTAGACTGATTCCCATTTTCCTGAGAAACCACCATACTGATTTCCAAAGTATTCTTACATGTTTACACACCCACCATCAATGGAGTAGTGTTCCTCTGTCTCCACATCCTCTCCAGGATAGATTGTCATTGGTGTTTTGGTTTTACCCATTCTGACAGGAGTAAGATGGTATCTCGAGTGGTTTTGATTGCATTTCCCTGATGGCTAAGTATGTTGAGCACTTTCTTAAGTGTGTTCCAGCCATTTTAGATCCCTCTGTTGAGAATTCTCTATGTAGTTCTGCACTCCACTTTTTAATTGTATTGTTTGGTGTTTTCCTGGCTAGCTTCTTGAGGTCATTGTATATTTTGGGGATCAGCCCTCTGTCAGATGTGGGGTCACTGAAGATCTTTTCCCATTCTGTGGGCTGCTGTTTAGTCTTGCTGACTATGTCCTTTGCATTACAGAATCTTCTCAGTTTCAGAAGGTCCCATTTATTAATTGTTGATCTCAATGTCTGTGCTACTGGTGTTATGTTCAGGAAGCAGTCTCCTGTGCCAACTCCTTTGAGGGTACCACCTACCTTCTCTTCTAGGAGGTTCAGTGTGGCTGAGTTTATGTTAAGGTCTTTGATCCATTTGGACTTAAGATTTGTGCATGGTGATAGATATGCATCTATCTGCAATCTTCTACATGTCCGAATCCAGTTATTCCAGCACCATTTGTTAAAGATGCTTTCTTTATTCCATTGTATAACTTTACCTTCTTTGTCAACTATCAGGTGTTTGTAGGTGTGTAGGTTAATATCAGGGTTTTCAATTTGATTCCATTCGTCAACCTTTCTACTTTTATGCCATTACCACGCTATTTTCAGGAATATGGCTCTATAAATAGAGCTTGAAGCCATGAATGGTGATGCCTCTAAAATTTCCTAAATTATACAGGATCATTTTGGCTATCCTTGGTTATTTATTTTTCCATATGAAGCTGAGTACAGTTCTTTCAAATTCTGTGAAGAATTGTGCTGGGATTTTGTTGGGAATTGCAATGAATCTGTAGACTGCTTTTCGCAAGATTGCCATGTTTACAATGTTGATCTTACCTATCCAAGAGCATGGGAGATCTTTCCATTTTCTGCTATCTTCTCTAAATTTTTTCTTTAAAGACTCAAAGTTCTTATTACACAGGTCTTTCACATGTTTGCTTAGTGCTATCCCCAAGATATTTTATGTTGCTTGTTGCTATTGTAAATGGTGATGTTTCTCTGACTTCTTTCTCAGCACATATATAATCTGTATATAGTACAGCTACTGATTTCTTTTTTTTTTTGAGTTAATCTTGTATCATGCCACTTGGCTGAAGGTGTTAATCAGCTATAGGAATTCCCTGATAGAGTTTTTTGGGTCACTTATGTAAACTATCATATCATTTGCCAATAATGAGAGTTTGATTTCATCCTTTCCAATCTGTATCCACTTGATCTCCTTTTCTTGTCTTATTGCACTATCTAGAACTTCAAGTATAATATTAAAGAGATATGGAGAGAGTGGGCAGCCTTGTCTTGTCCCTGATTTTAGAAGAATCACATTAGCTTCTCTACATTTAGTTTGATGTTGGCTGATGGTTTGCTGTATATTGCTTTTATCATGTTTATGTATGTTCCTCTTATTCCTGATCTCTCCAAGACCTATATCATGAAAGAATGTTGAATTTTGAGAAAAGCTTTTTCAGCAAATGGTGAATTGATCATTTGGCTTTTCTTTTTCAGTTTGTTTATATGATGGATTGCATTGATGGATTTTCATATGTTGAACCACCCCTGCATTCCTAGGATGAAGCATACTTGATCATGGTGGATGATTTGTCTGATGTGTCCTTGGATTCTATTTGCCAGTATTTTGTTGAATATTTTTGCATTGATGTTCATGAGGGATATTGGTTTATAATACTCTTTTTTAGTTGTGTCTTTGTGTGGCTTGGATACCAAGGTAATTGTAGCCTTATAAAAAGAGTTTTGCAATGTTCCTTCTACTGCTATTTTGTGCAACCACTTGAGGAGTACTGGTATTAGCTCTTCTTTGAATGTCTGGTAGAATTCTGCACTGAAATCATCTGGCCCTGCACTTTTTTTGGTTGGTAGACTTTTGATGACTGTTTCTATTTCACTAGTAGTTATAGGTCCATTTAAATTGCTTATCTGTTCTTGATTTGATTTTGGTAAGTGATATCTATCAGAAACTTGTCAATTTCTTTTAGATTTTCAAATTGTGTGGAGTACAGATTTTCAAAGTAATATGATTCTCTGAATTTCCTTAGTGTCAATTTTTATGTCCCCCTTTCCATTTCTGATTTTGTTAATTAGCATTCACTCTATCTGCCTTTTGGTTAGATTGGATAGAGGTTTGTCTATCTTGTTGATTTTCTCGAAGAACCAACTGTTTATTTTTTTTCCTTAAGATTTTGTAATGTTTTCCTAGTTTTTACTTTATTGATTTCAGTCCTCAGTTTGAGTATTACCTGACATCTACTTCTCGGGGGGGGGGGGGGTGAGTTTGCTTCCTTTTGTTCTAGAGCTTTCAGTGACACTGTTAATTCTCTAGTGTGACTATTCTCCAGTTTCTTCATGTGGACACTTAGTGCTATGAACTTTTCGCTTAGCACTGCTTTCAAAATGTCCCATAAGTTTGGGTATGTTGTATCATCATTCTCATTAAATTCTAGGAAGTCTTTAATTTCAATTTTTATGTCTTGCTTGACCCAGGAATGGTGTAATTGCACAGTATTCAATTTTCATGAGTATGTATGATATCAGCAATTTGTGTTGTTGTTGAACTCTAACTTTAAAGCATGGTGGTCTGATAAGATACAGGGGCCTATTTCATTTTTGTATCTATGTGTGTTTTCTTTTTTCTTTTTTTATTTGAATTACAAACAAGATTGAATTACATGACAATCCCAGTTCCCTTCTCCCTCCCTTCCTCCCTACTACCCCCCAACTAAAACCCTACAAATCACAAATCCTTTCTTCTAATCGACACCTGACTCAACCTTTCTGCTCACTCATGACCTCCGCATTCTTCCTTTTCTACCTTCTTATTCTTGTAGCTACCTTCCCCCTCTTCCCATGTTCTGAATTTGCTCAGGGGATGGTGACCCTTTCCCCTTTTCGAAGGGACAAAGTTTGTCTCTTTTAGGGTTCTCCTTGTTTACTAGTTTCTCTGGCAAGGTGGATTGTAGGCTGGTAATTACTTACTCTATGTCTAAAATCCACATATGAGTGAGTATGCATCATGTTTGTCTTTTTGTGATCGGGTTACCTTGCTCAGAATGGTTTCTTCAAGTTCCATCCATTTTCCTGCAAATTTCAGGATTCCATTGTTTTCTTTTCCTGCTGAGTAGTACTCCATTGTGTAAATGTGCCACAATTTCTCTATCCATTCTGTGTGTGTTTTCTATGTTGCTGAGTATGTGGTCAATTTTAGCGAGTTTCCATGTGGTGCTAGGAAGAATGTACATTCTTTTGTGTTTGGATGGAATATTTTATAGATGTCTCTTAATCCCAATTGGGTCATAACTTCTGATAGTTCTTTTGTTTCTTTGTTAAGTTTCTGTCTTGTGGTCCTGTGTAGTGGTGAGAGCTGGGTGTTGAAGTCTCCTGCGTTAAATGTGTGAGGCTTTATGTGTGATTTGAGCTTCAGTAATTTTTGTTTTAATAAATGTGGTGCCTTCATATTTGGGGCATAGATGTTCAGGATTGAGACTTCATCTTGATGGACTTTTCCTGTGATGAATATGAAATGCCCTTCTTCATCTCTTTTGATTGACTTTAGTTTGATGTCTAATTTGTTAGATATTAGGATTGGTACACCAGCTTTGCCTTGGGTCCATTTGATTAGAAAGTCTTTTCCAAACGCTTTACTCAGAGGAAATGTCTGTCTTTGATGCCGAGATGTGTTTATTGAATGCCACAGAAGGATGGATTCTGTCTTCATATCCATTCTGTTAGCCTGTATCTTTTTTTATAGGCAAGTTAAGACAATTGACATTGAGGGATAATAATCACCAGTGATTGTTGATTTTTGTTTGTTCTGTATTTGTTCTTGGTGTTATTATGTGTGCATCCTCCCCCCTTTTTTTCTTTTGGTGTTTGGTAATGTGGGATTATCTATTTCCTATGTTATTTTAGTGTAGTTATCTTCATTGTGTTGGAGTTTTCCTTCCAGTAAATTCTGTGTGGCTGGAATTATGGATATGCATTGCTATAATCTGGTTTTGTCATGGAATATCTTGTTTACTCCATCTATACTGATTTATGGCTTTGCTGAATACAGTAGTCTGGGCTGGCATCCATGGTCCCTTAGGATTTGTAGAACATCTATCAAGGATCTTCTGGCTTTCAAAGTTTCCATTGAGAATTCTGGAATAATTCAGATAGGTCTACCTTTATATGTTACATGGACTTTTGTTTTTTGCTGCTCTTAATATTTTTCTTTATTCTCTAAGTTTTGTGATTTGATTATTATGTGGCATGGGGACTTCTTTTTGTGGTCCAATCTATTTGGTATAATGTAAGCTAGTACTTTCATAGGCATATCCTTCTTTAAGTTGGGAAAGTTTTCATCTATGATTTGTTGAATATGTTTTCTGTACCTTTGAGCTTCACCTTCTTCTATACCTATTATTCTTAGGTTTGGTCTTTTCATAGTGTCCCATATTTCCTGGATATTTTGTGTTAAGGATTTGTTGGACTTGAGATTTTCTTTGGTCAATGACTCTATATTCTATAGTGAGTCTTGAACACCTGAGATTGTCTCTTCCATCTCTTGGATTCTGTTATACTTACATCCGTGGTTCCTGATAATTTACCCAGCTTTTCTATTTCCAGAATCCCCTCATTCTATGTTTTTGTTATTTTTTCTATTCCCACTTTCAAGCCTTGAACTGTTTGAATTGTTTCCTTCACTGGTTTGGTTGTTTTTTTCTTGGCTTTCTTTAGATTCTTTAAGAGATTTTTTGGTTTCTTGAATTTTTGGTACATCTTTTCCTCTATTTCATGTTTGTTTTTTCTTCTATTTCGTTAAGGCATTTTATTGTTTCCTATTTAAGGGTCTCTATCATCTTCATAAGATAGATTTTAAGTTCCATCTCTTCTTCTTCCTCTGCGTTGGGCTTTTCAGGTCTTGCTGGTATGTAGTCCCTAGATTCTGGTGGTGTCATATTAGTCTTTCTGTTGTTGAATGTGTTCTTATACTGTTGACTTCGCATCCCTCTTCCAATGGGTGCAGGTAGGGTCTCTACCTCTCCTCTAGTCTCCTCAAGCAAAGGGGGGAGGGCAGACGGGGAACCAAGAGTGAGATGTGTTGGGACTCAAGGTTGTCCTCCCTTCCTGGGTAGGTCCACTCTATTTGAGGGGAGGCTCAGGAAGATCTGAGAAGTGGGTGATGGGGGGAGTTGGGTCGGGGCAGTGCCCCGACTCAGCTCACACAGCAGGTGGAGGGCACAGTGGAGCCAAGGGTGAGGTGTGGCCAGACTCAGGGTGGGCCTTCTTGTCTGGGAAGGTCCACTCTATTCAAGGGGAAGGCTCAGGAAGATGCAAGGAGGGGATGATGGGGGGAGTTGGGGCCAGAGGAAACCCCAGACTCACCTCACACAGAGCGCAGAGGGTAGAGGGGGAACCAAGAGTGTGGCGTTTCAGGACTCAGAGTGGTCCTCCTTGCCTGGGCGGGTTCACTCTATGGGCAGAGCAGGCCCAAGAATAAGCCAGGAGGGGATGATGAATGGATTGGGGCTACAGAAGTGTCCATACTCGCTTAAATCAGAAGGCAGAGTGTTGAGAGGGTCCAAAGGTGAGGTGTGTCCAGACTCAGGATTGGCCTTCCTGTCTGGGAGGTTCCACTCTTTGTGAGGGGCAGGTCCAGGAAGATTCAAGTATGGAGTGTTAGGGAGAGTTGAGGCGAGAGCTGTGCCCAGACTCACCTCAAGCAGAAGGCAGAGCAAGTTTACATACTTTTTGTCCCAGAAAATATTCTTGTATTCATGATATTTCCCTTTTAAAAAAAGAAAACAGGTGAGGTGAGTGAAAGAAAACTAAATGTGTAAAAGCTCCCACCACTTTTGAGATGTGCTTACATTCTCTGCACAGTTCTCAATAGTTTACTCACAATAAATGTTTAGATGGGGGGTTCCATTTTTTGTTTTTACAATGACAGCAACTTCTGGAGGGATATTATAAATATTGTACTTAGTTGTTTGTAAAGGATGTTATTAGACTGCCCATTTCAATAGATATTCAATATTCTCACTTGACAATTACCAAAAAACAGAGCCATTTTATAGAAGCTGAAATGTTTAACCTTTTCAACTTGACTGGATCTCAACATAACTGGTTTGAAAGAGAATGTCTGCCAAAGAAGTGGCACTATTAAGAGGTGTGATCTTCTTGGAGGAAGTATGCCATTGTGGCGTCATGCTTAGAGGCTTCTTTCCTTAAGCTTTACTCAGTCAGTTGACTTCCGGTTACATGCAAGAAATAGCACTCTCAGATCCAGCACCATGTTTACCTGTACTCTGCCATTCTCTCCTTCAAGATCATAATGGACTATGCTTCTGAAACTATAAGGGAGCCACCATCAATTAAATGTTTTCTTTATAAGAGTTGCCATGGTCATAGTGTCAATTCACAGCAATAGTAAACCTAACTAAGACAAAAGAAGAGAAAATTATTACAGAACGGAATGTAAGGATATATTTATGAAGCAATAAAACTGATGGGAGCAGACTGTCCCTGAGTGAGCAACACTTTTCACCAGCAGTTCTAGAGTATAGCAGTTCTGCTTTCCTTCCTACCACCTTCTCCCTAATGACTCTACCCTGATGTTAATGCAGCTGTTGCCATCCTTCACTGTCATCAAAACTCACCTTCTTTGGACTTTCTACATGGAATGAAGACCAACAGCTCATCCTTCAGTCCTTCTGCTCAATACTGAACCGGCTGGGGCATACAGCCTTGTAGCATGAGTAACTCTAAAGTTCTCAGCTTCATCACATGGCTACGGTTGGATAATTCAGTCCCCATTGTGTAAGTCAATTAAACAATACCCTTTGTGACATGGATTTATCCTGTCCATTCTGTGAAAACCCTGAATAATACTATGTTCATGGAAGATTAGTTGCCCATATTCCCCAGTCATGATGCCAATATCTGAGAATTCTCAATTTCCTTATATAAAATGGCATGGTGTTAGATTAAATTTATACACATCTTCTAAATTTTAAATCATGTCTAGACTATTTGCAGTATATTTCCATGTAAATGCTATATAAATAGTTTTTGTAGTGCATTATTTATTAAAAGATGACATGAAAAAGTCCTATACATATTCAGTACAGACTCACTTTTAAAAGTACTTTGGTGTTGTTATTGGTTGTATCTGTGATTGTGCATTGATGAAGAGATAACAAAAGCAATGACTTTAACTCTCCTTTCTGCAAGACTCAAATCCCATCCACATGAAATATTTCAGTCTCCTTTGTAACTTGCTCCCTTTTTCCTGGCTCTTTAGACACTTATATTTGTCTGTGATCTTTCATTTTTTTATTCCTCTGAGTGGTACTTAATCTCTGGTACATAATAAAATACTGATGCCTGAGTTACACCCCTGAACTTCAGATTTAATTACTATGCTATGCATCTGAGCATAAGCTATTTAAAGGTTCCCAGGTGTTTAAAATAAGAAGCACAGCTTGATTAGCACTCACTTGCATCGTCTTTGCTGATAACTTGCATGGAATTCTTTGTTCAGGCTTCATCTCTAATGACTATGCTAAGATTTAACTTTTAAATTTTCCACCTGGTTTTTTGATCATTAAGAATTCATAGATATATTCATTCACTCAAGACTTATATAGGACTTATGATGCTATGTAAAAAAAAATCTAGTTTAAAAATAATAGTAAATGAAGCGGACCCACTGAGACATTACAAGATAGCAACTAATAGCTATTAGAAACTAAATCGGAAATTGTAGAATCAGTGATATCTTGTTCTGTCCCAAAGTTTTGAAGCTCTCTAACTCCAGGTTTCACTATTTTCCCACTTTTACTCCATGTTAAAGTCTGTGGCCAGACTCTTTTTCATATTTTCTTAACAATAATTTGTCCATTCATTTGTGATTTGCTCAAGTTTGTCATATAGCAAATGTTTACTCCTATGAATATTAACTATTCCCTTCTTATTAATATTGTTGTGAAAACTTAAATGTCACATAGTTACAAAGATGTTGGTGTTTCTGTTCTTTGTTTCTCGAGGCTTTTTCTTCAAATGTGTAAAAATAGAAAAAGAAGATATATGTATACCAACTCTTATGATGACTTACAGTATGAAATTATGCATAAATTTCAGGTACATAAACAAGTTGTTGTAAGAATTCAGAGAAAGGTTAGTAACTTTATGCACTTGTATCAGTAAAGAACACATTAGTGCATCCATATCTGGTGGGAATGGCAAAAGGCCTAAAGACAGCACAACTACTTGACAAAGATCCAGCAAACCTGAATCACATGGTAGCCACCATGCCACTTTTGCTTTTGATCTCCTCAAATGCATGCTTATAGAGCTTTTAATATTTACAACTTGGGGTTGTTGGATTGACAGGAAATTTCTCATAAATCCTTTATGCTTTCTCCCAGGAATAACTGCTTCTAAGCTTCTCAAAGAAAGTATTGAGCACACAACTCATCCCATTTTTAGTGAAATATCTTTATCAAATGTAAGGGTATTACTTTACAACTTGGATGTTGTGACACACATAAGGAAGTCAGAAATGCTCTCCACATGTAGCTCTTAAATTGTCTTACTGCATCTGCTCTTTACTCAGGAACAAGATAATCAAAACAAAGTAAGCTTTAAAAGATCAACAATATTCAGTGTGCTAGAGGACTTCGCTGCCAATCAGATTTCAAGTATCTTCTACTACACACTTAGACAATGTGGAATATACAACAACAAAGTAAAATTGACTAAAGCTACCTGTGTTTTGCATAGGGACTTATACTGATAGGCAAAGAACAGTGTAAAAAGATGATAAAAGAATGAGGTGTCAGAACCTTTCTTTCTTAGAAAAATTAGCACCACAGAGCCACTGGGGTGTCATATGACTAAAGAAAAAAAGAATGTCAGGATTAGACATAAAAATAAATTCCATAAAATATGAAAATTGTAACATGCCAGAAATTGAATAATAACTGCAGCAGCAGCTGAGAATTTTTTCTTGGGCACTCTGACCATTAAGAGTGAATATACTGAGATATGGAAAACTGCCCTGGGTGACTTGGGAATTTCTTTCTGTCTAGTGTCCTTGAAGCCATAAGAGCTACCATCCTGAAAACAGCCTGTCATATGCCTCTAGATTCTTAAAAATTGGATTATGGGGTTGATGAATACAAACAATTATAAAAGATAACTCCATTTATCAATGATGACTAAACTTAAGAGAAATGATTTTAAAGGAAATCTCTGTTATGTCATGTTTTATTAATAATAATTAAACTTATGACCCCAGATGTGAAAGAGAAAGGATGAAATACATGTCTAGCAACAAAAATGATATGCTGTGTATTTTGGAAAACATGAATTTATCTGTACTTACTGAATTCTGTATCAATAAATAACCACTCTGGCTGCTAGATTCTCAGGTTGTGAGATTCTTGCCATCACCAATAGCCTGATTCACTTCTTCCTTTGGGGATTCCTTACCTTCTGTCTGGGACCTGGCCACTACTGAGGCTGGTCCTGAGTAACACAGAGTGAGCAAAAACCTAGAGAGGATATTATATCCTGGCAGGTGTTTTATTGAATGATTTAGTGAGTATTTAACCCAGGACATTGAACATTCTTTTAAGCACATAGTCTGCCAATGTGTTACACATTCCAGACTCCACTCCTTTCATTAAAGATTCTGCTCTTTTAAAAATTTCATTGACTGTTTAAGTATTCTGTCACTTTGTCTGTTTCTAAAGCAAGACATTTATCTTATTAACATTTCATAATACTGAACAGTAATGGCTTCCATGTTCCATATTTAATTTTTATAATTTTTAATTAATTTGAGAGATACACGACTACATATGTGTAAAGATAAGAGGACAGTTTTCACAAGTTGGGTTTCTGGTACGCATTTTTCAGCCTAGGTGATGAAATTCAGATTTTTAATCTTGGCAGATTGTACTTTTATCTATCAAGTCATGTATTTGGCCTGTAATATTTCAATTCTGAATAATATTAACACAAATTTTATCATGAGATGAAAGAAAAATTCTATTTTATACCAACCTACCAGGATGGGTAAGTTGAGGTAGACTAAGATGCACATAAATTGCTTACTGAAGACAGATGTAAGCTTGGATTTTGTTCATCTGATTCATGCTTTGATATAAATTTTATATTAATTTGAGTTATCCTACAGTATCTAAAACACTGTTTCTATGTGAATAACACTTTATAAAATTTTCTCCTTATGTCCTGACTTATAAATATTTCATCCTATGGCAAATGAGTTTAAAACTGTTCCCCATTTTTTCTTCTACCATGTTCAGTGTATTTTGTTTTAGGTTCAACTCTTTGGTCCATTTGTAGAGAAGCTTTGTACAGCATGATAACTATTGGGTTTTTGGATTCTTTAACATGTAACCATCTAGTTTGATCATCAATATTTGTTGAATAAGCTGCCTTATTTCCTATGTGTATTTCTAGCCTCTTTATCAAAAATCTTATGTTCATAGGTGTGTGTATTTATGCCTGGGTCTTTAATTCAAATCCACTGTACAACCTTTCTGTTTTTGAGCCAGCACCATACTCTTTACATTACACCAGCTTTATAGTATAATTTGAAATGGGAGATGGTGACACCTCCAGCATTTTCCCCCATTTTCCATGATTGTTTTAGCTTATCTGGGTTTTTTTTTTTTTTTTTAATGAAGCTGAAAATTGTCCTTACGATTTGTGAGGAATTGTGTTGGGATTTTGATTGGGATTTTATTGAATCTATTGATGGCTTTTGGTAGCATGGGAATTTTTACTATGCAGTCCTTCTGATCCATGAGAAAGGGAGATCTTTCCATCTTCTGATATCTTCTTCAATGACTTGGAGTCTTTGTCTTACACACCTTTTACTTGCTTGGTTATCAAAATCCCAAAATATTTTCTATTATTTGAGGTTATTGGGAAAGGTGTCATTTCCCTGAGTACTTTTATATGCCAATAAATGAGTCTCACACTTGTGATTCTTTTGGGTTATTTTTTTCTCTTGGTTTGTCTTGTAAAACTTTGATGTAATAACTTTCATTTTGTCTTATTATATTTTATTTTGATGCATTGTTTTACAAAAATCAATGAATGAATGGATGACAATGTAGCTGCTAGGGTAAAGGGTAATAATTGATCTCTGGCTTATTCCTGCTGAGAGGGGGAAAATCAGTTTTTCCAAATAGAGTGACACTGGAAATATCAAACACTCCAGGACAGGCCTCATGTTCAGCAGTTTTCAAACAGACAATTTTACACTACAGGTTTCTGCGTGGTTATATTTGGTCACAGTTTGGCATTTGTCTTCTAGTATTTGATTTTTAATTGTTTTGGGGGTTTGGGGGTGGTTGCTTTGTTTCTTGTTTTTTGTTGTATTGGGCTTTTGTTTGTTTTTTGTGAAAGAAGTTAAAGTTGGATGAGAAGGGAAAGAAAGAATCTGGAAGAACTTGGGGCAAGGTAACAACATGTTCAAAGTATTTTAAATTTAAAAATAGTTTTTAATAATAAAATAATAATAAGAAAATTCAAAAGAATAAGCATTTCTCCTATCAAACATCTCTAAATATGTCATTCCTTGTCTTAATCTTGTGTCCGGCATGTTAGGTAGCTTGAAGGTAAGCATTGCTCTGAGAAATGGAGGAAGAAAATAAAGCAAGAATTTCCTTTCCATAAACGTACAATTCTCAACTTCTGCATAGAATTTCTCTTTATATAATTTTACATTTTGCTGTATAACTGCTGAATATAATTAATTTTACACTTGCAGTCATGATAAACATAATTATAGGAGAATTTTAGATTTACATCTACTTGGAAAATCTTAAAATATTTAATCTCAATTCTGCAGTAAAATATATTTTTGATGTCTTACAAGGAAGAGAAAGTGTAGGAGTTTTATGAGATAATCTGGGTTAATGTGACAATCAAATGTGTTGGAAATTAGAGAACAGTGGAAGCATAAAATGCATCTGTTTAAGTAAAATACTGGAAAACAGTAACAGGAAAATGTCATCAAGCAAAGTTTCTGAACTGAAGAAACAAGAGTAGATAATCAAGTGATTCTGGGGAGGAAGAAACAAAACGGACCTGCAGGGCATCTGACTCAGCTTTCCTCACAATGAACAAATACCAGAGAGAGTCAAACCATTCTACAGTTGGGCTTTCCTTTGTGCTGTAAGCTCACAAATAACAACACAGAGACTTATTATTAATTATGAAAGTTTGACCATGGCTTAGGATTTTTCCCAACTAGCTCATAAAACTTAATTTAATCTGTTTTTATTAATCTACATTTTGCCACATGGTTCAGTTACCTCTACTTTCTACCATGTAGTCTGACTTCTTCAGTGTCTCTCTGGCATCTCTCCCATGGCTAGGTTCATCCTGAGTTCCTCTTTCTCACTGGAAATCCTACCTGGTATCTCATGCCTAGCTATTGGCCATTCAGTTCTTTATTAAACCCATCACAGTGGTACATCTTCACACAATATAAACAATATGTGAGCAATGTGGTATGTCATTTCCTATTGATCTTAAATTACACTATAGTGACTATGTAATATTTCCCAGCTTTCTCTTGTCTGATACATTGGTCAGTTATCCCTAAGTTCTCCATGCACTCTAGGGTCCAATTTCCACAGAAGTCTGAGGCAAGTCTTTCTGCAATTGGGTAGAACAAACCTGAAGATGATGTGGGAAATCTTCAAGTTGTTATGTTTTCTCTGGAAGAAAGTGGTTATTTACCAGCTACAGTTTTAGAGCAGACTGATGAAAGGGAGTTTTCACAAATAAGCCTGATTTGATTTGGCATTCTACAATGCTTATGAGTTGCTAGCACTGTCACTTGATACAAATTATGAGGGCCAGCTTTTCTTAGTGTTGACATCCAAGTGTTCAAGCCCTATTGTAATGCAAATCCCTAGACCAGGAACTCCACTGACAGTGCCCTGTTAAATTCAAAGTATTTTTTCATGTTAGGACCTCGGGGAATTCAAAGAGGCAAGTAGATTTCTCTAGAGCCCCAGCTCTAGTTTTAGCTTTGTTTACATACACTTGACAACTCTTGGTAATATTAATAGCCAACACATTTCAGTACTTCCAAATTAGGTGAAATGGAGCAATCACACCATCCTGCTGTAACAATAAAGCTTGTTGCTCTCTGGGAGTATAAATGCAGAGGCAGAGGCAGAGGCAGGGGCAGAGCCCTTGCTTTCTGAAATGTAGGTTTTCCTTTAACATTCTAAAGAAATTTTCCAAGATAAATTAAGCTTCTCGTGGAGGTCTTTGAGGTAGAATAGTTTCTCTGAATATTTCATAAATAATGGAAATTTCGTCTACTATATTTTCTGTTTGTGTCTTAATTGTAAAAGCAATACAATAATGCTGAAAGTTTTTGAGAGAATTAATTTTTATGTCATGTCTGGGAGACTATTTAGTGTCAATTAGATCAATGTATCTAATGTTAGCAATTCTTCTGTGGTGGCATTATTAAAAGTTAAAGCTAAGGGCTTTGGAGTAGTTACATTTCAAGATATTTTATTATATTTCAGCCATGGAGCATTTTCTAAGTGCTTTTTATAGCTTGTGCTGTAATTACATTTTGACATGTTGCACCACACCATACTTTGAAAACTATAAGTCCTGCAGCTAATTGATAATTCAAACCATTATTGAGCTAATGAAGCTGGTCTTGGACATCAATGAGATGGACATCTAATTAGTTTTTTAATATCTGTTTACTGGATGAGTGGAGAGTAGAATCAGGATGATGATGATGCAATAAAGTTAATAGGAGAGAAGATAGAACGGATGGGGCATATTCCAGCAATAGATATGACTTCCAATAAACCTCTGTTGCATTCAGAAAGGAGAATTTCTTCTTTCCTTTCATCCATCTGTACTCAACAAAGTGCAGTAGGTAAAGCCCAACCCTGGTAAATGATTCATAAATATTTAAAGCCTGAATTGAATAACTCTAGGCTCGAGGAAACCAGCACTACAAAGTTTTATGAGGTGCAAATAAATCCAACACTGTATTTTTTGCCACATTTCCACTTTGGGCTGTGTGTTTGGGGAAATAACAAATAATCTTTAGTGCCTTCATTGTTTAGTATGACAATTATGATAATGGTGGTAATATTCAGTGAACATTTCCTACATGCTCATGGCTGAGCTAACTGTCTTTTCTGTGTTTGTTCATGCTAGCTTTACAGAAACCAAAGTTAGGGCTGGCCTACATGTATAAATGAGTCGAGTTAGATTTATAGGCTGGTAAACAATTATCTGAATCTATGGAGTTAAAATGGGTCACATCTGAACTACAAACTGTAAGCTAGCTTCTAAATTTGCAAATTCATGCCATGCTGCCACCAGTCCTGAAGTGGTCCATGAGCCAAACACTAATCAAAGTGACTAACACACTGTATATAGAACACTGACTACAATTTAATCAATTGTTCCAATTGTTGTGCTAAATAAAAATATATTCAGCATACTTAGATATGGACATTAGTCACATCATGATCTCTTGTGTAGCAGAGAGCTGTGTGAAGCACAAAGAATCTCCTTTTAAGATACAGGCAAATTACAAATCAAATTGTCAGGTTTGTCCTAGTCATAAGTCATTATTTGTTCTTAATGCCATGAACTTAGTTAAAATTCAGATATAAGATAGCAAAGGTGTAAGAAATTTAAATCAAGGCCGATATTAACTTTTGATACATAATTCTTTTAATATTATAGTGAGATCTAAAAGATATTGACAAAATGATATTACATATCATTCTGAGTCAAGAAACACACTCATGTCTTTATTTTAGAGACTAATACACCGAGAATCATGAAAATAAGTAACTTTGTGAGAAGCATGAGCAGACAATGAAGGTAAGAGGAATTCAGGACTTTGCTCATGATTCTGATCTTAGAGTTCTGCCATCTTTCTGTTGGAGAACTAGCTAAAGGTAGAAATACAACTTGCACAGAATTCTATACTTCTACTTGAGCCTGTATTCATTCTAGGTGGAATACTTTATAATTTACCTCAACGACATGAAAAAATGGCTCTTTACCCTGAGCTTCGTTCATTTATTTCCTGGATTCTTTTGTCAGTCTCTGATTCTCTTATCTTCTTCCCATCCTGCCATCAAATTGTAGAGTCAATTTTCCTGTATTTTGGAAATTTGTACAAGTCAGTAATATCCCAAGTGAAATATAGGGGTCCCACCTGGAAAAAACCACATTCTGTATCATGGTATGCATCCTGCCAGCTAAGTATAATAAATTTCCTTTTCATGTTTTCTATTTGTATGAAAAATGAGGAGAGGGCACCAAGAATTCTTTATGTAACAACATTTCTTCATTTCTTCCACATTTAAGATATATTCCACTATTATTAGAATATTGTATCAGTATAGTATAATATTGTTCACATTAAGATTAATACTTAAGGGTCTGTGTTTGTCTACACATGTGCAATATTTACTATGCACTATTATATTTTCATAGATTCTCTATTCACTACAAATATCACATGATTTTCCTAACTCTACTCCTTCTCCTTCCTAGACTCCCTAGACATATTGACTATTCACTGCCTTCATATTTCTGCTTTTGCTACAGTAAGATTGTGTAGTTGGAACCATATAGTATGTATATTTTATACATTTTCAAATTTCAAATTTTCTGAAAATATGAATATATATGTACATGCTTTTCTGTAGATTTCTCACTTTTTATCAATGAACAATATTTGATATCTGAGTACATCACTGTGAATGACTTTATTTTAGAGTGACAGAACTAGTAAGATTTGTATTTAATTGGGAAAGAACAAAAATGCCAAGGAAGGGGAGAGGGATAAAAATAGATATAGAGATAATTGTGGAGGTTGGTATTCAAGGAATAAGCTCATGAGAATTAGAGGATGGACATTTTCAAAGTCTCCAGACATTTGACTGGCAGGATAAAGCCTCAGGAAGCACTAGTTGGAATCTGTATATATTTTGGTATCAGTTTCCTCTTCCTGCAGAAATACTAGACATTTTCTGTGGAAGCCTGAGCAAGATACAGAGTTCATCCATGTTCTGAATCAGAATCTGTTTAATTATCCAATTATGAAATGATCTTTGCTAGACTAATGGTTGACAAAATGATATTGCTACTCTGCCAAAGTTAGTGTTGATGTTGGTCATCACATGCTGTCCATTCACTTATATAAAAAAACAGCTTTGACTACTTATAGCTTTTGGAAATAATCAACAAAACAAATAAAGCATAAATATGTGTGTTTTATGTATTAAATTATGTTTTAAGCTTAACTGAATGCATACTCAGAAAGATCCCTGCCAGATAATTTGATGATTTTCTCTCTGGAAATGTTTTATTTTTGTTTTGATGCTTGCAGGCTCACTTCATAATTTACTAGTTTCATAACTTTTAAATGCAGGCACGCTATAGATAAAAACTAGTTTGGGTTTGTTTTATTTTGTTTTATTCATCTCATCTTTCGTTGACTTAGTAATGATTAGCATGTTTGAATACTCGAAGTTAATTGAGTGGGATGAGTCAACTGAAAAAGGTAAAAATGTTATTCACAGTGCAGTAGAATTTCATCTGCATGTTATGTTCTTAATTAACAAAAACACATTTCAAAACCCAACTCAGAAGACAAACATCAGTTCCTTTTTCCAACAGCTACATGCCTGTGTGAATCTTTGACTTGTCAATCTTCCTTCTTTTTCATAAATCATGGGAATTTGGTTTTTCCTTATGCCAATTGTCTCCTGCCACACATCTGCTTTTCACTCTGAATACAACATTCTTCAAAAGGCTTTTTATCTTTTGAGAGTACTCCCAAGATACACCACAGAAAATTTAGTTAAGAAGTTCTCTGTTTATTTTTAACTTTATGCTGACTTCTATCCATATGTGTGCCATCCTTTCCCTTGTCCTTCTGGCTTTCACTTTACAATCCGATTAGGTACATGAAAAGGTGAAATGCATTCCAGAATAGTAAATAACGTGACTTAAAGTAGATGTAAAATAACCCAGTATTTCAGAATCAAGCAAAGGTATTCTTCTTCTTCCTTCGATTGCTGGTTCATTTGGGAATTTATCTGAAGAGATTTGTCTGCATTAAGTTTAGAATAAGCCAAAAAGATGAAAAAATAAATTCTGGGAACTTTATTTCAGCATTTTAAAAACTATCATCACAAACTCTTCCTAGGAGACATATTTCATTTCTGAGCAAGGTTTTTGAAAATGCAGAAAAAAAAAACCCACACTTTTCTCATTGTTTTCATGTTTTTCAATAATCAGTGGATGATAGAAATGAGTATTAATCCTATAACATTTGCTCTATTGAAGTGTAGATGACTACCATTGTTTCTTTTTTTCTCTATAGAAATATTTTTATATTTCAAACAGTTATTTTGGACATATTCTGCCTATCCCATAAGACATTCCAGTTCCTCCCCTTCCTCACCCATGCAAATTTGTCCTTTTTCAAAAAACAAAAACACAACAAAACAACAACTGCCCAAAACAAGAAAACAAAGTAAAATGACACCAAAAAAATAAAATAAAAATCAAAACAAACAAAATCCCACTGAACTAAAACAAAATGAATGCACACACACACACACACAAAAACAAACAAACAACAAAATAATCTGTGAAGTCCATTACATGTTAGTCAACTCCTCCTGAACATGGAGGCCTGTCCTGGAGTGGTTGATATACCACAGTGAAAGGCCAGGATAAAGAAGGGTCGACCCCCTCAGCAGACAAAATAAGGCCTAGGATATAGGGTGGCTAGCTGGTTCAGCAACTCTCTTCCAGGAAAAGGCTAGCCATAAAAAGTTAGATTAGAATCTTACAAATTATCTTAAGGAATAGGGAGTTTCCCCTTGTGATTTCCCTCGGGACCTTTCACTGGTATACTTGGTATTTGGGGTTGGAGTTTCTTCCTTCACTGGTATTTTTGGTATTTTGGGTTGTGCATTCTTCCTTTTAAAACCCCTATTACCAACCATTCGGGGTAAAAACTCCTCTACCCCTGTGTGGGATATGAGTCTTGGCCCCAGCGTGCTGGTTCCTGTCAATAAACCTTCTGTGATTGCAGCAAGGATGGTCTCTCGTGAGTTCTTTGGGGGTCATGTCATCCCGAGACTTGAGTGAGGATCTTCCCTCTCGGGGATCTTACAGCAGGTCACACTACTCGAAAAAAATGTTTTCCCTTTTCCCACAGGTATAAGTGGTGGGTTAGTTGTTACCATTTACCCTAATGGCTAGGTTCTTGTCCATTCCTTCAAGTCTTTAAAAATATATGACAGAGCTAGTATCAAGATAGCTAAGGCTGTTACACAAAGAAAGCCTGTCTTGAAAAACCAATATATATGATAAAACAAAAAAAGTGCTGTGATAGAAAAATCAGTGAGAGTGGAAGTTCTGGAAACCCAGACATGGCCATGTTGAGTTTTAAGCAAAACAACACAGCAATAACTTTCTGTCTAGGAAGTATCTATGGTATATGGAAGAACCATGAGAATCAGCATACAGTTTACCAGAATCTACTGCTAAATCCTGATACACATGTGATGCTTACAGAGCTACAATGTGTGGCAAGAGTAGTCTTGTTATGGTGTTTCCACCTGGTTCCTCAGAGCCCCCAAATAACACAGGAGAGAGTATACTAATTATAATGCTGTTGGCCAAAGTCTAGGGCTTCTTAGTGGCTGGCTCTGACTTAATTTCTAACCCATTTCTGTCAATGTAAACAGTTCCATGTGGTCTTATCTTACTGGAGAAAAGGTCAGGGAGTTCCATACCTCCAGTTCCAGTAATCAGGAGCTCCAGTCTACATTGTATTTGCAGATGCTAATCTGCTAATCTGCTATTGAATAGCATAGACTCACTGGAGAATGTTCCCTAGTTTGCATCTCTACAGAACTAAGCATTTGAATAGGCATGCACCAGGGTGGAGGGCTGGGTGTGTGTGACAAGTGAGAACAGATAGGGAGGAGGTATATAGTGGAGAGACAGTAAAGAGAGATCTGCTGATGGGGTCCAGGAAGATGGAAGAAAAGCAGTCTCAGGGTCAGAGAAGCACAGTTAGGAAACACCCAGGAAGATGCTGAATAAAGAAGAGACTCCAGTTTTGCAGCATGGAACTGAGAGCTCTCTTGTTAGACCTCTGGAAAGTTCAGGCCTTCGGGGTCTCAGCCCAGGACCACGGCCACCCCAATCACTAGGCAGATTCCAAAGCTTGATGCAAACAGCATGAGGCTTTATTGTTGTTTAATGAGCTAACCCCATGTTAGCTTGGGTCTTTCACCCACCTGCCTTGGCAGGTGGCTAGCAAAGACAGCTCAAACTGGATGCATAGAAATCTTGTAAGGCAGCATAAGGGGAGTGTCTAGGGGTAGGCACAAGCTCAGGATTGGTGTGCCTCCAGGATTGGAGGGCTTGCCCTGTGTTGATTTGCCAACTGGTTGTTATGGCCTATAGGCCCTCCCAGGGTGGTTGCTATGCTTTATGTGTCATTGCTGTGCACTTGTCTGTAAAGCACACCCAGAGCCATAAAGCATAGCACCACCAGCTAACTTCTGATTGGTTCCTTGCCACGAGGCAGGCATCTGACTTTCTAGTAACTAGGACAAAGTCAGACAAGCACGTGTTCAGCTGTTATGGCTGCCAACAGGGCCAGGCATCTGACCTTAGTGACTAAGACAAGGTCAGACAAGCTGTTATGGCTGCCAAAATGACAAGCTGGTCACTTCACTGTAAAGATGACAAGATGCCTATGTCTGGTCTTTATTGCTGTTGGGTTACTAGGAATTCCCAAGTCCATGCTCCCCTACTCAGACCGGACCTCATGGCTTCTGTGGTCTGGGCAGAGACATGCTAGGCCATGACAAAATTTCTCCATTATTTCTTCTATCAAAAATTCTGGAGCCAGTGGCACACGCCTTTATTCCCAGCACTCGGGAGGCAGAGGCAGGTGGATCTCTGTGAGTTACAGGCCAGCCTGGTCTCCAGAGCGAGTGCCAGAACAGGCTCCAAAGCTACACAGAGAAACCATGTCTCAAAAAATTAAAAACAAAAAAAAATTCTAGAGAAATATTTGCAATTATACTAGTAAACTTTGTTTAGACATAATGACCTAGATGATTATCACTAATGTGATTTTCTGCTTCATAGATCCAGAGATCCTAATTCAGAAAAAGGTACAAAACCTGATAAATAGTTTTCATGGTTTCTAAAATAGAAAACCCAATAAATATTAGAGGTTAAAATCATTTGTACTACTTTTGTCATATATGAAGCAAAGAATAAATTACAAGATGGGTTTCTAGGTTCAGGAACTGTTATGTATAGATAGGTGATAGATAAGTAACTATACCACATATCTCATATACACATATAATGTTATTATGCAGATGATCACTAACACTACTGCATTGCTGTATTGATTTGTGAAAATATATATACTCACAGACATATATATATGTATATGTCAATATGTTCATATATCCCTCAACATATGCATAGAATGCATGCTGTAAATTTACATTTGTATATTTTTACTGTACAATTAAACAGTTTTTATGTTATTTATATATGTGCTTATCTTTACATCTATACATGTAACACTGCCGAAGCAATTAGTACTGAAGAATTTTCAATATGATTTTTCAAGAAAAAGTATTTTAATTCAAGTTCTGAGATGTAAAAATATACAAATTTCCCATTGTTGAATTTAATGAATAAAATATTAAGACAAAGTCATTTCAACACATAGTTTAAGATCAACAAAGTTTTATGAGAAAACAAAGAACTAAAAAGTGATTTTATCTGATTTTTATATATGTTTAAAATCAATATTTAATTGCTAGGCGATTAGCATTTAAAATTCCTACTATAACTCTCTGCTTATGTATCTTAATGTAAATTCCCAGAACATTGCTGATATCATATCTTGATGAATATTGATTTTCATATCCAGTAGGGCATGTTTAGACATCCCTGAATTAGTAGAATCCAGATTGCATATGATATAATATACTTTAGAGATCTTTTTAAAGGAAGCATTAATGTCATGAAGTTAATTTGTTTTAGGTTTGAGGATTAAGACAAAAGGACTATATAAATGTCAGACAGAGAATGAAACACTGTCTATTGTCTAGATAGAGAATGAAGCACCATTTAAAATCTTGATAGAGAAAGAAACACTGTCAGCTATTTGCTTGATAAATATCATACAATCTTTCAATGCTGATGCTAACTATAGGAACTGCAACATCATTTGTTCACAGAATGTCTATTTTCAGGGCTGGAAAGGAGGCTCTTGATGGAGTATTTACTTTTCTTATAAAGGACATGAGTTCAATTCCCAGCACACATATCAGGTGGCACATGGCCACATGTAACTCCAGCTCCTGGAGATCTGACCCCTTGTGCTGACTTCCTTGAGTACCAACACTACAGATCATATATCCATACAGAAATATATATGTTAATACAATAAAAATAAATATTAAAATAAGAAACTGTAGTGACTTGGTCTTTGAATACAAATCTTCCCTAATTAAGATGTTGATCAAAGCTTCAACAGAAGATGACATCCTGAAACATTAAGTTTAACAATTTAAAATCATTTCCAGCTATTATTTCAGAATTTTTATCCAATATCCCCAAGTACAATAACTCAAAAAAGATTGATTCTGCTCACACTATTTTCATACTTATTTAGAAACAAAATATAATTATTTTTGTTCAAACAAAATTTCATTTGGCTACAAAAGGAAAAATCTTTACACATATAAAAAAAAAACATAATTCATCTGAGGAGAAAATTACATATGTCACACTGAATTAACCTTAGCAATTTTGACCAAATCAATTTTCCCTTATATCACAAAACCTGTTATTACAAAGTAGAAGTTTCTCATAGTGTAAAACTTAAAACTAGCTTTCCATATACCTCATATGTTCAAATAACAAGTGCTGTAAAATCTAGTAGAGAATTTCATCATCTCTGAATTTTAATATGCTTCCAGCTTTTTCAATTTATTTGTCTTTTGCAATGTTGAGGCCTTACCCTTCCTGGGGAGTGGATCGAGAGTTCTATGGGGGGCATGGAAGGATAGGAGTGGGAACTAGGATTGATTTGTAAAATAAGACTGTTTCTAATTTAAATAAAAAAATCTGAAAAAAAAACAGTGTTACACTAACTTCAAATAACATTGTAGTAGAAGTATTTAAGTGTCCTAACATGCAGCCAGCATTCTGTGAACTACCAGGCAAGCAAAATACTGTACTAAAAACTCCCAACCCTCACCTACATTTACTTTTCCCTTTCAATAAATTCTAGCCAGTGACTAATGTCTTTCAAATAGTTACTCCTGTGACCTGTCATTGAAAAATACTCTGTCTTCCTTCCAATACTGGTGTCATAAGTTTAAAAGTCATACAGTGCTTATACTGTGTACTTAGGTCCTCATGGTTGTGCAGTGTATGCTGATACTCAGTGAGCAATCCTTCAGTTACCTTGTTTGTTACTGTATAGAACTGTCCAGCTTTTAAAAGTACTTAATTATACAATAAACTAAAACAATGTGAAGTTCCTTCTTTCTGTGTTATAGAATGAGGAGAGATGCAATGTCTACCACAACTCTGAACATCACAGTAGCATTTATGATATAATTGGTCACAAATTTTTTATGCTATTATTTTCTCATGTATCTCATTCTCACATCCAATTGTAGCTTTAGGAATGTTCAAGAAAGTACATATATCTCTTTAAGAACCTATACAGAAATACAAAGCAAAAGAATACTTCGTATGAATAATTGTGATGGGTAATCCTTATTATCTACTTAATAGGATTTAGAATTCCCAGGAAAACAAATACCTGGGCATGATTTTGAGGTGATTTCTAAGTAATTGATGAATCAGAAAGATGCACCCTAAATCTGGGAAGTGCCATCACATAAGCTTCAGTCCTGCATTGACTAGCAAGAATAAAGGAGCTGAGCACCAGTATCCATTACTGAATGTGGATGTAAGGTGAACAGAAGAGGCCTCAAGCTCTTGAAAACTTGAAATCTTCACCAGGATAGACTATACATTGTAACAATAGGCCAAAACAAACCCAGTCTTTTTAAGTTGCTTTTTCTTTTCAGATACTCCATCCAGCAACAAGAAAGGCAATTAATAACTCACCAAGTACAGCACTGATTCTTCCCTAAGAAGAACTGCATTAGACTGTGGTAAAATTACAGTCATGGAATGTGAAGAGAGAGGTTACAATGTGAGGATAAAGTGGAGAGGAGTGGGGATGATGGGAATGAGGGAGGAAATAAGAGGAGAGTCAGGAAAAATTAAATGCCATTTGATGAAAACTTAATATTTTTTCTAAATATATTTAGAAGCTTTCTAAAATATATACATGTAACACATATGAACCCCATCTCAATTATTGAACATGGAGAAATGTAGCTGGTGCCTAAATAAATCTTTCCCTCATACATTCTAGAATCTTTGATAATGGGAGATACTCTTTCTACCAACCCAGCCCCAAACCCTTTAATACAAAATGGCGTCCTGTCTGCAAGATATGCTAGGATAATAGTAGCACAAAGCTATGGGAATAAAGAACCAATATCACATTTGACTGTGACTGAAAGTCCATTTCATAAGGTGGAACACACACCAACACTCTGACATTATGTGAGCAATCAAGAAATGAGACTAGATAACCCCAGGACCCAGGGTAAAACCAAAAACAAATACTATTGTTTAAAAGAAAAGTAGCAATAAAATAAATCCTAATGACATTCTGCTATACTCATAACTAAGTGCCTTGCTCAGCAATCTTGAGAGAAGCTTCCTACTGTAGCATATGGAACAAATGCATACACCCATATCTAGACATTATATAAGAGTGGGAGAACTTGAAACTCTTAACCCTAAATAACATGCCTCCAGCAAATTTCTACTGTCTGGCTCAGGAAAATGTTGCAAGCTATGTTATCACACTCTGAGCCCTGAAATTGTATTACTTACTTTTATCTTTCTTGATGAATAAAGCATCCAACTAAAGAATTAAAAAACCACTGGAAATGTTGCAGTATATTTGAACACTCTGTGATCCCTAAGATTTTATTATTTAACAGAAAAGCTTGTTTCTAGTTATGGTGTGGCTCAGCCCTAGTACACACCTTTAATCCAAGAGCTTCCTGACTGAATATTGTAAGCAAGATTAAGTAAAGACAACCATAGGTCAAAAGGTAGAGCAATAAACCTATGTTTTAGGAAGTGAACATAGGAATATTAAGGGAAACAAAAACAGTAAGAGAGAGACAGGAGGACAGATAGACACGTAGGAAGTAAAAGGAGGAACATTGAGTTTGAGGAGTTTAGTCTGAGATGGTTTATAAGGAGAGAGACTTCTGAGATGTCTGTGGAGGAGGAAGGTCAGCTGGGTACTTTCTCTGCCTCTCTGAGCTAGCACCCCAGCATCTGGCTCCTGAGTCTTTATTAGTAAAATCAAACAATTGGGATTTTTTTTTTGTTATAAACTACAGGAAACCCTGCAGAAGAGGAAGCAGAAAGAGTAGATGATCCAGAGGAGGTGGAAGATACCAACATCAATGTCATTTAATCAGTAAAGTAGATATACATATGAAGTCTCAGAGACAGAGTCATCACATGTACAAGATCTACATAGATTTGGACAAAATGGTGTCCTGGAACTTAAAGGAAAAATGGACACATGCCCTCATCCTTAAATCCAAAGATATATCCAATGGATAATCTTTTGCAAATGAAAATCATTATACTACAAAGTATTCTCACTATGGAAACAAATTACCATTTAGGTTATGCTGCATAGCCAGCAGTAGATGGCCAATAGAAAGTGAACTCAATGGAATCTTTGGAGTTTTCTTGTCTCAATATTATGTCAAGGTATTTTCAAGTTTTAATTTTTATGTTATTATTTTCATTTCTTTCATTTCATGAATATATTTTTTCCTTTTTAGCATACATGTTTTTTGCATACATATTATCACTTCTAGTTTAGTGTTTTTATTGTATTCCTAGGTGTACAAACAAGTGGGTCTCTGTTTCATGTGCCCATTCTTGGGTACTTTTCCTTCTGTTTGTTTGCTTTGTCCTAATATGATGTGTTAGTTTTTATTTTATTATTATCCTTTAGAAGCCTGTTTGTTTTCTAATGGGAGACAGAAAGAAGGTAGATCCTGAAGGAGAGTATGAATATTAGAGGGTAGAGCAATTAATTGGGATATATTATTGGAGGAAAAAAATCTATTTTCAAGAATAGGAATTCTGGGTCCTCAATACCTCAACTGGTGGGAAGATATCAGTTGTCCTTCTGATGCCATCTAGCTTAGATGGGTGCAAGCCACACAAAAGCCGGCCTGGTTCCTCAAGAACAAGACTAACTGGAAGACATGCAGATCCACCTGATGTCATTCCACTCAGGCAGGTGCAAGTGACCTAAAGGCCAGCCTTGGGCTTGAGAACACATCCAAGTGACTGCATGGTACCTTCAAGAGCCAGGGATGTCCCATTTTGATGAGCTGGTATGTGGCATAGAAATGGGAGAGAAAGAAAAGCAGAATGGGCCATGTGCTGTGGAAAGAAGCAGAATGGAAGATGTCAAGGAGGTGAGAAGTAGGCTGAAATAGGAGACCTTATTGTCACCTGGGGCCACGGTGATGTCCAGGCCCTGGCTGATGCCAAGGGCCATGTCTGGATCCCTGGCACTACAAAAGCCAAATTCTGAGTCAGTGTCTGTGGCTCCTGCCAAAACTGAGGACAATGTGGTTGCCCAGGGTGTGACTGGCCACCTGAGACCCCTTGGTGCCAATGGGGCATGTTTAGGACAATATAGATCTAAATGACATGTACTGCTATCTTGTGGCATGGTCACATCTGGGTCAGAGATGCAGCTAGAGAGGATGTATTCATTCACGGTTCCACCACAGCCAGGGTCTATGTTAAAGTCCATGGTACATGTGGCCACCAGGGATGTGTGGTGGCCCTGGGTCTGTGACACAACCTTTGGACTTGTTGGAGTCTGGGAGACATGCTGCAATCTGGGCCATACATATCTGAGTGGTCTATGTTACCATCAGGTGCCATGATGTCATTCAGTCCCAGGCTACTGTTGAGAACCATGTCTAATTCATTGACCCTATGGCAACCATGGTTTTGTTGATATCATGGCTTCTGTTGACACAAGGGCCATGAAGATTCTCCAAATTGGTGTTAACCAACACCTGGGGCCATGTTGGTGTTTGAGAGCTGTGTTCCCTCCAGGGCCATGCCAGTCTGGGTGGCATGTATAGTCACCTTGGGCCATGGTGTTGTCCATACAGGGGCTGCTGCATAGGACCGTGTATGGGCAGGTCTGCGGTCCTACTGCATTGGGAAGTCTGTGGCCCATGTTGCCACCAAATGCTCTGTGGGTGCCTTGGGTCAGGTCAGCTACCTTAGTCTATGTTGTGACCAGGAGACATGCTGCATGCAGCTGGGTCCATGAAGGTCTGAGTGAACTGCACTGCCACCTGATACCATGGTGACATTTAGACTAGAGCTGCATCTTAGTGTGATATCTGGGCTATGACCCTACTGAAGCCAGAGTCTGTGATAATGGCTGTGGTACCTATTACCATCAAAGTCCTCTTGGCTGCCCAAGATCTGGGCCCATGTTAGTGTCCAAGGGCCATGCTGCCACTGGGGTTGTGCTGAACTGATGGGCTACACTGCAACCTGGGGCAATCTAGAACCAAGTGCTACCAAAGACCATGTCTTGGGCCATGGCCCCACCATAGCCAATGTCTGTGATGTCACCAAAGGTTATACAGAAGCATGGGGTTGGGACTGCAACCTGTGGCCTTATTGGTATCTTGGGACAAAGCTGCCACCAGAACCATCCTGATCTCAGTGGCTTGTATTTCCACTTAGAGTTAGGATGTCATCTAGGTCTAAGCTGTAGCTGAGGACCATATCTGGGTCCTTGGCCCAGCTTCAGCTGGGGTCTGTATTGATGTTTATGGCAACTGTTGCTCAGGGGACATGTGAAACATGTATGATGGAATCAGATGATCATACTGAGATGATCCTACCCATCACTGGCTCTTCCCTTCATTAGTCCTGCTTTTAACTTGCCCTGTTTTTTGTAAGATATTTGAACACACTTTGTAAAGATGTGTAACTGTGATTGGTATAATAAAAAACAAGCAAACAACAACAACAATAAAACAGATGTCCAACAGCTTTCAGGTTGTATAGGTGGGAGGTCCTGACAAAGAAAGTTTTGCAAAGAAGAAAGAGGGGTTCCCTAGTCAGAAGCAGAGGAAGCAAGACATGCTGAAAGGGAGGAAAAAGCCACCATTGCCACCTGGAAACATATAGATGAATAGAAATGGATAAATTTAATTTGTAATAATGAGTTAGAAACAAGCCTAAGCAAAGGCTGGGCTTTTGTAATTAGTCAGAATTCTCCATGACTTTATTTGGGATTTGACTGGTGGGACAAACCCTTGTTATAGGCCCTGCCACTTATTGGATGCTATAGAAAGAATGCAGGCCCTGACCTTCATGGGAAAGCTGCCTCCACCTGGCACTTGGGATAGATGAACCTACCCCTTATCACAACTGACATGGACTTGGAGGAACTGGCTCCTCACCTCACCTGAAGAGGACAGTCCTGGTGGCCTGGACTGACCAGCTCAAGTATCTATCATCTAGACCTATAGCTGGGCCTAGGGTTGGCCCACTCTAACATCTACCCCATCTAGGACCTGCTGGCATTTGTGAAGGGATTGGTCCTGGGAAAGAATAGCTGCAGGAGTTTTAGTGATTATGTACCATATATGTGACGAGGGTGTACCAGAGGCCTTGAACCAGGCCATTGACTCATTGCAATGGATGTTTCCAAGTAAATCTGATTGGAAAAAGGGTATACTATGTGATGCAACTTGGTTCACAATGCCACCAGGACTAATGAAGAGGTGTTGGAGATTTGGGAAAGACGAAGAATATAAGGGGTTTTTTGATGTTGTTTTTCCTCTTGCTTGGTTTGACTTTATTTTTAAATTTTTATTTTATAGGCTGCTGCAACTGGGAGGGAAGAATATGGAGGGACTGAGAGGTGAGCATAATTAGGGTGCATAATGTAAAATTTGAAAATATTCCATAAAAATTTTGTTAAATACAAAAACAGGAAAAAATAAGCTGCTTTTAAACTATATGTGTCATCATAGTATTCTGCAAAAGGATTAACTGGGTAATGTCAAGCAATACTGCTTCTCAAATAAAACCTAGGTATGAAATATGCAACATTATTAGTATCATAAGCTTGAAAAGTCATGTAACTTCTTTCTTTCTGATGGTTAATTACTGAGATTGGACTCATGATGCTGCCTTTGAAGAGTTATTGTAAAAATTCATGGGATAATAAAATTCAGATGCAGCATCAGACAACTCAATGTAACATCAATTTTCTAAGAATTACAGATATTATTATTTTTAAAATAATCACAGAATATTTTGGTATGCTCTGAAAAACATATTTTTCCCATGGGAATTTTCAAAATTTCTGTAAGATTAACTAAATAGCAGAAGCAATTTACAATTGACTTTTGCTAAAAAAAATTACATAAATAAAATATTTTTTACTATTAATTTACTCTACTTTTGGGATTTTAAAAATTATTTTCAATTTACTTATGTGACTTTATATTATGCAAGGCAGATTAACCTAGGCAAAAGACAACAGGTTATTAATACAGGGATAAAAGAGGTCATTGTATCCTTATTTTGCATAATTATGTGCTGCCTACAAAAATTCCGACGTACAGAATTATAACAATTTTTCTTTAGAAATTGACTAACAAAATATGCATATAATGGGCATAAAACTGCTTTGGAAACTGTGGGTGGTTCAAGAGAGTTTAAAGTGATATTAATGACAGCATCATGAATCTGTGAAGTGCTCTAAGTTTTTCAGAGCTATTTTATGTTAGACCTCACTTGACTGTCATTAAAACTTAGGAAGATGTATACTGTATTCCTCATCTTGCTGGTGAGAAAAACAATTTTCAAAAGACTTTAAGCACTGATGAATCTCACAAATATAAGAGAAGATTCTGTGCCTGTAACCCAGTGCATTAGAGGTGAAGTTAACAGTCCCATGACAGATCATCTGAATCACTATGATTCTAAGATGTTATTGATGAAATTAGTATTTTACCAAGACCATCCTCAGAATTCATAGCTTAAACAACATACATTTATTTCCCATAAATCTGCTTGCTGCAAAGTGAAAAATAAGAAACAACTGTTGTGCTCCTCCCAGGGGAAGGCTATTTCTCCATCCCAGAATTCCTTTGTTTGCAGAGCATAGAGCTAAGTGTAGAAAAAAGTGTTGCCTCTGTTTTCCTGATATTTAAAAATGAAGTGACCATCAGACAGGTGAAAATGGTGTTTATGTTACAGAGATCACAAACTGGCATCTGTTGGCTGACTACTCGTAGGTAAGATATGAATGATTTTCTGGCATAAGAATGTATTTCTCATTAACTACATCATTTGTTCCTGAATTGTAATCTCTGATAATGCCCTCAGGATTTCTTACAGTGATAAGTAGATACTGAACACAATCCCGTTTCACCTACAGAGCTCAGGAAACAGAACAAAAATCTGTTTTCCAATGGTGTCAATTTACTGTATGGAATTTTGTAGTACACATAGAATATCATCAGTATTCTAACTTGGACTTGATAAGTCATTGCTATAGACCTACAACATGATTGTATAATGAGAAGATCAACTATCTTGTTAATTGACCATAAACAGAAAATCCAGTAGAGATTACTTTAGTCCAAGCAAGAAGAGCAGTGCTATTTACTGTCACCAGCGCCAGCAACAGCGACCATAGAACCAGACCAGGCGAGAGTCTGAAGATTAAGAAGGACACGACTCGGGTCATTCGGTAGAAGCAAATGTCATCGTTTTATTGCAGCCAGCAGCTTATATACAAGGGGAGATGAGAAAACATCACCTGCTAGCAGAATGTACTCCCATGACCTATCATATACAAGGAAACCACAACCCCTGCCCACGGCCAACTAAGCAAGAAGGGGATGGGGGCAAGGTATAATGTTTCAATAACAAGAAAGGTTCATAACAGGATGTTAGTGGGTGAGGCTTAGAAAAACAGGAGGTACCTGTGGTTATGCTGGAAAACTACTCAGAGACCCCATGGGGGCTGGGTCCCAACAATTTATAAAACTCTGTCTCTAACTGTTTTGCCCAGAAGTAACATTGAACTACGTTAGTACACCATTACATTGACCAAACACAAGGCAAAATAAAGCTCTGGAAAGACACCTGTGAAGGAACAATGGCAATATTATAGGACTCTCATATATTATAACATTTCAGGAGATTAGATGGATTTCCCTGGCTTAGTGTGATGAATTGATATTTGACACTACTTCCACTAATCTTTAGGTTCTGTAAACTAGATAGGATTCTATGATCTTAAAACAAATAAGTCAAAGTTGCTACCCAGTCCATACAAAAACAGCAGACCACTGGATAAAATCACCTCTGGATTGTGATCCACCCATTCAACCCTGGGATACTCATAGCAAAAGTCATAAAGCTATGCAGTTGTCTGATCAACCTAACTTCCTATGAGACACATAAAAAAGGACTAAAACATGATTGGACAGGCTAAATCCTAAATAGCATCCATAGTCTCAAGTGGATGTCTTTCTGGCAGCATTTTCTAATGAAAATATTATGAAGATTGTTAAAGATGTGTGAAGCATTTTGAGTAAAGTCTCCTGTTGTTTTTCACCCAATTCAGTTGCTGCTCTTTAGCAACTGCTGTACTAATCAGCAACTGCAACTCTGAGCTACCAGCATCTGATGCTTCCAAAGACCACAGCCAGAGGGAATTCTGTTCCATTGTGCACTGAATCTCTGAAAGCCACTAAGGGAAACTTTATCTAAATCTCTACCTCTTTATAGAACTCAGGATTCAAAGGTTAAAGTGAATTCTGCTTAGTGAGAGGGGCTGAATTGCAAGTAGGAAACCTTCTCTTCTTGCTCCCAACTCCCAACAACCCCACCAAACCTTCTGTCAAGCTCCCACTTAAGAACACTAGCTACACCTGCTTCCCCCTACCACTTTATGTCAGCTAGTTGCTGATGCAAACTCCTGACCCCAGGTTAATTTTATTTAATCAAATAAATGTAACATGTTATTGCATTGAAAACAAAAGGAGTAGGAAGAAATGTAACACACCTTAAAATAATACTCCACAATAGGCTGCCACTTATAAAATACCAAGAAATATTAGCTATTATTTCTATCTCCACTTCTATACCCCCACTGAGTGTATAAATGGCTTTTGAAAAAGTAACTCAATTTTAATATCAATAATTCGATTTATCAGAAGTTTCACTCCCGGTATTATATATTGTATTCATTTTTGAAATCCAGCCTATTTCTTGTTTGAACTGCAGGGCTAATAGTAAACATAGGTTTCATTCTTTGTATTTGTTACAATGTGTTGGGCAAGTTGAAGGCAAAAGTTTTTTTTCATATTAGATTTTAAATGATTATTGGATACACTAATATTTGTAACAGTTTAGGAACTCTGAGAAAATCCCCTAAGAAATTAAAATAGAGTATTTCATAAGTGATGTGAAAAATATATTAAAGTATGCCCACAGGCTGGAACACTGAGTAGATATTCCTTAGCTTCAGGCAATGGAAAATTCTTCTGTATTTTTCTGGTACCTAAAGTGTAGGAAAAAGTCCTTATCAATAATGAGCTACACAAGTTTATTTTGTAGCTTTTATTAGTGAAGAAAATGGATTTGATTTTGTCATATTCAAAAATGTATGTTATATAATTTATTTTCATACCATATTATACAGCTCCCCATTAGCCTTTCCCATTATCCCTAATATCTTTCCTCTTATCTAGTAAACCCTTCTCCATTACCTTGTCACGTCCTTCTCCTACTTCCCCAGCCAAAAAAAATTTCTCTATATCTCCTTTTTCCGCAAAAGAGAGTAAACAAATAATTGTCTTTCTGAGTTTGGTTTATTTCACTTTACATAAATGATCTCTACTTCCTTTGTGAAAATGACATAATTTTGTTTCTCTTTATGAATCCTAATTTTACAGTAACACATGAGCATAATCAGGATTCTCTAGAGTAACAAAAGTGATAAAATGCACACACACACACACACACACACACACACACACACACACACAGAGGGGGAAGGAAGGCGAAAAGGAGAGAGAGAGAGAGAGAGAGAGAGAGAGAGAGAGAGAGAGAGAGAGAGAGAGAGAGAGATTTATTGAATCAACTTACTAGATTGAAAATTCAGAAGTGTCTTTCTTAAATCCTGAGGATCATCCTACTAAATTATAGTCAGCAGGAAATAAAGAATTCATGTGCCTCATGCTCTGTGGGAGTTTAGAAGCTTAATGTCAATAGCTGTCAATTAGTAAAAAAGCAGATGTGTATCACATTGAACAAACTACTAATTCCCCTTAGTACTCATTGAATTCAGAGCTTAAAAATTCTTGTATTTTGTTATAGTAGAGTGGAGTCCAAGCAAAGGTCTTGAACACTATCATCTTAGTTTGTTCCACTGCACATGAGGTAGTTTTTCTTTGACACAATCATTAATGTCTATTTTGTCATGGCAACGATGCCAGAAAACATTTTAAAGTACCTTATGTATATAATTGGTTAATATGAACAAAATTGTCGATTATTTTGTCCAAAATGTTTCACTAAAATTATTTTTTAAATTTATTTTTCTTTTTTCCCTCCAGTTTTATTTAAATTAGAAACAAGATTGTTTTACATGTCAATCACAGTTCCCTCTCCCTCCCCTGCCCCCCACTAAAGCCATACATATCCCAAACCCATTCTGCTCCCCAGGGAGGGTGAGGCCTTACATAGGTGGTCTTCAGAGATTGTTGTATCCTTTGGGATAGGGAATAGGCTCACCCCCTTGTATCAGCCCTCCATGTGGAATGGTCTCCCAAAGTCCATTACTATGCTAGGGATAAGGACTGATCCACTACAAGGGGCCCCATAAATTTCCAAACTCTCTTCACTGACACCCACATGCAGGGGGTCTGGATCAGTCCCATACTGGTTTCAAAGCTATCAGTCTGGGAACCAATAGCCCTCCCTTGTTCAGATCAGCTGTTTCTGTGGGTTTCATCAGCCTGGCATGGACCCCTTTGCTCATCAGTCCTCCTTCTCTGCAACTGGATTCCAGTTCAGTTCAAGGATTAGCTGTGGGTGTCTGCTTCTACTTCCATCAGCTGCTGGATGAAGGCTATACTATGGCATATGAATTAGTCATCAATCTTATTATCAGGAGAGGGCATTTAAGGTAGCCTCTCTTCTGTTGCTTAGATTGGTAGTTGGTGTCATCCTTGTAGCTCTCCAGACAATTTTCTAGTATCTGACTTCTCTTTAAACCTATACTGTCTCCCTCTATTATATTATCTCTTATCTTGCTCTCTTAGGTTCTTCCCCCAACTCAAACTCCCTGCCCCATCATCTCCTCCTCACCCCTCCTCTTCTCCCCTTCTCATTCTCCTAGTTCCCTCTCCCATCCCTCCTCGCTCCCAATTTGCTCAGGAGATCGTGTCCCTTTCCCCTTCTCCAGGGGACCATGTATGTCTCTCTTATGGTCCTCCTTGTTTACTAGGTTCTCTGGCAGTGTGGATTGTAGGCTGGTAATCCTTTTACTCTATGTCTAAAATCCACATATGTGTGAGTACATACCATGTTTGTCTTTTTGCGATTGGGTTACCTCGCTCAGAATGGTTTCTTCTAGTTCCATCCATTTTCCTGCAAATTTCAAGATTCCATTGTTTTTTTTTTTTTCCACTGAGTAGTACTCCATTGTGTAAATGTACCACATTTTCTTTATCCATTCCTCAGTTGAGGGGCCTCTTGGTTGATCCCAGGTTCTGGCTATTACAAATAATGCTGCTATGAACATAAGTGAACAGATGTCCTTGTTGTACAACTATGCTTCTTTTGGGAATATGCCTAAGTGTGGAATTGCTCATAATCACACCCCTGCTCTGTTGCAGAATATTATTTTAAGGTATGTGAATTTTTTCATGTTGCATTTGTTTAACTCTGTGTAGCTGTGCCACTGTGCCTGTCTAAAACACCTGTTGGTCCTAATAAAGAAGTAAATGGCCAATAGCAAGGCAGGAGCAAGGATAGGCAGGGCTGGCAGGCATAGAATATAAATAGAAGGAAAACGAAGAAAGAGAAGATGGAGCAAGAGAATAAGGAGAGGCTGGTATCAGGGGCCACCCAGCCACCCAGCCAGCCCCAGAGAAAGAAAAAAAAAAGTAACATTTACAGAAGCTGGAAAGATACAAGCCCAGAGGGAAAAGGTATATGGGTTAATTTTTTTAAAAGCTAACTAGATAGAGCTAAGCTAAGGCTGGACTTTTATAACTAGGAATAAGATTCCATGTTTGAGTTATTTGCGAGCTGGGTGGCAGGCCCTCTAAAAGAGCCAACAATTAAGTTAATTAATTAAAAAATTCAAACAGTACTGTTCCATTTGCACAGGGCCAAACCTCATGGACCACATTTCTATTTTGTAAGTAGCTATCTTTTTAGTATTTCAGTACATAGATAATTCTAAATAAAATTTACTCCCCTAGGTCATGCCTCCCTTGACCTCTCTCACTAAAATTTATATTTTTATTGCTATTTAATGCTTTTTCTTTTATGTTGGAAAATGGCAAGGAGTGAAACCATCATCTTGTATTTACTTATAGCATTCATTAAGATAGAGAAAAATGTACCCGGGCGATGATGCCACATGCCTTTAATCCCAGCACTCTGCAGGCAGAGGCAGGCAGATCTCTGTGAGTTTGAGGTCAGCCTGTTCTACAGAAAAAAAAAAAAAAGATAGAGGAAAATGTGCAAGGTACATTACGTTCTAACAATAGTTTTTGTTTGTTTGTTTGTTTGTTTGTTTGTTTTTTTCAGAAACCAGAATTAACAATATTGTTTTAGAGAATGGCCAATAAGCTCTTGGAAAGAACTGTCATTCAGGACAGAGTTGTCAATACTTAGGTTTAGCCTTGAGGAGCAAATCTTGACAATGATTTCTAATAGGTAATATGTAAAAATCTTGATTTAAAATAAACAGAAAAATATATGCAATTAAAGGGTAAGGAAGAATATTCTCTATGATATTTATATAACTGATATGTAGTAGAAAGTCAGTCTCCATTGGGGTTAGAAAGTAATGCCCTCTAAATTAACATGAGCAAAGTGGCATGCACAAGGCATGCACAGGTCTGCACCAGGTCCCCTGTGAATATATTACAGCTTCAAGTTTAGTGTTATTATGGGATTCCTGAATGTGCAAATGAGTGGACCTCTGATTTTTGTGCCTTCTCTTGGGCACTTTTCTTATGTTTGTTTGTCCTGTTCAATTTCACTGTGATAGTTTTTGTTTTTGTTACTATATTTTATTATGATATATTATGAAAGGAATGAAGAAAGTATGGAAAAGAGGAGGAGGGAGACAGGGAGAGAGGGAGGGAGGGAGGGAGGGAGGGAGGGAGGGAGGGAGGGAGGGAGGGAGGGAGGGAGGGACTGCTAGAGTAAAGAATAATGACTGAACTGTCGTTTATACCCACCGAGAGACAGAAAATCAGTTTTCTCCAATGGAGTGATACTGGTTATATAACCACTTCAAGGCAGGTCTCATGTTCAAGAATAGTTGACCAACATATAATAAGCTCCGTCATTTTGGGGAGTTCTTTATTTGATTACAGTTTGGTGGGTTTAATTTGTTTTTTTCTTTTATCTTTGGGTATTGTTTTGTTTATTTATATTTTGTGGGTTTTTGTTTTTTGAGAAAGAAGTTAAAGCTGGGTAGGTGGGGAGGGCAATATGTTATGGAAAAACTTGGGGATCAAAATAAATTTAAATTTATGAATTATTTTAAATAATAAATATATATTTAAAAGTTATACTTAGTGAAATTTGTCATCAATTCTAATGGTATGATAATAAATATAGTAAACTAACACCATTTATATCACATGATTATATTTTGTGAAATTTTAAAAAGTGTTAGTTGCTCTACAAGTATTGATTTTAAGCACATGTTCAGTTAACCAATACATATTTAAAGCCCTTTGTCTGCAAAATTGTTGTACCAGTGATATAACAAGAGAAGCAATTTTTTAAAAGGAGGGTTTGTATATTTAGTAGTTATACTTTAGTGAACTTGTCATTGATTTTAATGGTATGGTACTAAATTTTAAAAACTGGTAAACACTGGGATTAAGGTGAACCCGGAATATTTTACTCTAGGAAATAAGAAATTCTATTCTTTCTGTTTTACTGATTAAATGAAAACAGTGCTCTTGGTAAAACCCGTCTCTATCATATATTAGTGGCATATAGATGCAGTACAAGAATCCTAAACCATATGTTCTCAGGTGAGAGAACAAAACCATATGTTTTGGGTGATTACCTCTATTCCACCTGCATTGTAATGACAAATGTTCCTTATGGAAGTCTGTTTTTTTAAAAGATAGTGCTAAGAGTGAAAGCTATAAAATATCATACCCAACTCTAGTTATTAACTAGAAGAAATATATGTTCAGAATCATTTACTTTTTATTTTCAAACTATATCCTTTTAAATTCAACTGCATACTTAATGTAGTATCCTTATGTAGTATACCCTAAAATAATCTTCTTATCAAGAGGGCTTTTGCTAGTAATACTCCTACTCGTGAGATATACTTTCTATTAAACTATTAATTAATATTTCTCTAAAGTCTTTGAGTACAAATATAGTTGTAAATTGAAATCCTCAAGGTTTTAGAAAGATAACCTATAAGACAGTCTACTTGATGAAGTATCTTGTAAACTGGGATAGTACCCATTGTCTAACTTCTCATCAGCAATCTATAGAAAGGTTTGAAACTATTAAAAGAACAATTAATCTAAATCAATTCATGCCCGTTCAAATCTATATTTTTGCCAAAACTATTCATAACAAGGTAAAATATACAGTTCTGTGTATTTCAGAACTGCCAGGAAATGATTATGCACTTAAATCACACACTTCTTTTTCATTTAATTATCTTTCCTAGGGTACGTGTTTTGTAGTTACATGATATCAACATTACTCATTTTAATAGTTGCATATTATTCCACTTTATGGATGTACCTTAGTTTATTGCTGGTGATAAAAGTTAATTGTGGCTATTTTTCAAACTAATTTTCACCTCTTTCATCTTTCATATGCCTTTTATCACCTATCTAAATCTGCATGTCCCATCACTCAAATTACTTTTATTATATCACTTCTTGGAGATGCGCCCAACGTAATAACTCAAAAATTGTTAGTCTTCCTGAAATGTGTCGCATGATTTCCCATCTTTGTGGTGAAAAATGTCATTTTCTGAAGGAGACTATATTATATGAAAATTTGAAGGTAGGGGATATTGGATTTTAAAAAGAAAACATCTTTAAAATAGACATGTGTCTTTGGACAACTCCTCAAGCTATCTGGGGGTCTATTATCACTTCACAAAATGGCAATATCTGAAACAAATAGTTTGTAACAGATTCTGACTGTACAATGCACATTTTTGTACATAGTTTTAAAATATGTAAGTCACAACAGATAGGATAACATGTTACCTTAACGTGTCTTTTGGGTCTGTGGTGTGGTATGGTGTGCATGAATGTGCATATGATTTTGTTTGTGAATGGGCTCACTCACATGTATGTATGTGTGTGTGTGCATATGGTTTCTTGTTTCATGTTGTGTCCCAAGGTAATATAAGCAAATAAAATGCCCTGCAATAGCACTTTTATTAGAACACTTAAGAAGCGATGCTGTTAATTATTGCTAAAATATATTCAACTGTCATGCAAGGGACTTTTTTATAGGAGGTTACATAGACTCTTTTGTAATCAAAGGGTTTATAATTTCTTTAGGAGTATTTGATCTTTGGAGGACTGTTTTGATGAGTTAGGCAGACCAAAGGTCGATGGCTGTTCTTCAGAGGTATTTGTTGTATGGACTTTTCCTGCCTGGTCTCCAACTCATCCTGAGATTGTTGTTTAGCTAAGCTGTCTGGAATGTCCCAGCTTTAGCTACCTTGTCTAGACTACTACAAATAGAAAAGAAAAGGACTGTTGCTCCCTAGGAAGAGATTTTTCAAGATTGAGAGCTGAAGAAGTTGGTGTCAGACCACACTTCACAAGGTAGATGGACTAGAAAATGCAGTCTATCCCAAGTAGCTAAGTTTATTACTGTTTATGGGTGCTATTGCTATGAAAAGTTCAGTGAATACATAGCGTGCCACAAACAAAGGAACCTGTCTTCTGGGGACAGTTAGCATATCTAGCTCTTAAGGAAAGTTAGTACCTTGTTTGTTATCTGTTGTTTGTGTGGATTTTTGTTGTATTTTCTTTTGCTTTGACAATGCAAACCTCTGAAGAATAGCCATCGATCGACCTTTGGTCTGCCTAACTCATCAAAACAGTCCTCCAAAGATCAAATACTCCTAAAGAAATTATAAACCCTTTGATTACAAAAGAATTACTGAATTACTGAGACTGGCATGAATTCCTAGGTTCAGTTGATTCTCATTACTCATCTTCTTGAGCAGCTGATAATAAAGGTACATAGTAATATACTCAGCTCTGATTGCACTTGCTACTTTTAAGACTGGTGCTAGATAGAGGTGGTTTATTGTCATCTACTCATTTACCATATCTGAACACCTCTGCTATGATCAGCAAAGTAAATGGGTTGAACTAAATAAACTAATGGAACCTTTTTACTCTAGAATTCTAGAACTTTGGCAGGTGAGAAACAAGAAAAAGAAAATGTGTACAAATTATCTGTTCCCGTTATTTCTCTTGAAATGTAACTTAACTTAAAAAGACATTAGGAAATAAATTTTCCAAAAAAGATGAACAGTTTTTCTTTTTGGTTTAAAAGACATTGTTTTGAATGTATTCCAAGTAGAAGAAAAAGTGTTTTGATTTTCTCCATGCAACTTATAATGAATATACAATTTCAGACTTTGAAATTGTTAAAGACTTGAAGAGAATTAACACCAAGAAAATGATTCTCTTAATTTAGCTTCTCAAAATATATTTCTTACATCTCAAATGTGCACATCCAGACAAACTTATGTGATTATACAAGAAAACAAGAATAAAAGCTGTACAAAAGTAAACTATTGTGTGTTAAATCAAGAAGTTTATTTCACTTGTTTATTTTTGCTAAGAAGTATGTATCTGATATAATTGAGGCAACATGCAGCCTAAGTATTAATATTCTTGATACTGTTGCTAAAGACCTAACTAAACAAACTCCATTGTACTGTGTAATTTAAAGTGTTTACATATTTTTCTTTCCATTAGATTTAGTTTGTGTGTGTGTGTGTGTGTGTGTGTGTGTGTGTGTGTGTGTGACTTTTTTATTATTCACGTAGTAGGGTCTTAGAAAATCCAGACCACTAGAGCTGCCTAAACTGGTGAAGGTAGAGTTACCTCAGTAAGTAAAAGAATACAATTCATAGATGACAGAGGGTGAGAATTAAGAAGAAGTTTAGCATAGATTTTAGGTGGGAATTTATGAGGGATAGGAGGATGGAAAAAGAGAAAGAAAATACAGACTTGTAGGAGAGAACCTAGGAAATAGGACATCAATGACCTATTATTCTAGGGACTTTTAAAAATTACTTATGGCAGATGAGATATGGGGAGAAGGATGAACTGGTGGATTCAATTGTCCCACAGGTGATCATTTAGGATACAACAAAGAGATGGAAACCAGAGCTCTTTCTGGCATTTCCTGCCACCAACAAGAAAAGTCTAGGAGCCATTCCTGGGGATCCTTGTCATACTTTACCACTTCCCATCACCTGGTCTCATCACTTTAATACCTGTGTACAATATGTAATTAAAAGTTCTGCTTATAATTCTCCTTTCTTCAAACACTTATTGTGTCTTTGTGCTTAGAAAATTTGAACTTCTCTTTCTTGGTTCTTTACAAAGTAAATGATGAATTCTTATGGATTAACTTCCCATAGGAATGAATATTAAAACGTGGTGCATATACACATGGAAATTTATTCAACTATAAAGAAAAATAAAATTTTCAAGCAAATGACTAGAAATAGAAATAACTATACATAATGTGGGAACTCAAGCTCAGAAAAAGGAATACAAGCCTAGAAGACAAACATTAAGTATACTGCCTCATATATAGGATTTAAGGCCTGCTTCACAGAATTGACTACATGCCTGGTACTGTAAACCTATCCAAAAACTCATGGCTGGGTAAGGCACAGGCAATTGGCAAGAAGTAACTACTATTAATTAATAACATTAAACTACTTTCTAAATATATGTGTATATACCTCTAGACAAAATGCACTGTCAGCCTAAATCAGAAAGCCTCTCTTTGAAGGCAAAGGCAGAGAATTCATATACTTATAGCTGTTGGACATGCTGAAAATTAATGTTTCTGAAGGCTCAGCCTTGTGGCTTGCTGAACATTATATACAAATTGCAGAAGAATTTAAGACCAGAGCATAGGAAGCTATCTTCTGGGCATGGCACAGCTACCATAGTCTTGGACTAAGAGTAGTAATAGATCTGCATATTGCTGGCCTTGTCAAGTGTCTTCATAGATGGGTGAGGAAATCACAGGTTACTATTCCTCACCAATGAGCCACACTATTGTTTCATTATTTTAAAGATATGGTTTATGTTGATATTGCCAACTTTATAATTGAATTAATAACAGGCATTGAATACATTTTACTACCACTTTTTTTTTAAATATCATTTTATAATGATTTTATAAATCATTTTGTAAAAGATAATTAACAGCACCGAAAAAATAAATTTAAAAAATCATATAGAAACATTTTTACCATGAATTTAATGTCTTCTATAGTTATTTCTTGGTTATAGTAGGCATAAAGCATGTGCTTAAAAAAATTCAGAGTAGTTTATTAATAATAGCCAAATAATGGAAACAGCCTCAATGCCCTGTAACTGAGGTAGAAAGTGGCACATCTATAGAAGTAAATTCAAAAGCAAGAAAAGAATGCAATAATAATAAAATCTACTGAAGAAGGAATACTATAAAGTCTGAATTCTTCAGACTAGCATTGTCTGTCTGTTGAAATTTAACTGAAATATAAAAGAAAAACAATCCTATACAACACCAGAAACTTCAGAATCTTTGAATGAAAACAAGAAAGAAAGCAACAAACTTCACCTTCTGTAATTTTAAAATAAAAAAATCAAGCAAATACTGAGTGCATTTTCGGTTCCAACTCCTAGTTATTTGGATTTATATGCATATATTCATATAATTCCTTGCATACAAATGTTTCTGGTATCATTTTTTGTAAAAGCCATGAAATTAAATAATAAAACTGTCCTTCTCAAGGAAAATATATAAAAAAATTTTGGTGTTACCAAATAAGGTGTGGATAATACCACCTAGTTATAAGAAAATATGAACGACTGGTAAATGTAAATCTATCAATCTCAAGTAGTAAAATTTATGCTGAGGGGAAGAATCTAGAGAATAAGATCCATTCTATTACCCTGTCTATATTAAATTCTAAAGCAATAATAACAAGGACAGCAAACAGTCTAATCAATAGTAACAAATACCTTTCCCAGAGGACACAAGGCAAGTGCAACTTCTCATGAGTGTTGTGTTTAGGAAAACGTGATGAAGAGTTTATAAAATGACAAAAAGAAATCTTAGCTAATACTATGTATGTTTATTATCTTGGTTGAGTATTGCTTAAAATGATTTCAATGAAATTATACATGTATATTTGCTGCATATAATATCTAACCAATTTGGGAACTGCAGGCTCATACATTCTATTATGTCATTATCTCTTGTGCTTTTTGAAATGAATTGAAAAATATTTACACCATGGTTCTTTTGAAGGAATTCATTCATATAAATGTTGTATGTATAAATCACATTGAAAGCTTTGTTACACATCTTTGATGACAATGAATGTTAAGTTCAACTGTGAGAAATGACCCATTAGATGGACAAACACCCTTGTAAGTAGACAAAGAGTCATATCTCTATGTCATTTTTTAAAGTAGATTTGCAGCCAAGCTCCTAGATTGAAGCTATTTTCAGAATTTATATAATTTGACAAATGAATGCAAGCTTTGATAAGTTTATACAAGATGTTTCCAAGGAAGATTATCTTCTTGTGAAAAATATAGTTGTGTTGAAATTTTATCAGCTATCAGCCATGTATAGAATCCATTAGCATTTTAGAAAGGTCTTTATAGGAGTCTAATGAACATTCAGTATAATGTTATCTTTGAAAAATTGCTATTTGCATTTTCTGAGTCTTACACATTTATACTTTATATAGCTTGCATTTTTTTCTGAGAGGGTTTCTCTGTGTGTACTTCTGGATGTCCTGGAACTCTCTCTGTAGACTAGGCTAGCCTCTAACTCAGAGTTCCAACTGCCTCTGCCTTCCTTTTGAGTACTTGGATTAAATGTATGTACCACAATGCCTTTCATAACTATACTTTGATAAATCTTCACTAAATTGTCATTTACTCCAAACTAAAGTACCAGTAATGGTGTAGGATTGCAAGGGTCCTTTGTATGCATGTGTGTTGAATATAGTCTCTTATTCTGATTTATTTTCAGTAAATTTACAGTGAGAGACATATGCAGGAAAAGTTCCTTGGAATTTGATTTTGACATGTTAAGAAGAATATTAACCATAAATCAACATTCTTTTTTATTCTTTGTGTATCATTTATTGTTGTTGCTATTATTATTATTATAAAAATAATCTTTATTTTACATACCAATCCCAGTTCCCTTAAAACACTCAGTTAACTGCAAGGCACACTGAAAACTCTATGTAAATTGCTATTAAAGAAAGGAAGTCAACAAAAGTTCAGGAAAATACGTAATTTGAATCAAATGTTATAATTACTCATGCTGCTTTTAATTTGTATGGTTGAGTTGTTTAAATTCAAGGTCTGCAGCTCATTTCTGTCTTTCTTTTATTTATTTTTTTATTTTCATAGTTTTTTAGTAAAATTTTCAGTAAAATGTGGAGGTCTGGTTCATTGCAGCTCTTTTACTTCTAAACCAGGGACAGTGACTGCTTCAGGTTCTCTGTCTTCTCCTTGTCTGTGATGATCATGTTGGAAATGTGCCAGCCTCAGCGAACCTTTAATTTCACGCTACCCCTGTCCTTCATCTTGACAGATTTGGCATCCTTCCACTGGGCCATGAGCAGAAAGTCCTTGATTTCTTCTGTTCTTCTGTTCTTAGAGTCATGGAGACAGGAGCTCTGCACTGGTGACTGCACAATGGCAAGAACTAACAATAACCTAGAAAGCAAAATTTACTTATCTCATTGTTGACATCTTTCCCTTTCATGTGGTCCATTGCAGTCAGAAGACATTTACACTTCAGTGCTTCTGTCAGTAGATACACAGTTCATTCTCAAACAGTTCTGTTTTTAGAATTTTCTAAAATTCAATACCTTTGCATGCAAATGTATGCATGCACAAACATTCACCTTTGCTCAGATAATAATGTCTAATTCAGCATGAACAAAAAGGGCCCTTGTAAACCAACAACTTTACTAGTTGTTTAATTTTAAGTAAAAGGCAATTTAGTGAAGACTTATTTTGTGAATAATTTCAAGATACTTCTGGACTTTTCTGTGCTATTTTTTATATGTTCTTCCCAATACTACAGATAACATATGTGAATTTCCTGATGTTAAGACAACAAAGTATCTTGTCTATCTTGACAGACAAGGAAATAGCCAATAATTCTCCAAAGAATTTTCAACATATTTCTCCCTCACTTTAAGTCAGGCCCCAGCCTCACTGTGTTTCTGGATATTGAGAGAAAAGTGCAGAAATCCAATCTAATGGCAGGTTCTACATTTATCACCAAACATTTCTCTAAAATAAAAGCTATTGATTCTTACCTGTGCTTATTATCAAAATTTCCACCCTATGTAATCAACATCATTCCCTTTCAGCATTTGTGTGGCAATCATATATCATTGATGACACTCAGATAGTTTCTCATAGACATGTCTTAGAATCTTCAGTAATTCTTATAAATGATTTTGGAGCAGAAGTTACTGATAAGACACCTTATCAGGATAAAAACTGTCATTTATCATCAGAAGAAAGGAGATGAAAACTTCTTATTTATATATAGCATTTTAAATATAACAATTCTTTTATTGCACAAAGATTAAAAACTTTGGCTCAATTTTGTAAACAAACAGTTTCAAAGACAAATGTTCCAAAGAGAAGATTCGTCCATTTTTTCTTTATCATAGGAAGCAGAAAATTGTCTCTACACTGATGTGCCCCATCTCATTATTTATGAACATTATTACAGATAGGCCTGAAGCATTTTGTGGGACATAATTTATAGGCAGAGGAAACAAGGAAGTCTTGTTTTTTAGAATTATTTTGTTACTCTAGTAAATTACCAAAAATGTCCTGCAAATTAAAACTGCACCTTTTTTTTTCTTAATCTTTCTGCTAAAATCTTCACCAATCCCCTCTGACATTTAATTTGTCTATGTAGCTCCTGAATTCAAAATGGATTTTGTATTGACTAGCACCTGCAGAGCATACATTTGCCTTTTGCCATAACATTCAGGCACATAGGCATGCAAGGAGATTTTTCTTGAAAAAGTCATTTACAAGGAATATATTATTTTGTTACCTTTGAAAGAGTCCATCATGTTTCTGACAGCCCTAAAATGGTTCTGGTTTAGGACCATAATTGATATTATTTATAAATAAATAGAAGGTGTTTTTCCTCAATGTTAAACTTTTCATGCTTTCACTCATTATCTTTTATTTTTTTTGTTGTTGTTTTTTGAGCCAGGGTTTCTCTGTGTAGCTTTGGAACCTATGCTGGCACTCACTCTGGAGGTCAGGCTGGCCTTGAACTCGCAGAGATCCGCCTGACTCTGCCCCCCCCAATGCTGGGATTAAAGGCGTGTGCCACCAACACCAGGCTTTCACTCATTATCTTAATTAGTCTATTAAAATTATTATTTCTTCTATCACAAACCTTACTTGCTGTTTTAGAAAATATTTTCAAATCATCAAATCCTATGTACATCTATACAATGAGATTTAGAATGCATAAATGTTATAAATGTATAGAAAACATATTGGTTTTAGTGGTATTAACTCTCGCCACAGTTTAGGCTAATGAATGAAACATAAATTTCATCAGTTTTTTAAGATATATTATAGAACCACCAGATTCAAAAGTTTAAATTATTAGAAGTTCTGAGAACACTCTCCTGACCTCATAGCAGTTTCTGGATCAGAACATCAGCAGGTTTTTGTACAGATTTATGTTCAGACCACAATGGGTTTACATAAACTATGCATTACTTCTCAAACTATTCCCAGGTATTTTTAGTGTAAGTCTATGAAAGGGTATTTAAATTTTCTAAGCTGGATTTCTTTATCTTTACACTTAGATTAATAATACTTATTTATATGCAAATTTCATTTGGAGGATTGTATTAAAACATAATTACTGAAGTTCAATGTTTCTGACACAGCACTTCTCAAGCCTTTTAAACATCCAGTCACTTGAGTATTTTTTTTAATACAAGCGGCTTTTTTTTTCTCTCTCACAATTCAGGTTACAGACCATCAGAGCAAGGCAGGCCAAGGTAGTGTAAACCTGAAACAGCTGGTGACATCATATCTGCAAACAAAAGCAGACAGCAATAATTTAATGCTCATTAGAGTCCTGTAGGAGATACCTGAGGGTTCTGAAAAGATGTAGACTGCAACTCAGTGGGATCATAGGGGAGTGTGTTCCTAAAAGCTGCAGGTCATTTGTCTCTGGGTAACAAATTCCTAGGGGGTCTTCATTTTGTGCTGTCCACCCTGTGTTGATAATCATTGCTTTATGGGTTGTATTTTTGATAGCTGATCTGTTCTAGTTTTATCAAAAGTTCAAAAATATCACCTCAAAGTATACCACACTGCTATGCTCAATATTTGAAACTGATAGGTAATGGGAGGACTTTTGTAGTTGAGATTTTGTGCTTAACTTCCCTTATCTGCTAAAAGGTGAATTCTACAAATGGAATCTAAATGTCAAGAAGTCTGTGCTCAGAAATCACATCAGCCATGGAAGGGATCAGATCACAAGAAAGTGGCTAGACATTGGAAAAACTCCTCAAGAGTGTTTGCACTCATATATGGATATTACACATAGAACAAAGGATTACCATCCCACAATCCACACCTCCGGAGAAGCTAAGAAACAAGGAGGACCTTAAGAGATACATTAATGGTCCCCTGGAGAATGGGAAAGGGAAAAAAGCTCTTGAACAAACTGGGAGCATGGGGAGGGGTGAGGGTAATGGAGGTATGAGAAAGAAGAGGGGAGAAGAAATGGGGGGAGGAGAACATGAGGGATCAGGAAGATTGAGTCGGAGAGGAAGAAAAGAGATGTCATAATAGAGGAACCCATCATAGGTTTAAAGAGAAATCTGGCACTAAGGAAATGTCTAGAGACCCACAAAAAAGACCCCAACTAAGAATCTAAGCAGGACTGGAGAGGCCCTTCCTCTATAATGAGATTGATGACTTCCTGATATGCCATCCTAGAGCCTTAATCCAGTAGCTGATGGAAGCACAAGCATTGATCCACAGCTAAGCACTGAGCTGAACTCCTGGAGTTCAGTTGCAGAGAGGGAGGAGTGATGAGCAAAGGGGTCAAGACCATGCTGCAGATATCCACAGAAACAACTGACCAGAGTAAGTGGAAGCTCATGGACCCGAGTCAGAAGGCTGATGAACCAGCATAGGACCCAAACAGGCCCCGTTCGCGTGGGTGGCAGTAAGGAGGACTGAGAAGTCTATGGGGGCTTTTGTGGTAGAACCAGTATTTATCCCTAGTGCATGAATGGACTTTGGGAGCCCATTCCCCATGGAGGGATACTCTCTCAGCTGAGATACATGGGGTAGTGCCTAGGTCCTGTCTCAAATGTTGTGACAGACTTTGATGATTCCCTACAGAAGGCCTCAATTTTCCTGGGGAGTGAATGGGGTTGGGAATGGGGGGGAAGGGAGGGGTGTTTGAGGATGGGTGGGAGAGGGAACTGGGGTTGATATGTAAAATAAGATAATTTCTAATTAAAATATATATATTTTTAAAAATAAGAGTGTTTGTTACCACACTCAGCTGAACTCAGGAATCCAGTTGCAGAGAGGGAGGAGTGATGATCAAAGGCATAAATACCAGGCTGGAGAAACCCACAGAAACAGCTGACCTGAACAAGGGGTTGCTCATGGACCCCACACTGATAGCTGGGAAAACAGCATAGGACTGTTTCAGACCCCCTGAACAAGGAGGTCAGTTTGGAGGTCTGGACAACCTATGGGGCCACTGGCAATGGATCAGTATTTACCCCTAGTACACAAATGTACTTTGGAAGCCCTCTCCACATAGAAGGATACTCTCAGCCTATACACACTTGGCAGGGTGTAGGCCCTGCTCAAAATAATATGAAAGACTTTGAAGATCCCCCATGGAAGGCCTCACCCTCCCTGAGGAGAAGAAAGGGGTTGGGACACAGGGTCAGTGGGGGGCAGGGGAGCAGGAAGGGAGAGGGAACTGAGATTGATATGTAAAAGAAGCTTGTTTCTAATTTAAATTTTAAAAAGAGCCTTTGTCATAGGCTAATGGCAATTCCACTTGTAGTCAATTTATACTTTGCCTATATTATTCCTCGGTCCCTATGTTGCCAATATTAGCCTTGCTATCTCCTATGAATAGAACACCAGAGTTTCCATATTGCTTTGGGGCTGAGTGTATCCACCTCTCTTTTCAGGAATAACCCTGTTAAAAAGTAATTATGCTTGATTTCCTATTACTAATCTCCTGTGTATTTTTGTCTTTCAATAATTAATCTTCAAAATACAAATAATTTCTCTGCCTGTAAAATAGAAACAAAATCATAAACTTCTACATGTTTGCATTATTTTTCCAGGATTAGAGGGAGAAGAAACTGTGTTCAAATTATATTGTATGAAAAATACTCTATGTTTAATAAAAGGGAAATTGTTTTCTTTATACGATGCATTTTGATCATATTCTTTCTTCACCAACTCCTGCAAGATGCTCCCCACCCACAATGCATCCAACTTCATGATATTTCTCTTTCCTTCTCTCAAAAACATGACACAACACCGAAAAATGAAAGTGAAAACTGACAAACTTCAAAAGAAGAAAATCAAAAAGAATAATGAAAAAATTACACACACACACACACACACACACACACACACACACACACACAAAGGGAGTGCATTTTCTGTTTGCCAACTACTCCTAGCTATGGACCCTGCTTTGCTTTTTAGTAAAATAATAGGCCCATGGATGATCTGGTCTCAATTTTTGATCATTTTATCAGTTTTATGTCTGAACTCCATGCCATGCTTTATATCCAATTGAAAAATGGTTGGTTACACCCATAATTTTGTGGCAGTATTTCTTCAGTCTATCTTCAAGGAAATATATTTAATAACCCATTATTCTGAGTAGAATACATTAATTGCTTTTAAACTTTATCTTTTTCATATAATAATATGCAATGTAATGTTTATATATTTATGTTCATACAAAATGATAAGATTACAGCAGGAAGGAAACAAATATTTCACTTTGCATAGCTACACATTTTATTTTTGCATGATAAGAGTGCCTGTAACTTTTAGAAAAATTGCCTGTCCAATAACAAATAATTAACTGTTGATTTCTGATCTATGTTAAATATGGAAATTTTTGTTTATCTCCATGACTACAACTTCATATCAATTTCCCAGCAACTCTTCCTATCTTTATGCACATATCTAGTAACTATATTCAATATTGAGCTTATATGCAAAATAATGTCCCTATATTTATAAGTGTTAATTTATATTTAAACAACTGTGCATCTAAAATAATTGAAATAAAATGACTCTAAAGTACATTTACATAAAATTTCAAAGCTAGAACTTCCTAAATAATACATATGTTAATTTTTATTTTTTATTTGGATTAGAAACAAGATTGTTTTATATGTCAACCCAGGTCCCACACCCTCCCTTCCTCCCCTAACACTCCCTCCCCAACTAAAATCCTACCTATCACATATCCTTTCTGCTCTCCAGGGAGAGTGAGGCCTTCCACAGGGAGTCATCAGAGTCTATCATATCCATTGGGATAGGGCCTAGGCCAATCCCCATGTGTCTTGTCTCAGGGAATATCCCTGTATGTGGATTAGTTTCCCAAAGTCCACACCTATGCTAGGGATAAGTACTGAACTACTACAGGAGGTCCTGTAGATTTCCTAGGTCTCCTTACTGAAACCTACATTCCTGGCATCTGGATCAGTCCCATGCTGGTATCCCAGCTATCAGTCTGGGGACCAAGAGCTCCCCATTGTTCAGATCAGCTGTTTCTGTGGGTTTCACCAGGCTGGTCTGAACTCCTTTGCCCATCACTCATTCTTCTCTGCAAGTAGATTCCTGTTCAGTTCAGTGATTAGTTGTGGGTGTCTGCTTCTACTTCCACCAGCTGCTGGATGAAGGCTAGAGGATGGCATATATGACAGTTATCATCTCATTATCAGGGGAGGGCATTTAAGGTAACCTTTCCTCTGTTGCTTAGATTGTTAGTGGGTGTTATCTTTGTGGATCTCCAGACATTTCCCTAGTGCCTGATTTCACTGTAAACCTAAAATGTCCCCCTCTATTATGTAACTCCTCTCTTGTTTTCTTCATTCTTCCACAGACTCAACCTTTCTGCTCCCTCATGTCCTCCTCACCCATCCACTCCCCCCTTTCCATTCTCCTACATCCCTCCCCCTTCCTCTCTTGCTTCCAAATTTGCTCAGGAGATCTTGTCCCTTTTCCCTTCTCCAGGGGACCATGTATGTGTCTCTTAGGGTTCTCCTTGTTTACTAGCTTCTCTGGCAGTGTGGGTTTTAGGTGGGTAATCCTTTACTCTATGTCTAAAATCCACAAATGAGTGAGTACATACCATGTTTGTCTTTTTTGTGACTGGGTTACCTCCCTCAGAATGGTTTCTTCTAGTTCCATCCATTTTCCTGCAAATTTCAAGATTCCAATTTTTTTTTCTGCTGAGTAGTACTCCATTGTATAAATGTACCACATTTTCTCTATCCATTCTTCAATTGAGGGGCATCTACGCTGTATGTCTCTCTCTCTCTCTCTCTCTCTCTCTCTCTCTCTCTCTCTCTCTCTCTCTCTGTGTGTGTGTGTGTGTGTGTGTGTGTGTGTGTGTGTGTGTGTGCTGAACATTCATGTGTGAACACATAGAGGGCAGAAGTTGAAGTTTGATCCCCTGGACCTGAGGTTATAAGTGTTTGTGAACTGCATGATGTAGGTGCTGGGAATTTAAATCTGGTGATTTGCAAGAACATCAAGTACTCCTACTGGCTGAACCATCTCTCTAACCTAGAGTACACAATTTTTACACAACATTTATGTTGCCCAAGCAATTGTAAATATGCTGGAAATAATTTAAAGTATATAGAATGTCATGTATAGACTACATGAAAGTGCTATACTATACCATTTTGTACATGCCACTTGAAAAATTTGTGTATTTCGTTATCAATAGAGAAAATCACTCTTAAATATTGAGGTGCAGCCTTATTTAGCTGCTTAACATTTCTGCCTACATTTGGTATTGTACACATTTTCCTTTGAATATCTGACTCAATAAAAATTACTCCATTCTTAGTATATTTATTTGTGTTCATAAAAATGACATAATCCCCTTATTTTGAGGCTAAATAGTACTCCACTCTTGGTATATAATGTGTTTTCTTTATTCATACATTAGCAGGCTCTTAGCTGTGTCTATCTCGTGGACATGCAAATGATGACAAATTGAAGACAGAATTAAAAAAAATTGTTCTGAACTACTTTATTTTTAAGAATATATATATATATATATATATTATATATATATATATATATAATAGCTTAAACATGTTCTGAATAGTTTGAATGAACACATTCATTCTCATGCTCATATACTAAACATTTGTTCCCAGACTATGGTGATATTTGGGAGGGTCTGATGACCTCAGTAGTTTGTGCTTAATTGAAGGAATTTCATCATTGGAGACAGATCCTTGATGGCTGTTCTATCCCTTGGCCTGCTGTTTTTGCTTGGTGAACTGAGCAGCTCCATTCTACCACACCCTATCTGCCATAGTTGTTAAAAACTATGCCCAAACCGAACCCTTCTTCCTTTTAAGTAGTTCCTGAGAGGCATTATATCAAAGTGATGTAAAAAACCCAATGAGCACAAGAATTGGTACAAAAGAAATAGAGTCATTATGGTAATAACCTGGCCATGTGATTCAGAAGCTGTTGGAACTTGTTTCTGGAAGAATCTGAAAAAGTTGGCAGATGAAGGCTGGAAAAGGATACATGCAGAGCTTAATAGTGATTGTTCTGTCAGTTCAAAAACAAAATGCCAATAGGAATGAAGAAAGAAAAGTAGGTGCTATTGATGTTTGAGGAGAGAATAGGAACCATATTGGGAACTGGATCAGAGTCTCTAATACCTTCTGCCAAAGAATTTGAACACAGTTGTTCCACCCTGAGACACTGAGATTGAGTTTAAAGGTGGCAGTCTAATCAATCTGCTGGAAAATATAGAAGTGCAGCCCAGCAGCCAGGCTGTGCCATGATTATTTCTGGCTGATTCTGAGATAATTCTACAATGAAAATTTGAGGCACTAACTACAGGACAGGACAGTACATACAACTTTTTCCAAGAAAAGAAATGTGTATAATATTGTGTTCAAGAAATGTGTAGCTGATGCATAGATTACAGAATCAGGACATTTGGAAAGATTTTCTTTCTTTATTGTGGTAAAGCCTAATAAGAGATGAGTTAAGTGACCATGGACTGATTTTGTATCACCGCTGAGGAATACTAGTCCCTGTTTGCTAAGATCTTGATGGGTCAGAAAGCAGAGAAGGGAGAGTACAACATCTATCCAAAGCTGTAACCCATAGGTGATTCTAAATTCAGTAAAGATACCAATGAGGTATAACCATCACAGATACCTTCAGAAACATCCCAGAATCTGGTCCAGTTCTATTCATTGAAGGTACACGTGCAAGAAGTTTTAACTCCTTTGGAAAATTTGGTCTTGACTGTGGTCTTTGCCTCTGAAGGTTAAAGTGAGCTCATCATCACCTGGAAAGGGGAATACCTTCATTCATCCACCTAGAAACTCAGACGTCACTGTACTCATATCCCAAGAGGACAGGGTACTACACAAAGTAAGACAGATTTTGGTGTTATCCAAGTGAAACTGATTTTACAGTCATGTAGAATGTGAAGGTTTTGGACTAGGGAGGCTTCATCCCAGACTTCTCATGCAAGACTTGGAGAGCAGGTAAAGTATAGCAGGATGTAGATAATAACACATTCCCTGATATTCAGTGTCATAAGGGAGAGTAAAGACCAAGCTACAGTGGAGGAGAGAGTGTAGTGATGATTTCTAGAAATAGGTACATCTAATGGAGAAATCTGCAGGCATTTGAGGATAAGCCATAGGAACTCATACCATTCAATCAAGGTGATTGGAGCTCATATCATGACACAGATTCTTGTACTTGGAATTCTATAATTTTTCTTTCCTTCTGTTTGATTGTTTATTTTGAGAACATATCTTTTGTTTCCCAGGCTGGTTTTTGAGTACAAAGATCAATCTGGCTTTGAACATATGGACTGAATTTCCCCAATCCCTATTTGATGAGATTACAAGAGCAAACTGCTGCTTAGTTTGTGTGGTGCTGACAAACACAGGACCTTGAGTTTCCTAGAAGGGCACTCGATCCACTGAGCTAAATTCTGAGATGAAATCATAGGATTTAACGTTTTCAAACTTAGGCTTGTTCTTTCATTTTTCCTTATCCTTGCCTCATTCTATGTTCCCATTCTTCTCTTTTGGGATGAGTAGTTTATTCTGTGATATTTTATATTCAAAATATAATATATAAATGAGCTGCTTTTATTCTGCCAGGAATAAAAGCTACAAGGTTTCATAACTCTCAGGGACAACTTTGAAGAGAAATATTTATGCTGTTAAGACACTGAGGATTTTCCATTGTGAAATGGCCAGAAATCTTTATGAAGCAAGAGCGGATGCTAGTTTGAAAATGCAAACGCCCTTCATAAATTAAACTGTTAGAAGGGTTATTCTCTATATAATTATATTATTTCAAAATTATCTGGAGACTTAGAAGATGGGGTGTAGTTGGCAAAATTAGGTGAGTGGAAAAGCATTCAGAGGATGTGCATGTTTCTCACTATTTTCATCCCCCCTCTTCCTTACCACAGTGGGATGAAGACCTTAATCTCCCCTCTTCTTTCCTCTTCTTTATCACAATGAGATGGGGATCTTCATTCTTCATGTGCTGTTACCCACATATTGTTCTATGCAAGCAATCCAGTCAAGTGAAAATGGAATGAACCTTCTAAAACTTCAATTCAAAATTAGTCTTTCCTGGTAAGTGTGGTGTAATGTACTGTAATTGTGTCATGCTAGGATAGCTACAAAAAAAGGTGTTTTTAAAGGCCATTCTTAGCTACATAGTAAGTGAAATTGAGTCTGTGTACATAAGACATACCAAAAATCATCCCTCTGTTAGGTTTCTCATTACAGGTATTTTGTCACTTAAATGTGAAGAGAAATTAATGCATTTGAGAACAAATGTGCATAATAGTATTATTTCTTTAATTTATTAAGGAAACCTCAGTCCATTTTCACTTCTGTTACAGTGATAATAGGTGAAAAATAATGTTTCACCATTTTATATTTGTATTATCATGATGACTGGCAATGTCATACCACCTTTCCTGTATCTGATGTGCAATTTTTATATCTTCTTCACAAAAAAAATTTCCAATCAAGCTATTATTTATTTGTTTCTTTATTCACTTATTTTTGCTTTTACAATGACATTGCATGAGTCCATTATATATTCTTGTGGGAATCTATTATTAGATTTTTAGTGTGCAAATGTCTGTCCACACTGGAGACTTGTTACCTGTTTGTATTGACCATTTTTGTTGCTTTGCTTTGCTGAAAAGAAATATTACTTTAGTTTGCTGTCATCTTACTGCTTGAGTTTTGCTTTCATTGACTGAGGCTTTGATATGATAGCCAGAAGATCACAGCCAAGGCCAATGTCAAGGGGCTTTTCCTGTGTGTTGTCTTCAGGGAGTTTTATGGTTTCAGGTCATGTCTTTAAAGCTTTAATCCTTTTTGAGTTGGTTGGATGTGTTTTAGATCTCCCGAAAGAATGGACATGTTTCAAAAATCAAACTTAGAGTGAAAATAGAGCAGAAGAAAGAATTTTTTTTCTACCAGGAACCCAAGTTCTAAATAAAAGAAAATATTGCTTTAAAGGACCTTAAATACATTTCATAAGACAACAGAGACTGAAGTTTACAATCATATTACCATCTGGTGAAAGAATTTACACCTCAGGAAATTTGGCAGAGGCAAACATAATTTGAGACTGTTTGTGCTGCTCTGATTTTTTCCCTTTGTGTTTACTTTCAGATGCTATGTAGACAAAACAGTGCTAGAAACAATAGGGAAGTTGACAGAACAACAAATCTCCTTTAGAGTAAAAGTGATAAGCTACAGGCAGGGGAATGCTGAGAGACAGATGAAGTGAAGTTAGGTAATCAGAGGGAAAATTGCTGCCTGATGGAATGCGAGCAGCAAGAAGCTCATTTTCTAAAATACCCATTGACTTTTTACAGTTTTATAGCATTTGGGGCTTACATTTCATGATATTCACATAGTGACAAGCTGACCCTCTTCTCCAGCAAGAAGTTATCAGTTCTCTCTAGAAAAGTAATTCTGTGGCTGTCTTGCCAAAGATGAACTCATGCATCAGTGATATGGGCAGAGGTGGCCTCCCAGATAGCTTTCTGAAAAACCCATAAATTCCTCAAGAAAGACAGTTCCTCAATGTCTGTCAGATCGTATTATGCCCAAATCAGACAATTCTATTTGAAAACTTTAAGTGGTCTGGAAGAGTGTCCCAAGAAGCATAAAAAGGATAAAACTATAAAAATCAAAAGTACCAGGGAGACAGAATATTTTATTATTGTGCAAAGGTCAAACAGAAAGATTTAGGGCATGCCTCTTTCAGTAACAAAGCAAAATAGTACAATTTAATTTATGTCTGTGTTATATCAAACTGTCAACTTGATATGGAACTTTATAATGTATTAACGATTTTTAAATTAATTTTAAATTTTTATAAGCAAGAGCCCCAATCTGGGAAAAAAAGGAAAGAAAAAGAAAAATTATATGAAATCTAATGGTCCCATGAATATGAAGAAATAAAGCAACTTCTACAAGAAAGTCAAATGTTTTCTATATTATTTAATTGCAATTGTCATCAGCCCTTTACATGTAAATGTGCAATGTCTATAAATGAAAATAAGTTGGATGCTTCACTCTGATCTTGTCATGAGTGTACAATAGTCTGTGAACAGATGACACTGTCAAAATCCATTAAAGAATTGCTAGTTTTAAGTAGAGGGCACAATGAGTTTAGTAGTTAATCTTCAGAAAACTAAACCTGAGGGTAAAATAAAAAGAAATATACCTTGAATTTGATTTCCATGTTTTCCTTACCTATGGACATATGTTTTCTTTTAATCCATGCTGGTGTAGAGTTCAGAGGCTTGTGAATTATATTTGAAATATGTATGAAAACATCACAAAAAGTTTTAAATGCAGACTTGTAAAATTTAAAGTTCTCCAGGGAGTTTTACTTGAAATAATACATTCAGGCTTCAAATAGATGGAAAGCTTGCACTTCCCAAGAAGAACAAAAATAATTCATTTGATTTTATTTATTCTTTAACCACATTAATTTAAATATGATATGCTTTTTGGGAACAAAATTATGATTAGACTATTGAGAATAAAGTTTAAAGAATTTATTAGAGGTCATGATTGGATATGGTGATGGTGATATTAATATTATATGTCAAGGAATATTAAAAGCTAAGGTAAGGTAATTAACTTTATGAACAAAGAACAGAATTCTGCTTAATTGTGAAATCAACAGAGGCATTTACATTTTAATTATAGACAACAAACAATGTTATATGATCACCTATCCCAGATGCATGAACTGGAGTTTTGGAGCACATTCTCTATGGTGGGATTCCTTGCTCAGGCTTTACAAGGTGGGGGAGCTAGGTCAACCCTCAACTTGATATGCAGAACTTTGTTGACTTCCTAAGGAAGACCTTACCTGTAGGGGAAGCTGTAGCCACGCCTACTTAGGGGCTGGCTACAGGTGTGCCTGACCATGCTTGTGAGGGCGTGGTCTGTGTTTGCGCTTTTGGTTTCACTTTGCTGCTTGCTGTACAGGCTGCTGCCATCGGCTGGCTAGGTCGTTCTGTAAGTAAGGCTTTTTCCTATTAAATACCCTTATATTTTTACCTGACTCTATATTGGTAATTTCTCTACTTACCCTTTCTGAGGAGTCAATAGAGGTTGGGAAGGGGGGAGGTGGGAAGGCAGGAGAAGTGGAGGGAGAACTGGGGTTGTTTTGCAAAATGAAAAAAAAACATAAAAATGGAAAAATGGCATAAAATACATAAATAGCTAGAGGTAATTCAGTGAGGGAGAAAAATAAAGTACCTCAAGTTTAAATTGTAAAAAGTAATATTGTCAATTATAAGATAACTCTCTGGTAACAAATCTTTAAAAAATGAATTTAAAAGTTTTAGATTCAGTAAGTTTATTCACCTGTATTTGATAAGATAAAGATGAGTACTTCCCACTTTCTCTTCTAAGAGATTCACTCTGGTTGGATTTATGTTGTGATTTTTTTATTCATTTGGAATTAAGTTTTGTGCAAGGGGAAAGACATGGATCTATTTGCATTCTTCTACATGTCAGCATCCAGTTATGCCAGCACCATTTGTTTAAGATGCTTTCTTTTTTTTTTTCCATTGAATAATTTTTACCTCTTTGTCAAAATTCAGGTGTTCATAGGTGTGTGGATTAAAATCAGGGTCTTCAATTCAATTTCATTGGTCTACCTGTTTGTTTTTGTGCCAATATCAAGCTATTTTCATTGTTATGGTTCTATAATAGAGCTTGAAATCAGGGATGGTGATGCCTCTGGAAGTTCCTTTATTGTACAGGGTTGTTTTGGCAATCCTGGGTTTTTTAATTTTCCATATGAATTTGAGTACATACATTTGAATGCATTGGCATAAGAGATTACTTCCTGAATATAATACCAGTAATACAGACAATGAGATCAAGGATTAATAAATGGGACCTAATAAAACTGAGAAGCTTCTGTAAGACAAAGGATACAATCAACAGGACAAAATGGCAGCATACAGAATGGGAAAATATCTTCACCAACTCCACATCTGACAGAGGGCTGATCTCCAAAATATACAAAGAACTCAAGAAGCTAGTCTGCAAAACACCAAAGAATTCAATTAAAAATGGATCAAAATAGAGAATTCTCAACAGAGGAGTCTCAAATGACTGAAAGGCACTTAAGGAATTGCTCATCATCCTTAGCCATCAGGGAAATGCAAATCAAAACAACTCTGAGATACCAACTTTTACCTGTAAGAATCACTAAAATAATAATAAAAAACACTAATTAATGCTTATGCTGGAGAGGATGTGGAAAAAGTGGATCGCTCTTCCATTGCTGGTGGTAATTCAAACTTGTACAGCTATTTTGGAAATCAGTGTGGTGGTTTTTTTAGAAAAATGTTAATCAATCTCCCTCAGGACCCAGCAATAACACTCTTGGGCATATACCTGAAAGATGTACACCCTAACAGCAAGGACATTTGTTCAACTTTGTTCATAGGAGTATTAATTGTAATAGCCAGAACCTGGAAGCACCCTAGATAACTCTCAACCAAAGAATTAATAAAGAAAATGGGGTGCATATATGCAATGGAGTACTACTCAGTAGTAAAAAAAAAAATGACATAAATCTTAAAATTCACAGGAAAATTGATGGAACTAGAAAAAGCCTTCCTGGGTGAAGTAACCCATACTCAAAAAGACAAACATGGTATGTACTCACTCATAAGTTGATTTAGAAAAAAAGCAGAGGATAAACAGCCTGTAGTCAATAATCCCAGATAGCCAGGCAACGAAGTGGACCCTAAGAGAGACATACATAAAGCCCCCCCCCCAACCCCAAGAAGAGGAAATAGATAAGATCTCCTTAGTAAATTAGGGGAAAGAGATGATAGTAGGAGAATGGGGAGGGCAGAAGGGAGGAGAACAGGTGGGATCAGGGAAGGTGGAGTTGGGGGAAGGACAGAGAGGGATACCAATAAAAGAGATACTTTGATAGAGGGAGTCATTAAGGGGTTAACAAGAAACCTGACACTAGGGAAATTCTCAGGAATGCACAAGGAAGACCCCAATGAATAATGTATGCAGTACCTTAACTGACCTTCCCCTATAATCAGATTGATGACTGCCTTAAATGCTATCATAGATTCTTCATCCAGTAACTGATGGAAGCAGATGCAGAGATCCGTAAGCTAAGCACTGGGCCAAATCTTGGAGTCCAGTTGTAGAGAGGGAGGTGTGATAAGCAAAGGGGTCAAGACCATGGTGGGGAAAGCCACAACAGCTGACCTGAGAAGATGGGAGCTCACTGACTCCAGAATAACAGCTGTGGAACCTGTTATTCTGGCAGTCATATCTGAACTAGGCTCCCTGAATGTGGGTGATAGTTGGAGGGGGCTTAACCAGTTTATGGGGCCATTGGCAGTGAAACCAGTAATTATACCCAGTCCTTGTACTGGCAGTTTGGAGCCCATTCCCTATACAGGGATACCTTGCTCAGCCTAGATACAGGAGGAGGGCCTTGGTCCTGCCCTAAATTATGTGTCAGACTTTGATGATTCACCATGGAAGGACTCACCCTCTCTCAGGAATAGATGGGGCAGGGAAGATGGTAGGGGTAGTAGGAGGATGGGAGGTATAGGGAACTGGGATTGATATATAAAATAAGGTTTTTTTTTTAAAAAAAATGAAAAAGGTAAACATGTACAAATTTATACTACTTTATGTTCCATAAAATGTAATATATTACCAAGTAAAAGTAGCATTTAATAGCAGCAGAATGACAACATTCCACAAAAGTATACACACACATTCATATATAACAAAGCATTAATGAGACAACCAATTATTATATTCTTCTAAATGGTCAACCCTGAAAACATAAGTAGAAATAACATTTTTAAACATTGAGGAAATTTATTTATGTATTTAATAACAAATGCATATACATATGTACATTTAACAACAATTAATGAAAAAAGAATTCATGAATAAAAAAGGGCAAGAAGCAAGAGGATTTAGATGCAGGAAATTGAAGGGGTAAATGATGCAATTATATTATAATCTCAAAAAGAAGAAACAAAATTTAAAAGCATTAATTATATTAAGAGAATGGAAATGCTGTATTGAGAAACAACATAATTACATAGTGAATTTCACTTGAAAACAAGATTTAGAAAGGAGTGTGTAGAGTAAGAATAAGAAGAACCACTGTCAACAGATCCCATACAAATGTTATAGTTGATAACTGGTTTGATAACTGGTTGTCTTCTATCTTTACACAGATTTGGCCACTTTGTTAAACGATGTAAACCTCTTAGGCATTTTCTTGTGCAGATAGCTTCTGCTCATTTCATTCCACTGTAACATATTGAAACGACATAACATATATAAATCCCCATATATTTGGCAATATGTTAAGTATTCCCAAATTACTATTTGTAAATCTTTCCTTTGTAGGTTGCTTTTCACAGGGCATGGAACAAGTACAAATACATTGTCATTTGTTCAGAGTTCCTAGAACAAATATCTAAATTCAATTGTATGTTGCAAAGTAGAATTTTTATTTGCTTTTGCTTTCATTTGTGTCCACCCTTTATAAAACAGTTTTTGTAGAAACAGACAAATAATTCAACCTGGAATTCAGTGTGCCCTTTCCAAATATTAGAAATTCCCAAAATGCCATGGAGATAATTTCTCCTTCCAACATGAAAGATGATGATGAGTTTGGAATAAGTAATGAAGGTGGTGAGGTAAAGAATACCTCAGAGCTGATGTGTTGAGTAGGATCACCATCCTAGGTGAATACAACCATGGAAGATACGTCTAGTAGTTTTTATTTTTTGTTTTGTTTTGTTTTTAAATGCAAATAGAGAGGAAATATCAGCAAAACCTACCACCAGAATTTAGTCTGAGAAATAAATATTTAAATATTCTTGCTAATATAAAGACTGAAAATATGTGCTTAGGAATTCTTCAGAAACCATAAAACTTTTCTACTTGAGGTACCAAAGGAAAATGTGTACCTTCCTCTGTTTAAGAATTTGTAGAGAGTATTTACTGTATTCCATTTAAGAAGATCATAAACCTAATTTTTTAACAGAAACATTAGGTTTCACTTCCATTCACCACCAATTCTTGGAATATCAGTATGGGATCAGGGATATAATCTTCCTTTTCCCAAAACCTTTGGTTTATTAAATTTAACCAGGGAAAGATACAGAGATACTAGGAGAATTACCCATTTAAAAGGGAGTTATTCTGAATGGACATGCTAAGGAAACATTCAGGAACTTTCAATGTGTTGCTGCCATCTGGATTGTGGATAGCGGTCTCCTCAATGCAAATTTCTCAATGCAAATCTGGACAGGGTTCCATGTTTCATGGATTATATTAGCAACCAAAATATTCCCAACTACTTCCTGTTTGATTTATCCATTTAATTTCCACTGTACACATGAACCAATTTTAATATAAACTTGTATATTGGTGCTAAAATATTATGTTCATCCCAGTTAAGAAACAGGGCAAATATGTGTAAACAATACTATTTAATATTATTCTGAAACTTTGGTACCATTAAGGTTATATTAAAGAAGGAATATTTTTATGGGCAAAGCATACCATTACTTTCACATTACCTAATAATATAATTAGAAAACTCAGAATAAATTATCAAATTTTCTGCCATAACGTCTATTAGATATAGCATTGAAAAGTAAAAATCACATATATTGAATATCTAAATCAGAAGAAAGTAGAATGAAACATCCTATATATAATGTAAAAAATAATGGAATATATAACAAATACACACAGATGTTCACAATGAAAGTTACAGAAGCCTGTAGCTTCCCTGTTACTCTAGTCCAATATATGATAACAAACAATTTAGGGGTAAATGATTGACAGTGACAGCTTAGGGAGGTATGCAATCCATCTGGACACAGAAGCAATAGGGTAAGAGCATGAGGCAGCTGGTCACATTGTGTTATCATGTCTCCTGTCTGGAAGCAGAGTCAACAGAGAGTGGGGACAAGTTTTAAAACATCAAGATCTACTTCCCAGGACAGCCAAGGCTATGCAGTGAAACTTCCTGGAGGTGGAGGCATTCTAAAACATACAAAGCTGGGAATGTTTGATGGATCAGTGGATTAAGGCACTTGCCCTAGGACCTAATGATCTGAGTTTCCTCCCTGGAAACCACGTTATAGAAGGAGAGAATTCATGTCACTAAAAATTGCTCTCTGATCTCCATGTGTACATGCCATGACAGTGAGTAGGGAAAGGAGCAAACACACACATGCATCTCTCCTACTCCTTCCCTTTCTCCATCCTTTTTCTCCCCCTCCCTCTTCTCTTTCTCATCATTTCATTCTTCCTGATTCTTTTTGAGTTTAGGTACCAAATATCACATATCCACCATTAATATATGTCACAATTGTACTGAATCTACTTAAAGTTCAACATTAAAGATGGGATATATAAGAAGGTCGAATTTATTATCCAGGCATTGGTGGCAGCACTCGGGCATTATCCCAGCTCTCGGGAGGCAGAGGCAGGTGGATCTCTGTGAGTTCCAGTCTACAGAGAGAGTTCCAGGACAACCTCCAAAGCAATGCAGAGAAACCCTGTCTCAGAAAATAAACAAACGAATAAATAAAAAATAAAAAATAAAAAATAAGAATTTATTTGCAACAAAGGAAGGAGGGAAAGGAAGAAATGGGAGCATTGAAACAGAATTAAAGTCTAACGTACCACAAATAGGTAAGGTATTTGTACAAAGGCTAACAAAGGCTAATTGCCTGGGGCTTGAAAGGCAGTTATGAAGATTTTTCTTAGATATGCACAGTCATGCTATCTTCTAAGGAACATTGTTGCCATATCACAGAAATGTAGCAAGACATGCAAAGTAAACCAATCATGAAGAAGTATTGTAGCAAGACAGATAGTTATACTAACTGCTATCTAGATAGATGATAGATAGGCAGATGGACAGATGTGTGTACTCAGATAACTTTGAATAATTATCCTACTATTTTCCTATAAACTTTCAAAGTTCTCCATTTTTCATGAGAAGTAAAACATATTTTAAAAAGTAACTTTAAAAATCCCTAAAACCTACTTCTCCACATGATTATTCATATGTATGAGACAATGCAAACCCCATATTGTAATCCCCACTTTCTTAGTGGTGATTTTCTATTCTATTTTCACCAGAAATACATAGGTTGATTTTAAAGGCATATTTTATGTGAATTATAATGTGTGTAGCTCCTTGCTTAGCTTTCACAATGGCACTACATTAATTATACAGTATCTTACATGACAATATGAACTGTCATAAAACTGGAGAGATAACTACAAATTTGAAGGGACTGCCACTTTCATCATCTTTTAAACTTTTACAGAACACATGACCCTCATATCCAAAAAAATAAGTATCCTTCATACAAATTATTATTAAGAAATACTTAATACTTACTGAACATAATGAAGTTTTGTTTATTATTTTATTTTATATTATTTATGTGTATGTCTTCATTTATGTGTCTGCATCATATGCTCATAGTGCCTGACAACACCAGAAGAGTGTATCAGATGCACTGGGACCAGAGTTATAGAAGCTTGTGGGCTGCCTCATAGGTTCTGAGAATGAAACTTGGGTCCTCTGAAAGTACAGCTAATGCTGTTACCACTGTTTGATCTCTCCAGCTCTAATGGGACATTTTAAGTTGTAGCTGTTACTTTCTAACAACTATGTATTCAGGTCTATGCAACCAAAATACTTCTGTATAAATTTTGTTTCATTGTTTTAAGGATAATGTGCCACTTGACAAATTTTAATTTTTGTTATTACCTAGAATAGTTTAAGATAGCTAACAATAGAGTTGGAAAATACTATGAGACTTCAATACTGTGGTTTTAATTAGAATTAACTTAGTTAACATTCCTTAAACACTAAAATTTTAAGAGCTCTTTCTTTCTTTTTCTTTTTCTTTTTTTTTTCTCTTGGTTTTTCCAGACAGGTTTTCTCTGTGTAGCTTTGGAGCCTATCCTGGCACTTGCTCTGGAGACCAGGCTGGCCTCGAACTCACAGAGATTGTCTGGCTCTGCCTCCCGAGTGCTGGGATTAAAGGCATGCACCACCAATGCCCTGCTCAAGAGCTCTTTATAATGAGTGAATAACAGCAAAATTAAATGAGAAATACAGTCTCATTTTTCATCTTTGTCTATGGTATGTCATATATCATAACTTTGATTTTCAAGCAAATATTTAATTGATTACTAAAAGGCTAGATAGCATTTTAGTAATGATTTAAAATAATTATCTGATTAAGTAAATGCTTCTGAGATAGGCTTTTAAAGCATTTTGTTCTTGTTGACAAACTAGAAAGTTACAATCTTATACAGCAGTAAACTTATTATTGTGAAAACCCTCATTTTTGAGATAGTTCCTAAGATACATTTACAGATAAGAAATGATAGCTAAAAACCACAAATAAGCAATGTTCCCCTTAAGAAAGAACCTTCACTGTGAGTTAAAATAATCTCATGAAAATGAAAATGGAAGATTCAGTGGTAAATTTGTAAATGAAAAACATTATTTCTATTTTTAAATTTCAATGCGATGGATTCCTACCAATGACTTTTGTACTGTTATTTCCTCCTGTCTATTTCCACTAGACAAAGCAAATGGTACCCATTGCTCAATATTATTTCTCTGGACAACTAAAATAAGGATACTTAAAATAACTGCTAAGAGTGAGATTTTTGACAAACCTATTAAAATAACACCAATGAAAAGATCCTTAATTCCACACGAGACTAATATTTCTCCCATCATTTGTTCTTGGGATTGTGAGAATGATTCTATGCCATGTTGGGTGGAATGTTTGTTAAAAAAGAAATTTGTAGTCCTTTACATTACCCCTACTCTAACTGTCTCTGCCAACAGTCTCATTCTTATTGTGAGTGAGACATTCATTCTTTCTCCTCTTGCTAAGAAAACGTCCTTGGCAATATGAACCTTTAATTTTGAGTATTTAGTTTTCAGATTCTATACATGTATGATACAAAATTCATCTAGCTGTAAATGATCATTTCTTTAGAAAGAGTATCAAACCAACACAAACGTTTTTAAAACATTATGTTAACATATGGAAGAAAAGGTGAAATATAATGAGCCTTTTTCCCTTTTTTGGAGAAGTATAAATTTCAATGCTTAGTAGAAAAGCCCTGTAGATATTGTTTAGAATCAAACACAAGCATTGTTTATGAACTTTCCCTCAGAAAAATAAAAGCAATGAAAAAGTGTGAACACATTCAACTTCAAACTGTGGTCTTAATGCTACATTCTACAAATTGATTTCTGCATTTTATATCTACCTATAAAAATAGACGTTGTCAATATACTATTCTAGATTCATGAAATGAAACAACCAGGCTGTTCTATCTCCTCTTTCAAACACTGAAGGTACAATTTGAGTCATTGTTACCAACTGGCAGTATAAAGTATGGGGAAAAAAAAAAAAAACTGTTTTCTTCTTGTACAGTTCCATATCCAGCAACTCTACTGGTAAAAAAAAAAAAAATGTGTATCTGGTTTCATCTTAATAATCAAACCTCTATCACAAGCAAGGTATCCTACAATTACAATTCAATTCAGTTCTGTCACTGGTTTGCATTTGTGCATACCTCCTAAGTTATGGGCTCAAGCTCACCAAAATTTCTACCACTTCAGATGCCAGTCACAAGTGCTGTGTCCCCATTATTACCCATAATTTCTATCTGCTATAAACTGCAAGTCACAGGTTACCATAGTCTACTTTAAGGATTAACTTCTAGAATAACTTAAAGATCCCACAAAACTATTTACTATTATGATTTATGGAATGGGGAAATTTCAGAGGGTAAAAGGAACAGCCCTCAAGGACAATGAATGCAAGGTCTGTAAAATTCTGATCACTAGAACCAAAGTCTCTGTGGAGATAGAGTGCACCATTCACCCAGTACAGTACAAGTTCACCAAACTGGAAACTCTAAACCCAAACATCACAGTTAGGAGTGTTTTGTGGAAGCATCATTGCATATGAATGGTGGATTATTGACTGCTTCAGCATTCCTGTCTCTTCTAGAGGATACTAGATGCAGCACAATGTCCTAAATTTATAATCATGGCTAAACCTTGCTTCAACCAGTCTCCAATATAGTAGACCAAAAAGTGACCCTACAGAAATGAAGGATAGATATACCTATCATTCAGGAAGTTACAAAGGAATAGGGAATTGGATTAACTATAATTAATTAGAGTAATTAGAATAACAATTAGGACAGATCTTCCTAGCACACCATTATTTATGAAAACTAAAGGTGTTTTAGGAAGTGGAATTGGAAAAAAGCAAGTTAATTATACATTTCTTGTAATGATAATGTGATAATTGTATAATCAAGAGTTGCATAGATTCTAACAAGATGGTGTTGGTCAGCTATCTAAATGGATTACAGAATCCTATAAATATGTTGTGTACTATCTATTTATAAATTCATGATTATCATATATTTATTATTAGCACCGTGGATTTAAAGGGATCTGACAAGTTCTTTAACGACCACATGGGATTAATTTCTTCCACTCATTAATTGCTCATCCACCTGCCTAGGATGAAATGATAACTCTCCATCCTCTGAGACTTTGTGTGCAGTATCCATGGGCCCTGGGAATATTGCAGGGCCATTCTGCAATAACTATCAGTGAGTGAAGCTAGAATTAGAAACTGTAGCTCAGTCAAAATAAAACACAATGAAACCAGTTATTCTAAAACACCACAGCAGGTAGAGGGAGGGAATCCCTAATGTTAGAGGGGATTGATGAGGAGAGCTGGGGATAAAAGAATGCAGACTCTTGTCTCCAGAATAGAGAAGTCCTTTGACCAGAACAATTGGAGAGCTGCAGTCTCTTGGTGCAAGTGCATGCTGCACACATGGCATGACTGTTTGGGCTTTTTTACAGGATGGAAAGGGGGAACTTTGGTTGTGGAGGATTCCATCTGCAGGTTTGGTGTGTGCTGAGGGGCTGGAACCTATTCCAAAGCTATTTTACTAATGTATAAATTACATTCTGAGCTAACTTTTTAGTACTGAGTTACAAACATCCAGATCATTTGTTTAGACACTGTTTCTCTTTGTTGTTTGCTGGGGATTTTGCTTTTACTGGTGGTGATGGTGGTTTTCTTTTTAAAAGTCACTTTGTTCCGCTGATAAGATAGGAAACTTAAGAACACATGCTTCAAAAAGGAACTGAGTGATTATAGAAAAGCCTTTCTATCAGTGAAAATGTATCTATAAAATGAAATGAGAATAAGTATATAGAAATTTAGCATGCAATTTCTATGTGAAAAAAGGTGGAGTGAAGAATGCTAGTTATGCTGAGAAAAGAAAATGGAGGCCCTGGAGACAGTCTGAGAAGTCACAGCAGATGGCCCCACTAAGCCAGAACAGGCCAATTAAGATTGACTTTTAGAGAATCTTACCCCTGGAGGACAGAGGAGAAAGGACACAGGAGGTCTTCTGCCTTCAGTGACTGTTCAAATTGAAGAGCTGTGAGAAGCGGGTCTGGGGAATGGGGATGCAACTTTCATTTTCTGCATTGTGATCTGCATTCAGGGATTCAAGACTACTCTGGGTGTTGCTTTTTATGTTTGAAAGGAGCACAAATGAAGCGGGATGCCTGCTGCTATGTTTTCATTTAGTTTCCATTTACTCTCCAGGACTTGTCTTTTTAGCAGCCAGAGACAGGATTCTTCCACAACAGCCTGTAGAAAAGAGGACCCAGTAAGTCTCCAAAGAGCTTTCAGTTTCCTCTTAGAATTGGACTGAATTGATCTTGAAAAAAAGAGACCAAAACGCTGTTTCTAAATATCAATAGCTTCACTGAGCAGGCTCTCCCTGCTCTTTAAAAGCAGCTGAGTGGGAGAAAAAGGAAAGAATCCAATGATAACTTGGAAACATATTTGAATATACCTCATATACCATCACATTCTCAGACAAAGTGGCTGAGATTTTTATGAGGGAAGAGAGATACCAAAATTTAGATAATGATAAATATCTGAGGTTAAAGATTTGCAAGCTTCCAATTTTAGAGGGAGAAAGGGTAATTTTTAATACTTTAAATTTCATTATTTGATAGCTTCATACATGTATATATTATCTTCGGGTCATTTTCACCCTGACATACTTTCTCCTTTCTATTTAATCTATACTTCTACTCATCATGCCCCTCTCTTTTATGTTTTCATTTACTTGTGATCAAGTGAAACCCTCAAAATAGTGCCTGAATCTAATTCTTTGGTGGTTGATAAAATTACCATATAGCAAGTCCTAGGACTTTAGGCACAAAAGATCTTTCCCATAAATATCCCAGATAATGTGAGCCAAAATATATAGGTCACTGTGTACTCCGTGTCATACCTGAATCTAGGAAGTGTACTTACCAGGTCTCTAATTGCTTTCTGAAGTCTGGAAACTCTTCAGCATACTTGAAAACAGAGCTGAATACACTCTGCTTTCACATGTTTGTTTGTTGTTTTGCTTTCCTCATCAATTACACTCTTGTTGACCACATATATTCTGATTTAATGTTGAAAACTACTCTGAACACCATATAGGTAAAAAGCAATCGAACTGTTTTTGAGGGTATGTATTCTATATTCTCAGTTCTACCACTTTGGTGTTGGGTGGCAATGAAAACTCAGCTTCATGAATATCCAATACATAATCCTCTGAAATTTCCTTTGTTTTCATTATTAACATCTTAGTATCATTTGAACTCTATTTAGAGAAAAAAGAATAATCTGGAACACAACTATAATTTTGGGCTGCCTAGTCTGTGACAAATGCATAGTAAACTCATTTTCAATGGTGAGGTTAAAGTACAAAATAGGTGAGTTTCATATCATGGCTGTTGTAGGTTGCCTTGCTAAATTCTTACTTCAGTGCAGGGTAGCAGGCAGAGCTGACCTCCTTCATCTCATTGAGATTTTCTGAATGTCACTGTTTAGCAGTATGTCAGGATGTGTGCTTCCTTTTACAGTCATTCATGGAGCCTCTATAGAACCTCACTTCTTTCACCTGTGAATATGTTCCATCAAGCCACGATAACTGTAGTTTGTGGCAGCTGTTACTGAGAGAAGTGTCATGAAAAAGCAGATTTGTCTATATCTCTGATGCCTTTCCCCTTTGCTAATTCTGCAAATTCACTTTGCGCAGTGCCAAGAAAATGCCATCTGCCTCCTATACAAAAAGCAACAGTTTCCAACATAAATAAGCAGTTTTATAACTGTGTGGTAAGAACTCATGGAAGTAAAACAGCAATTAGAAGGAAAGAATACACAGTTTACATCTTGACTTCCCTCTTTAGTTGATGCTTTCGTATATTCTCACTTCTTAAAACCATCTCTTAGCAGGCAATTGAGAACTTCAAGATCATCATCCCTTCAGGAGAGCAAAATTACGGTCTTAAAGTTAAATTAGTCTCAAACACTTATATTTACGTTAAATGACCATGTGTGAACTGGGAAAATACCAAAGAGACTCATAAAAAAGAAACTTCTTCAAATCTCAAGTTCTTAATTACTTTCCCAAATGCCCCAACAGAAGATTTTTATAAGACTCAAATGCTGCCAGATTTCTACAAGTGATTCAGAATTGGGCTAAAGCTTTTATGGAGCTTCAATAGCAAATAATAATGACTACAGATTTCAACTGTATGTAAGAATATGATTTTTCTGTAAATTATATTACCAAATGGTCGCTCATCAATATAATCTATAAAATGGGTGCTTTTGAATGTCACATGATATTCAAATTATAAAGTTGTTCATAGGGTATTTCTGTGTGCTATGATATAACTTAAGTTCTAGATAGATAATTGACATAAATTTTTCCAAACTTCAATTATTTCAAATTATTTACTTTATTATTCCAAAATGAACTATGTATTTTGCTTGACTGCTTAATCAGCAAAAGTATTTATGAAAGACTACCATTGATTTCCTTTGCAATGGGGCGTCATTTCTGGATCTAATAAGACCACCTGGGTGAAAGTATTTTAGAAAAATTAAATAATGTACACATTTGGACTGTAGTTGCTGTTTGTTACAACACAGAAACAGCTGAGAGTTGGCCTGCCAATAGGCACATGACAAAGGATTTTGTCAAAGGATAAAAGCATAAAGTTAACCTCACCCCCCCAAAACTCAAGGAACATTGTGAAACAAGGGACTGAAAGAATGTGGGATCCAAAGGATCAGAGGATATGGAGGAGAGCTGTGCAATGCCTTGTTCCATGCTGATCCATAAATCACCTCCTAGAAATTTTGAAATTGATGCAAAATTGATACCAAGCTAGAACATATTTCAGTGTCAATGGGGTAGGGCTCTCAAGTCACCATCCTTTGCCTAATGGCTGCTGGAGAAAAAAAAAGTTTTTATTTAGGGACATAGCTACTTGTAGGTTGTCCAAGCCATAAACCTAGAGTGAAGATTAAGTTTGTCTGTACCTGAGTTTAAATTCCTACCTAGATAAAATGGATCCCCAAGTTACCCTAAAACAAAACCACTAAATCAAAGACATACACATATTTAAAGCACTAAAATGTGCATATTATAAATGAATCTTCAACAAAACAAATATATTCTTATATAATTATACATTTTACAGTAATACTTTGTAGTAATTTCTAATATGATTGAACCCACAACCAGCTGTTCTTTTTCCTGTAGAAATCTCCACATTTACCCTGGTAATAGTCTTAACCTCAGTTCTCTAGATAATGTAATTCTACCAACAAAGACAAATGAAAATACATTTGTAAAATATACTAAAGGAAACACCTCTAGGAATATAAACAAAGAAACAAACAAGAAAAAACTTTAAAATTCAGTAGATTTTACCATTTGTGATATATTTATAGACATAAACTAAATGTCCACTGATTTTTTTTATTATGCTTTCTTATCATTGCTATCCTTTCCTATACAGCTCATATTTGTCTTACTCATTAGTTAAGTATAATAACAACTTCTTTCCCAAAACTACCTTAAGTATCATATACCCCCCTTATGTTTTTCAAGATAGGGTTTCCCTGTATAATAGTACTGGCTGTCCTGGAACTTACTCTGAAGTAAGGCTGGCCTCGAACTCACAGAGATGTACCTGCCTTTGCCTCCCAAGTGATTAAAGGCATGTTCCACCATTGCCCAGCTATGTCTCCATTTAAATATATTTATCTACCAAGTACAAATCAAAATTATGTCTTATATTTACCAAGCAATTTTACCACTTTGGCATGAAATAGCAATTCTTCATCATATGTTTTTCTCAAATATTCTGAATATAGACACTAAATTAGACCTACAATAGCAAGTCTCTGTAAATTTCTTATATTCTAAAAACCATCAGAATATCACTGCATTACGTTATGTCACCTCTACTGTACCTACTCCCTTATTGTACACAAATGATGATATGATCAGTAGACCATTATTTGTGTAACATAAATCATGAACATGATCCTGGTAGGGCTCATTCCAAAGTTATTGTTAGTATGTACATCCCAGGCAGGACATTTAATTTCTATCCTAAGATTTCATTTTTTTAATCAATAAAGTTCATCAAAATTGAGGCACAACTAAATTGAAATAGAAAGATCAAGTTTTGACTGGGACCAACAGGTCATTCTTGAGTGGCAGAGTCCAGAGAAAGGAGAAGAGGAGATAAGACAAGAGAATAAACAATACAGAGAATAATAAAGTTTGGGATCAGGAGTTCTTACACAAGCTATATCGTATATGCTGATTAAGCTTATCAATAAATGCAGTATTTTATGTACTATTACTGGGGGGAGAAATGAGGCAGAGTCAACAGAGTCATATATTGGGAGTAAGTCATTGGACAACTAATTAATGTTCCAAAGGGGAATACAGGGTAGTTAAAGGACATTATATACCAAGTGCATAGTAACCTTTAAACTGAAAACCATAGCTGCTTAGGAGAGGAAGAGTTGCATGTACAAGATATGAGGTCACAACTCTCCCAAGACCCTAGCCCCAGGATATTACTGGTTCTGTCAAGCATGTTTCTGGTTTTGAAAAGGAGCTGTGATCATTTTCTCTTTATCTGGGCCTCAGAGAGGTCTCAGGTCATCATCCCAGCCCTCAATTAAGTTCCATATAAGTCACTATTTAAATATAAGGCTCGACAATCAATGTGGGACCAAACCATTATAAAGAAGGGAACTGGTGTTCTAAGGAAGAGCCTTTATTTATGAAGCACTATAACCATTCATTTATTAATGTGGGTAATTTGTTCTATATCTTTATTCAGTTGTAATATAATAGTTTCTTTATACATAATTTTGGAGGCCCTGAGTAAAGATTTATAATTAGTGTTTCTGACACATGAGGTGGTATCTAATACAAATAAGGACAACATAGAACATTGCAAAGTCATAGATAAGCAAGCAACAAAATTAATAACAAATATCCTGTATTGTCTAATATGGTGCAGAATATGATTACAGCTAAAGGATGTGCAATGGAGAGATAGTAGAATGGTTTGTAGGGATGTAGCAGTTTTTTTTTTTTTAAGGAGCAAGGTGTTGGAGGCACATAAGGCAGAGGCAGGCAGATCTCTGAGATTGAAGTGAGATAGTCTACAAAGCAATTTCCAGGACAGCCCGACTTGAAAAACCCAAAAACCAAAAAATAAAATAAAACAAAAAGATATCTGTGAATGTAGTTAAATGAGAGTAGAGTTTATATAAACATGTTTTCATTGAGTTCATCCATGAGGACCAACATTCTCATAATTGTGTAGCAAGTAACGTGTTAAATTTAGAATATAACTGTGTTGATGAAGCAAATTCTAGTTAAAGCCCATGTGCAAGACATGGAGGCAATGCAAATAGTAGCATACATATAGGAGTAAGAATGATTGGAAAGTAGGCAGGAAAAACAACTTTGAGTGATGATTGAAATGAAAAATGGATGATTTTCAGTTCTTTCTGGTAAAGAAATTTTTATCTTTAATGCAAGTTCCTTGATAAACTTGCATGCAAAACTGCACAGAGATTCAGAGCTGACAGTAAAGTCTATACTAATGACTCTCCTTCTCAGCATCAGAAGAAGAAAATAAAAGCTTCTGATATAAAAGGCAATGATACATCAGCAAGACAACTCCCAGCTGAGTGAACAATTACATCAGGGCAGAAAAGGTTACACTAGCAGTTTCCACATTGACTTACTCAATAAGTTTCTACCACATCCAAGGACCTCTGCTTAATATTAAGTTAAAAATAATTAAGAGTTTGACAAATTCCTTGCTTATATGTATAAAAAAGATAACAAGATACACATATACTGGTGCATTGGAGGACTGATGAAGGAAATCAGAAAGGATAAAAGAGCAAGAGGTTGTATATCCAAGTGTTTGGACTTTTTGTACTTCATACAAGTGATCATGAAGGTAGGACCTTTCTCACAAGGTGGTTATTGAGCTCTGTGTCAAGGTAGAACTCGAGTGATTCCAGAAGGTAAGAGGCTAATATAAAAAAGATTAAAAATCATCTCATGGGTAGATTGTATGAGACACAAAGGAAACCTAATTTGTAGTCAAAATATTTTGCTTCCTGAAAGTGAAATGAATACCCATGAATAGGTGGCTACAGGCAGTGGGAAAAATGTCACACTGTAAATTTGTAGGGAAAATTTCTCCTGTTATACATTGCATTTGTGCACACCTTTCTCTTTAATATCTAAAAGGATCAACACAATACTCAATAGTTTTTTTAAGTATTAAACTTGATACAAGGTAAAATTCAGAGAATTAAAAAAATACATGAATTTTTGTTCTTGTTTCCCATAATTATCACACTGGAAATACCTCTGAGACAGTACCCTAATGAGAAGCAGAGAGACATTTTAATGCATTTCCTCAGTCTGGACAGCATCTGTGGCAAGTGCAGTGTGCCGACAGAGCATGTGTGGATTAAGTGACCACACTTGGGCAGATAGGATAAGCTAAGAAATTCCTGTTAATTTAAAACAAAGGAAAGAATATATACTCTGAACTTCACTCCTAAATTACAAATCCATGCCAGCTGCAGAAAACACCATTATTCTATCAATGTAGTCATGTTACAATTCTTCATTTCTTAGCAAGTCCCAAATTCCCATTAGTAAGTGGAAAACATTGTCACTGACACCAGACTAATGTCTGAAGTGAATTTTCTCTGATGTGACTAAATTAATCTCTCACTATAATTATCCTTTGACCTAAAGTCACTGTCAGTTTTTGACATTTTCACCCTAGAAGCATTGTCAAACAAATTGGTTTGAATAAAAATTAAATATTGTTATTCTTGTAGTTCTGACTGAATATATGAACACAGACAATCATAATACTGAAGAGATAGAAAGCAGTCTATGGCATGACCTTCCATTCAGGAAAGCACTCAGTCTATTTCTGGCAAATTATAATTCCTCCCTCTTATTTAACAGACAGCACACAGAACAGTTTATAGAATCAGGCTGAATGAGGTTAAAAGTCTGTTCCTGCCGTTTAGAATTATATGAAATTGGACAAATGAGTCATTTTTCTCCAAACCTATTTCTTCATCTGTTGAAGGGGGTTATTAATGATATGCTTCTCCAAGGACAGTTGCAAGAATCACATTGGTACA